>NC_088985.1:23155609-23484813 GCF_963932015.1 Anas acuta
AGAATTCATCCACATTTCCTGGCAAACTTCTGGGGGTGTTAAAGTTGTGATCCTTAAAACCTGCTTTCAAATGCAGCAAGTAACTAGGACACAGTTCCCAATACTCTCACAGGAGTACTGAAAACCCCAGGGATCCTGGGAACAGACACCTGCAAAGGGACACAGAAAGAACACTAATGCACAGAGGAGTTGGAAAGGCTCCCGAGGAGCATACTTCATTTCAGAAACTCCACAGGTCATTGTCTGAAAAATAAATGACAAAATCAAGACTAGTGAGGGATGTGTAGAAATAAAAAAATAAAAAAATAAAAAAGTAAAAAAATAAGAACTAGGACAGCTGGTGGCAATTCTGGCTGATAGAACAAACTTCATTTTTTCCAAACATTCTAATTTGGCATTGGAACAGGAACATGGGGCCATATAGATATGACTGAACTTGCTGTTTTCACGTTTTGTTCTGTGTTTTCTTTTAGAAGGACATTCCCCACAAAGACAGAAAAGTTTAGCCCAACCCTTACTGCATGTTAGTCATAAATAAGCAGTACATTTAGATGCTAGACATAACTTTATTGAGAAATCTGTTTCACATAAGATGTGCATACATCAGTGTTCATGGACAAAAGCAGACCAGTTTCCTAGTAAAAGTGTTTTTTTTCCCCCCAATAGCTATTTACATTTGATGTTGCTGAGGGGTGGTGTCTCAATACAAAATCTTAAATATTTGTTTGATGAAAACACCCCAAACTCAATACTATGCATTCATAACGACAGTCTTATACACTGAAGCATTATGCAGGAGATATGAAATTACTTTTAAATTCTTGTATAGCACCAGTTATCATCATAGAATAAAAATAATATTTTCTAGGTGTAGTAGATGCTTTAAATCCTGATAAAACTATTAGAAATATATGAATTAACATGTGTGCAAAATATAAATGCTAAGTAAATCCATAAAAGCAATTTCAACAGCTTGATTGGTAACTATATAAAATGCATCAAGATCATGTTATCAAGTTTTGTGGAGTTCTTTGCATTAGTAAAGCTTATGCTACTTCAGATTTTACTGTCTTTCAAAGGCAAGGCGTGGCTTTAAGTAAATTATGCATTTTTGATCGAGAAAAAGCAAATAACTAAAAATCCAAATCATTAAAACAAAGGCATATAGATCAAATATGTGAACTTATTTTTGAAGATAACCCATTACATTATTAAATCACTGCATCATATAAAGATAGGAGGTAATGATTAAATGTTTTCACATTTGGCAATTTTTAGAGAAATATTATTTAAATTCATTAAAATAGCAACACATTTTACTTCCTTAAGGGTAAGTAGAAATACTACAATTAATGACATGCTAAACCTACATATAGCAAATAACAAAATAAATCATCTTAAAAGTAGAACAAATGCAAGAAAATCCTGTTGAAGACTGAGTTATCCAGTGTTTAAATCAATAAGAGCAAAAAGGTTAGTTTGGTGTTAACATATTAGTAGGAAAAAGTAACTGAGGTATTTAATGGAAAGTACGGGCATACCTTGTGTTTGACTGAGAAAGATGAGAAGCAGAAGGCCTGTGATGGTATATATTGCCATTATTGATAAGAGAAAAGGGGAAGCTTCTCTCTTAAACATTGAAAAAGCTACAATTTTACATGTGCACATGCATTTCTGTCAAATACAATAGTACATTTTGTAAAATACTACAGATGCGCACATTTCCATTTCCTATGTATTTCTTTCTCCATCACCAAAACATGACAAGACAGTTAGATCTTATCTGCTCTTCCCAAAATATATTTTTCCTTATTTTTTTAAATAGAGTTCTAGCAAATCACTTTCAGGACAGAGCTTATTTTCTGTTTCTCACCCTTTCCTACTTCTCATTCAATACTACCATTGTTTCCTCTGGTAGAAATACTTCTACTTTTAATTAATTTGTAGGCTTAAAGTCTTGACCTTGCATAAACCTGGGTAGCTCAACTTTCTAGCTATAGCATCACCTTTCATTGCCATTTAGAAGGTCTTTTAAGCACAAGCTCTATAAACAGGTTAGCACCAAAATTTTACAAGATGCAGATCCAATTTTCTTACAGTTATCTTGTATGTAATGCTGCTGGAGCACTGCAATCTACAAGAGCAACCTCAGGAGAAAAAGCCATAATCAATATGCCCACATACATACACACACAATTAGCAAAGTGAGTCTTGTATCAAATACAGAAAAAAAAAGCAATTTCACATTTGCTCTTTTCACAAGACCATGAAGGAAGAAGCAAAGCAACAAAGTGGTAAGATGTAGATTCAGATCTTA
Organism: Anas acuta; assembly: GCF_963932015.1. Taxonomy (NCBI): domain Eukaryota; kingdom Metazoa; phylum Chordata; class Aves; order Anseriformes; family Anatidae; genus Anas; species Anas acuta. The sequence continues at coordinate 23,157,927 of NC_088985.1, forward strand.
CTTTCATATGGAAACAGGTTAGTTTAATGACAGTAAAATTAAACAAACAAACAAAAAACGTTACAGGACAGCATTCCTCTCCTTCCTTAAAATGCCTGAAGGAAAAGATAGCCAATTATTTAAGCTGAGTATAGTTTTATAATACACAACATAAAAGCAAGTCCCACCAATAGTCAACAGATAATAGAGGATCTGTGTCCCTGAATTATATGCACACTGTGTTAGGATACAAATGTATTATGCTTATATAAAAATATATTCAACATTCAATGAAGCATACTCTAAACTCTCCTAGGCCAACAGGAGACGGAAGTATAACTTGTTTCCACAGTACTTTTCAGATATTTGTCTGTGGGGTAATTATTTTTTATGCTAAAGAACAGTGACAAAATTTGTCTCTTTACTTTCAGGCTTTGATCTTTCATCCAGTTGCCAGGGAATCAAATCTCATTAGTCAGCATTTTAGTATTCCACATTAAGAAATATATCCATTTCAAATTGAGCTAATATTTTAAATCACTTAAGTTTATGCTTGGGAATTGGTTCAAGAGATAAAGTCAACTTAATCCTGTTTTACAGACTAGGAATAGAACAGCTAAAATGTAAATAATTACTGAAATGTTGCCTTCATTCTGCGCAGTGTGTCCTGAATTTTTCGAGAATGTTTTTCTGCTGGTATCTGATGGAAGTTGGCACAGTTGTCAGCTGCCAAGGCAGAAATGTCTGCATCTTTAAAATGAGTTATTCTTTGTCTGAGGTAAGACTGGAGCTTGAAATCTGGTGTAAAAGTATATGGATTCTCTTGAAACGCATGAACTTGGCTCACAACTTTTGCGATATTTCTTGAAAGAAAATATGGTAAAAAATATTAGTTTGTTTTGCTTCTGACAGAAGAAAAAATTTGAAGGAAACTCAAAAGCATTGAGCATTTACTTATACAGTATCTGTCCACTTAGATGTCAAAATGACTGACATTTAAATTGCTAGATGGAAAATCTTGTGTTAGCTCTCATTATCTCATTAGACACCATTCTATTTTACAAAGTTAGGTGACGTAAATATATAGTTAAAATAATTACCGAAGTTTAGTCCACTTGTGAGCTCCGTTTGTCATTGTGAATCCTCCAGTTTCGAGTTGTTGGACATGCATAGCCAAAACATGGGCTGATGGAATTGTTGGAAGTGTTTTGTATCTTTCTCCTTCCATCAAACACAAGCTGTCACTTTTTAAAAACACCTGGTGTAAAAGCGTACACAGATAAATGTTTTGGTAAGTATCAGGGTAGGCTTTATAAGATCTCCACTTCATCTGCTTACCACAACATTTCATTTTTCATAAATTTTTAACTATTGGTATTGAAGACAACACTTTGAACTAATCTATTGGCAAACATTCTGAAATACAGAAACAAAGAAGGAACTTTAATCAAAAAACATTATGTATACAATGTTTAAGTGTTTTGATTCACAGCCAAAATTGTGTTTTAGAATTTCTACCTGATTTTGAATCAGATAAATCAATAATATAATGCCTGTGATAAAATAAACACTTAATATTTTTCAAAACAGATTATAAAAATCCTGCTCAAATCCTCAGAAAATGTAATTCCTTAGTTTGCTTTGAAACAACTTTCTTGTATCCTGTGTGATTAAGAATCTTTTCTGAGAAAAAATGAAGTGAAAATGTAAACTTAGACCAAGAGCCAACAGTCCCAGAACAAGTTAAAATCTCCTTCATAATGCAAAAAAATAATTTTGTATTTCATCCTCCAGAAGCACCCATTTAGTCAGATATTGAATATTCTTCAACGCCAAAGAAATATTGTATGTTAAAGACTTTATACTATACCTCAACAGCCTTGAGTTCTTCCATTATTTCAGCTACTTTTGCAGGTAGGATTTTCCAAGCCTTACAGTAAAACAAAATACATTGTTTTTTGCATTAATGTCTATATTGGAATGAGATTATGTTAAGCAAAATAGTTACAATAGAGAGCCCCAAACTTACTGGTAACTGTCGTACAATAAGATTTTCCAAGCCTGCTAGGATTTGCATCGCAGTAGCAAAATTTCTTTGTTCATAGCAGGATTTTGCTATAAGAAGAAATTTCGATAACAAGCTCACCTGCAGCTGGAAAAAAAAAAAAAAAGATAACCTTTTTTTTTTTTTTTAATGTGAATTTGGAAACTATCAAATTAAGTCAATTGCTAGCAAAATGCTTCATCAGTATATTGCCTCAGTTTGGAATGAGAAATTAGGCTTAATGATTTCATAGAAATGAAGTACCCTTGCAAGTATTGGATGATGCTAAGCCATGCCCAGGGTTTACTGTTGTTAATTTATTGATTTTATTGCTCTTACAAGGCTGAAAAGAGGCACTAGAAGAAAACAGCAGAGGGAAAGTAAAGGACTAGCAACACTACTCATTGAAATACATTTACATACTGTCTGCTAACTGGTCACTTATGTTTAAAAGTTGTCAAAACATGCAGACTTTAACCAAAACTATATGACCAACCAAACTATACTGCCTGTTAGAAAAATATATTGTGAATATATTCCGCCAGGATTTGTTTAGGACATTTGTTTAAATTGTCCACCTCACATATATTTTGAGAAATGTGATAAACAGCGAAGCTTGATTAAAACCCAATAAATAATGAAACAGAAAGAGTGATAAGGGAACTGAGATGTTTGGGCTCCAAACTCCCAGAGCTAAAAGTAAAATAAAATAATTGTGAGCAGATACAGACTCATGTTTTTCAGTTGTTAGAAAGGAATCAACTGGTAGCTCCCCATTACTAATAGACACATATTTGCTAAGATATTTTTCCAGGATTCAGTTCAGAATTCAAAGTACTAATCAAGTTTAAAGAGTGACTTTCTGTCAAACTATCAAGAGGTATATAAGCAATATGCACAGTTCTGAAATTTTAGTTAATCACAAGATTCAACAGCTGTTTGTTTTGAAAAAAGTAAGATCTGCATAGACATGAAAATTTAATAGAATCAAGTTACTTCTGAAATGTATTATTACATAAATCTACAAAGTGACTGAAAATTAAATTAAATGAAAAGAAGAAAAGAGAGAGGTATCTTCTTTCATATTTTATCAGAATTATTGACTGTATTAACATCCTTTCACCACAAGTTTTTCTTTTTTCTGTCTCAGAGATCTCTTATGAAAATCAGACAACTCTTTTTCCTCAGCAACCCATTTCTTATGTTCTATTAACACCTGCTACTAAAAAACATCTAAAACATCAAACAGACCCTCTTAATTACAATAAACTAAGCTGTTAACTGCACAGGTGTATTTTAGAACACTTTTTCAGGTTTTATATATAGCATTATATATTAACATACGCATATACATTAACAAATAAATGCTTCATAATTAATAATACAATAAAACAATGATTAACCTTAGATGTGTGACATGTTACAATTTCAGCAGCAACCCAGGTACTGGTACTGTCTGCATTTCTCAGTAATTGTAGAAGGTACTGGTCCTGTATGCACTTTGATAGAAACAGATTACAGACTTTAAATGAAACTTCCTCAGCAGAAACAGCTCTATGGAAAGGATGGAAGAAAAGAAAAATAAGTCATGTTGACTTTGTTTTTGAAGGTAAGGTGCCAATTTCTAACCATTTAAAATAATTTTGCAGTGCTTGCAGTTCTGACTTTATAACTTTTTACAATGTACTTAGAGAGCTATGTTACTTTTTATAGAAGATACACGTATACATACATGTATATGTGATTACACAATAAACATATACAGTAGATACTTCTGTATATAAAGGCACCTTCACCCGCTTATTACCAAATAAAATTGTTCAAGCAGTAAAAAACACCCTAATAAAATCACAGCCAGTAAGCTCATTAAAAACTGCTGCTATTAAAGAAATTGAGCCAGTTATATAGTGGTGCCAAATTTTTTTCCATGTCTGAACCTCAAATCAGTATAAATCATGTGATTTAACCTCTGCCTTTCAACAATCTGTAACAGATGATTCTTAGAAAAGTCTACTACAAGTAATGTAATTAATAAGTACTAATTAGAAGCTAGCTGAATCCACTGAGTATATAAGTACTAGAGCATAAATAAAATATAATTGAGTCCATGTGGCCAGATGAAAACGTTAATTATCATTTAGCAAATAAATTTAAATAGGTTGGTAACCATTCTACATTCTAACAACTCTAGGAAACTACTTTTGTATCTATGAAGACTGATACTTTATTTACCTAGCACTGCAAAATGAACATTGCACTGGGAGGTTGTGGGGTCCCTATCCACATTCAGAACCCACAAAAGAGCACACAAATCCCAGGCAACCTGCACCAGCTGGACTTGCTTAAGGCAGGGCTGGACATACTGCAGTATATGATCCTGGGAAGTCTTTTCCCACCCCGTGGTTCTACAGTGGTTGTTTCTATGCATGCATGCGCCACACATGCATGTACATTATCAAGTAACCTGTTTCAGAAGCCATTGCACTTCTTTTTCCCTCCAGAAATAAAGATCTCTGAAGCGACACCAACAACACAAATCTTCCACAATATTTAAGCCTGGTCCACTATAGATTTCAAAGAAATCACCTTGCATACGTGACAAATCACATATGTATGCATGCATAGGTACATATATATATACATATATATATATACACACACACACACACACATACTTAATGTCTCCTGAAATTCAAAAAATATATGTAATCAGAATATCTACATATCTACCTAGCCCCCCACCCCAAAAAAGTATTTAAAAATGTTTCTCTCTTCCCAGATATATTATATATATGTTATAATATCCCAGATATATTACATATATAAGTTATAATAAGTTATTATGCATTATATATATCTAAGTGATAATAACTTATTATGCATGACTGTAATAGAGGGACAGTTAAAATAAGAAACTTACTTTTGGACAGGAACACATTTGTCTTTAACACCAAGTGCTCTTGAATTTAGAAAATGTACTGGATGACATTTATGAAATAATTCCTAAACAAAAAGAACAAGATGTATCTGTTAGATCTAGCAGTTCTTTTAAAATGCTAGGGGATAAAAATGGCTGATTTCTTTTTTATTCGTTGTTCTTTCTTCAGCAAATTGATCAGATGGATCACTGTCTAAGAATGGAATTAGCCATTCTATGTTTTACCACAGAGATTTCAAGACAAAAATGGAGTATTTTATTTCAGTGTAGTGATTTCAGTGTAGTGGAAAATGGTAGAGAAAGGAGATTGAATATATAACAGGAAGACAGATGTCATTTATACTTCCAAGTAAACCTAATCCTTTGTACCTGTTGCAGTAATGTCAGCTGGCAACAAAGCTGTTGTGCACTGTATTCTGTTAAAATATACGGTCCGACTTCATCAGCTTTAGCAAAGGAGACTGGAAATTCTTCTGTAAAACTGCTATAGCATGGCTTTGGCAAAACCGATGAAATAGTGTAAAGTCGCTCCCTCTGATGCTGTGCAATTGGTCCCATACCTTTGGAAAGTTTCCAGTTAAAGTTCTGTAGAAAAAAATATGTAAAGCTACAACTTCTCTAAAGCTAACATTGTGTAAGTTCCTTGATGTAAGTTTCTGGAACATTTTGTTAGAGAAAGACCTTTTTGGCTGCAAAACTCTTCAGCTAATCTTCAGGGTTACAATAGACACTATTTGGTTTATTCACATTGCTATTTTAAGCAAATATAATACATATGGGTAATGAATCTGAGCTACCAGATCTCAATCAACAATTGGTATTTAAGCCAAATTTCTGTATTTTCAAACTTACTGCCATACAATGATATATATTCTGAAATTTTATACGTGAGTCACACGCTAATTTCAACAATGAAGAGTAAAAATTCCTCTCAGAATTTGGATTATCTAAATCTATTATTACTGAAACAATTGACAGGGCACAATTAAGACAGAATCCTAATTTATACAACTTTATAGGCTTTCAATAATTTCAAAAGATTTAAAATACAGGTATATAAAAAATTAGTAAATCAGGATCTAGACCCTAAGCTGGATTTTTACTGTCAAAAAACAGTATATGGAAATGTGCTCCACATAGTACAGTCCATAGGACACACCTTTCTGGAAACATCTTCTGAGAGTTTTTTATACATGGAGTGCAATGTTCTTCTGTCTTCCTCCCCTTCTTCGCATTTGTCCATGCTGTAGCACAGCTGAGCACTGTCATTTTTCCTGGCAGAAGCATCCTCAAGCAATGACAACAAGCGTTCACCATAGCCATTTAATGGAGCTACCTGTAAACAAAAAACAGGTTAACAGAAAATTGAACTCAATTTCTTGTAAATTATAAGAAAGAAAGAAAATACAAGTGGTTTGTCTGGTTTGTCCAAAACCAGATGTATTGACTATGGTTATCAAAAATAGCACTGGCCTTTTTTGTACTTTACTATAGTTGTAATTAGGACTTTTTTTTTTTTTAGTTTTATTTTATTTTATTTATTTATTTATTTTTACTTCTTAAAGATTGCACTAAAATTCTTGTTTACCTTGGAAGAAATAAATTCTTTTAGGGTACATAAAAGGTCTGCATTTGTTGCAAAGTCTACACTGTAACAGTCTTCAATCCAAGCCTGCAGGATGTAGAAACTGCGGTTACATATTTTGGTAAGTGATGTGGAAGGATCCAGGCTTGCACTGGTGAGAAGAAAAAGACACTTATTGCACCAGAATTTATATCCAATTCCAATTTAAAAATAAATGCTGGAAAAACTGCAAATATTATTTGGTATTGAGTGTACTATCTTAAATTCTTGTTTCATATTTCTAGAATCCATGACTGTGCAAACAAAGCTGTAATTGTACTTACTAACCAACGCTGAACAACTGGGAAAAACAAGACTCAGAATTCAGAAAATAAAAGACGACAGCATATTGCCAAATATAGCACTTGCTCTAATTTCACTCTCACATGCCAATCTTATAAAAACAAACATCAAAAAATGAATTTAATTAAGTAGGTCTTTCCAGAAACATCTGCTTGCTACTCGGGGGAAAAATAGTTGTGTTTTGATAATATTTTTCATGGGAAGTTACTGTACCTGGATAAAGTGCTGCTGATTCTATCAAGAAGAAACTGCAAAAATTCTTCTTGTGTGCAGAAATAGCGAAATGTGTAGAGAAACTGCTGTACATAGCCTTCTAAAAATGCATTTCTGTGAAGCACAAGAAAAGCTTCAGACAAGCAAGAATGCAATTTCTTCTCGCATCAGAGTAGAGCAACAGCAAAAATCGTCAAAACATCAAGAACTAGCAGGGATTTCAAACTGAAGCTCTACAGAAAATTTTGATTTCTTTTTATTTTTACACATGAATATTGTGATTGTCAACAGTAAAAGTACAAATTGAACATGCTTATTATATACCCATTAGAAATGATAGTATTATATGTGTGTGTGTGTGTATATATATGTATAAATACATATATGTACATACATACTCATAGATACCTTAAGACGAGTCAATTTCTATGTCTACCTGATGGCCTACTGCAAACTATGTGAGTTTGAGTTTGCTGAATGTGGAAGCTTTGATTCCAAAACAGTTTGTTCACTTTGTGCAAAATATTAACTACCAGAAACAGCAGTAACTGGCTCTAAGAGTCAGGACAAGCTGGGAGTAGCACACTTGGCTTACTCTTACTTGCCTCTAAACTTCCTCTACAATTTAAAATGCTGTTTTATTTCCAGCTTTCAGAAATAATGCTGCAATCTTGCATTTTTCTGACTGCTCAAAATGGATGAAAATATGAATTACAGGTTACCTGGTGTCTTTTGCTTTTAGAATCTTACAGTAGCACAAGACTGATGGAGTCTCTCAAGCAGTTTCTGTCCTCCTTACCTGAGGTACCATAAAACAACAATTTAACCCAGCTGAGGGTTAAAGGACAACTTTGTCCTCACCTAAGCCCTGAGATAAGCTTGTATCTTGATAATTCCCAAAGTCTGGGTGAGAAATCTATAAAGCAAAATCTATAGATATTCATATCCAAACTCCATTAGTAAGAACGATTGAATTGTATGTTCTGAAGAATTATTAAACTAGTGGTAATAACAAAGCCACAATTCCATGGCAACTATCAGAAACAAACTTCAAATAAGTAAAGGATAAAAGAACTGTAAAGTTATTAGTTTTTGATTTATTATCAATTGCTTGAGTTTTAATCAAATCCAAACTTAGTAATTTGGCTAATTTCTTATCAGTCTTTTTTTTTTTTTTTTTTTTTTTTTTTTTACCATTTCCGTGCCCATTTCTGCAAATGTGTGCACAGAAATAACATTAAACTTGAAAGCAGAAAGGAAAATTTATGCAGTGCTGTGTAACCAAGATTTATCCCAGACACTATATCTTTTTAAAAATTAATAAATACAACTCATCACACTCCCAATTAATGATGTACAAAATGCACTATACCTAGAATATAAATAAGCCATTAAACCGAGTGGTGTCCCAGCCTGCAGAACTCTTATTCCATTTTGATTATTGCATTTATGTTTCTCTGTATTATAGTAAATAAGCAATGATGACTCATCCGTAGGTGCCACATCCATGGTATCAGTTCTCCTGTTGTGAATGACTGTAGGAAGCACACAGGATTCCACACCCCATTGTTCTGCATACATGATCTGCTCAGAGAGGCAAACCCATGCAAAATTAAAATGTAGGAAGATGATCAGGAAAATCTGTGCAAGGTGTGCTTTACTCAATCTAAAGCCAAACCACATTTTATACAATTTTTCTTTTTAAACACCGCCACTAGCAACAACCTTTAATCATTCTTTCAAACCTTCCTTAATTTGGCACTTTGACAACAACCACTTCACAGCTCATACATTGACTTAAGTGGACAATGACACTAATACAGTATAAAAATTACAAATAAAACCAAAGCAAAATAAAGTCTGACTTGCCTGCACGTATTTCTTCACCAGTTCAAGAAACTGCACCTTTGATTTCATCTCCTGTAGCTGTCCTCTCAATTTGGTCAACATAGATCTAGTTTCAGGACCTTTAGATTGAAAACACACAAAGCATACAAACATCAATTATTCTGATATACAGGGAAAAATTCTTAAATGATATAAATATGCACCCATTTCATTACTGACAATTTGCTGTAATCTTACTTTTGCTTCTTCTTTCTTTCTGCAATAGTTTCTGGTAAAACTGTATGGTCTTTCTGTAATTTTTTGTCTCCATCATTAGCAATTGTTCTAGTTCCTATTTAAAGAGAAAAAGGATTCTGATCATAATGGTAAATACAAAGTTCTGATAGGAAAGTTTTAGTGTAGTTATTTTTGTACAAAAAAGTGAACATCCAAACAGACAAAAATATGCTATTAGCCAAGCAGAATTGCCTTTCGCACCTGCACTTAGAGACAAATTACAGAAAACATCACCTTCCCCAGGAAAGTAATAGTTATGTGACAGTTCTACATGTTATGAACTGGAGCTAGTGTATGTATGATGACACAACATTGAAGTTTGTCTGAATCCATTTATATCAATATGCCTTGAGTTATAATTGCACTTATCTGTTTGTTTTCAAGAACTTTTTTTTTTTTTTAATTGACACTAAGCAGGCATCCAGAACTAAAACTTTTTTTTTTTTTTTTTTTTCCAGTTACAGCCCAGAAATGCTCTGTTAAGCAGCTGGCCTATATTTGTAGCAAGAACTGAATGTTTTATTGAAGCAATAGTTTCCAAACCAGAATGGTTACATTATATTATGCATCTGAGTCAGAAGGCAGCCAGGAGAGCTGCTTTACAAAGGACACCCCAATTTTGAAGTTCAATTCAATATAAAATTGATAAATAAAAAATTGATAAATATATCAATATATAAATATTTTATAGTTACATGTTTTATATAATAAATAAGAATGATTTTTCTCTTAAATTATATAACTTAAGCAAGGAATAGAAATGAAAGTAGATCCTACTCATCACAATTTATCCAGTTAGTGTAAACATTTATATTTGTTTGCATATCAAAGGTTTATTTTTTTTTCTAGCCAATGAAAATGGGCATCCATATTGAAAGCTTCAGATCTGTTATGAAACAAGTAACCGTATGTGTTGTCGTTTTTGAAAGTGGTGGCTTTTGCACTTGTGTCCTAAGTTAACTACCAATGACCCAATTACATGAAACAGCATTTCAAATGGAGTAAGTTGACTAAATGCAGCACACAGAACTCCCACAAGCAGAGTGATCAAAAAACACATAGCTCAGAGCTAACATATCAAACAACAGATTGGTAAATAGGTTAGCTTTAATGGGATGGACTTACTGGAAATTAATTTGAGTTTGAGAAAAATCTGTCACTGTTTTTCACAAAAGCTCAAAAGGCTTAACAACATAGTTCATTAGTAGCAAGTCACAAAATCCCTGTGTTTTTTAAAAAGAATTACCATTACAGAGTCACCGTGTAGAGAAGAGTGAAAGCACAGAAAAGCTATTATCTAGATTCTGAATCAAAGACAGCTTGATTTACTTAAAGGTTTGTTTTCATTTCATCAGTTAAAGTGAAAACAAGTTGATTAAAAGAATATAATCACAGAAAGAGACTCAGAAAGAGTGGCTATTTTCTGATGTTTGGAATCTAATAGGTATTCTAGGAAGTGGCTTGTCCCTTAAATAACTCTAGATGAGTAGCAATGAAGTCAGAAGCAAGGCATTAATTCCCAGTCCATTCTAGAATGTCTTCCATTTTAGGTCTAGAATATAAACATTTTTGATGAACTCACATATTCAGTTGTTATTTGATGAAATTCTGCATCCTCTGAAGAGCATTTAACTTGTCAGGACACTTTTCTACAGAACATCGCTAAGTCTAAGGAACGAAGTAATGATTTATTTTTTTCCACTGGGAAATTTGCAGATTCAAACTATCCATGACAAAACAGGACTTTTATATGCTGAGGTGTGGCTTCACCAAAGGATACAGAATATTGGCAGAACAGAAAGGAAAAGAGTAAAAAGAATGGTAAAGGGAAAACTGTCGACAGAATACGCAAAGCTTTTGCTAGAAACCTTGTAGTCATTGGCTGGATGCACAGAAGTCTGGCAGAGACTGAGAAGTAGCTTATGAGATCTAGAGAGAGAACTGAAACTCAGTGTGGGCAAACAGGATAAGGGTGAAGGCTTGGGGCTGCAAGAGAACTGCAAGCAAGCTTATCAGAGTACAGAAAAAAAACAACAAACTTCTTATTGTGAGGGCTGAGTTGGACTTCCCTCTAGAGAAATGGCAGCCCTGGCAGTCACCTCCCGTTCTTGCTCTAGTGCAAGGACTTGAACTGGTTTGCCTGAATGTGTCCTGTGCCAAGGAGCAAAATCAGCAGCTGCTGGACCAGAGGTGATGTGAGGCAGGGGACAAGCACTTAGCTTGTGTAAGGAGCAATACAGACGTGGGGGAGGATGCATAAGGAGAGTGACAACAGTTTGCAAACTTCTAAGAGAACTAAGCAAGCCCAAGGCTTTTTATATGAATTCGAAGAAAAATTAAACTAACTTTTCTAAATTAAGGTGAACTTTTGCTGAACCTTAGAACTGCAAGATACTGTCTGATAAACGCCTACACAGTAAAACATTAATAATCATTATGACAGCTAAAGTGTCACCTTTGATCCATAGATATTTTACTTTTTGTGCTAGTTACTTCGCATTTGTTCTAAACAGAAGGGTATGTATTACCACTTTTTGGAATCATATTAGCTGATGAATCCCATTGTTAATATTGTTCATATAACAAATGTGTTCTACTTTTTATATTTAATTAAATCATAACCTATCTAAGGTGCAGGCAGTATTTAACAGGTTTGAGCAGAATAATAGAAATGTTAATTATTTTTATGGCATTTGATTCTGTCATAAATTAAATTATACCAAATAATATGTTCTGGCAATTAGCGTTTCTCTCAACCCGATTTTATCAAACCTACTTACAGGTATCCAAATTTAAATAAATAAATAAATTTAATTGCATTTAGTTTTAAAGGGTGAATAAAACAAACAAACAAACAAAAAAAAACACATTCAAATGATTCAATATCTATTGGAGAGATAAGACCATTAATGAGATATATATGTTTCCAAAACTGAATTTTGTTGTATGGTTAAACTCTCATTAAGTATTCAATTACTGTTGCAGACAAGAACAAATGAACTGAATAAATAAACCTATCCTTATCACAGGATAGTGCCACTAAATCAGGATAACTGTACTTATGCCCAAATGACTAATAATAAATTCACTCTTTGAAATAGAACCCCCTAAACACTGATTTAGCACACTTTGCCACAGAGTTGTAGAATCAGATCAACTTTCTTGTTGACCTTTTAAAAACACAGCAAGGAAGCAGGACTGTCAGCAACCTGGGACAGAAAACAGGTTGATATCACAGAATCACAGAATTGTCTAGGTTGGAAGAGACCTCAAGATCATCGAGTCCAACTTCTGACCTAACACCAACAAGTCCTCCACTAAACCATATCGCTAAGTTCAACATCTAAACGTCTTTTAAAGACCTCCAGGGATGGTGACTCCACCACTATCCTGGGCAGCCCATTCCAATGCCTCACAACCCTCTCAGTAAAGTTCTTCCTAATATCCAACCTAAAACACCCCTGGCACAACTTTAGCCCATTCCCCCTCATCCTGTCACTAGGCACGTGGGAGAATAGACCAACCCCCACCTCTCTAGAGCCTCCTTTAATGTACTTATAAAGAGCGATAAGGTCACCCCTGAGCATCCTCTTCTCCAAGCTGAACAATCCAAGCTCTCTCAGCCGCTCCTCATAGGACTTGTTCTCCAGACCCCTCACCAGCTTTATCATCCTTCTCTGGACTCTTTCGAGCACCTCGATGTCCTTCTTGTAGCGAGGGGCCCAAAACTGAACACAGTACTCGAGGTGCGGCCTCACCAGAGCTGAGTACAGGGGGACAATCACTTCCCTAGACCTGCTGGTCACACTGCTTCTTATACAAACCAGGATGCCGTTGGCCTTCTTGGCCACCTGAGCACACTGCTGGCTCATATTCAGCTGACTATCCACCAATACTCCCAGGTTTTTCTACGCCTGGCAGCTTTCCAATCACTCCTCTCCCAGCCTGTAGCTCTGCTTGGGGTTATTGCGCCCCAGGTGCAGGAACCGGCACTTGGCCTTGTTGAACTTCATACAGTTGGCCTCAACCCATTGGTCCAGCCTATCCAGATTCTCCTGCACAGCATTCCTACCCTTGAGCAGATCGATGCATGTACCTAACTTGGTGTCACCTGCGAACTTACTGAGGGTGCACTTGATCCCCTCATCCAGATCATCGACGAAGATATTAAAGAGGACCGGTCCCAGTACCGAGCCCTGGGGGACAACACTAGTGACTGGCCTCCAACTGGATTTGGCTCCATTCACCACGACTCTTTGGGCACTTTTTATCTATCCGACCAGTTTTTATCCCAACAAAGCATACGCCAGTCCAAGCCACGAGCAGACACTTTCTTGAGGAGAATGCTGCGGGAAACGGTGTCAAAAACCTTGCTGAAGTCAAGGTAGACCAAATCCACAGCCTTTCCCTTGTCCACCCAGCGCATCACTTTGTCATAGAAGGAGATCAGGTTCGTCAAGCAGGACCCGCCTTTCATAAACCCATGCTGACTGGGCCTGATCACCTGGTTGCCCTGCAAGTGCTGCGTGATGATACTCAAAATAATCTGCTCCATGAGTTTCCCTGGCACTGAGGTCAAACTGACGGGCCTACAGTTTCCCGGGTCTGCCCTCTGGCCCTTCTTGTAGATGGGCGTCATGTTTGCTAGCCGCCAGTCAACTGGGACCTCCCCTGATAGCCAGGACTGTTGATAAATGATGGAAAGCGGCTTGGCCAGCTCCTCCGCCAGTTCTCAGTATCCTCGGGTGGATCCCATCTGGCCCAATCAACTTGCATACATCCAAGTGCCATAGCAGGCCGCCAACCATTTTCTCATGGATAGTGACTTCCACCAGATCAGGGTACTGGGTATCCAGAGAACAGCTGGTTTTGCCGCTAAAGACTGAAGCAAAGATGGCATTAAGCACCTCCGCCTTTTCCTCATCTTTTGAAACTAAGTTCCTCCCTGCATCCAGTAAAGGCTGGAGATTCTCCTTAGTCCTCCGTTTTGCATTAATGTATTTGTAAAAACACTTTTTGTTGTCTTTGATGGCAGTTGCCAGATTGAGCTCCAGATGAGCTTCGGCCTTTCTAATTTTGTCCCTGCACTGCCTCACAACATCCTTATAATCTTCCTGAGTGGCCCGCCCTCTTTTCCAAAGACTGTAAACCCTCTTTTTCCTCCTAAGCTCAAGCCACAATTCTCTGTTCAGCCAGGCCGGTCTTCTCCCCCGCCTGCTCATCTTTGGGCACGTGGGGACAGACTGCTCCTGTGCCATTAAGATTTCCTTTTTGAAGAGCGCCCAGCCTCCCTGGACTCCTCTGCCCTTCAGAACCACCTCCCAAGGGACTCTACCAACCAGTGTCCTGAGCAGTTCAAAGTCAGCCCTCTGGAAGTCCAATACAGCAGTTTTACTGGTCCCCATCCTGGCTTCTCCGAGAATGGAGAACTCTACCATTTCATGGTCACTCTGCCCAAGACAGTTTCCAACCACATCTCCCACCAGTCCTTCTCTGTTTGTGAAGAGAAGGTCTAGCAGGGCACCTCCCCTGGTAGGCTAACTAACCAGCTGCGTCAGGAAGCTATCTTCCACGCTCTCCAGAAACTTCCTAGACTGCTTTCTCTGGGCTATGTTGTGCCTCCAGGATATATCTGGGAAGTTGAAGTCCCCCATGAGAACAAGCGCTGATGATTTCGCAACTTTTGTCAGCTGCCTCTAGAATTCCTCATCAGTCTCCTCATCCCGGTTCAGTGGTCTATAACAGACCCCCACCAGGATGCTTGTCTTGTTGGCCTTCCCGCTGATCCTAACTCATAGGAACTCAACCTTATCATTCCCAGCCTCAAGTTCCATGACATCAAAACTCTCTCTGATACAGAGAGCCACACCACCACCCCTTCCATGCTGCCTGTCCTTTCTGAAGAGCCTATAGCCAGACATTGCAGCATTCCAGTCATGAGAGTGGTCCCACCATGCTTCCATGATGGCAACCAAGTCGTAGCCTGCCTGCCGCACAATGGCTTCCAGCTCCTCCTGTTTGCCTGTCCTGTTAACTGTCGCACCATCTGCTGTGCCTCACCCTTCTGCCGTGCCACGCCCAGTTTGCCCATCCTTTTACCTGCCACGCCAACTGCCATGCCTCACCCTTCTGATGTGCCAAGCCCTGTTTGTCCATCCTGTTAACTGCTACGCCTCACCCTTCTGACGTGCCACGCCCAGTTTGCCCATTCTGTTCATCACTCTCCTGGTCACTCGTGCTCCCTAGCAGCAGCTTATGAACTAGGGGGGGCGCTGTTGGCTCCACCTTCACTGCTGGGTCCGCCTATGCCTCATTCTCGCCTCGTTCACCTAACTTCGTGTGGGCTGCCGGGTCCTGGCGGCTCCCTCGAGTGGGCTCAATGCCAGAAAAATTAGCCCTGCCTGCCTGATCCCCCACTCTGCTGCAGAATGTGTCTGCCCCGGAGCCGATCGCCTCAGTAAGTGGCTTATATATAGTCCTTGCCAGGTAATGAGAATTAGACTACAGATAATGTGAGCTGTTTTCTGAAACAAAAATGGTTAACAGATGATTTAGACAAGGAAGGAGAGGCTAGAGACAAACAGCTCTACCTTACAAGGCAGGTAGAAACTTTCTCCAGCACCTCAAACCACCTTCCTGCTCAAATGAATCACTTACCAGCCTTTCTTTCGCTTTTGTAGTCCTTCTGCTGCTAGACATGTCTGTTAGATTTTACAGTAGAGAATCATCTACTAAATATTAAAATAATTGTTTTTTTTGAGCTCCCCATGTTAATTTTCACACTGAGTCTAATTCTCAGAATTTTAGTTTAGATAGTGCATCATTCTGCTTGACATTTGCACGGCACTTATTCGATGTTTACACACAGAGTTAACCATTAACATTTATGAAGTATTAATGACCACATTTATTTTCTAAATAACTTGTGCTCCAAGTATAATATGTATAAATACTCATATTATCAAATAAAACTAGCTGAAAACACTTAGCTGTACAAATACAGCTGTTAGCTACATTGGAAGTACAATACACAAGGACTCATAAATGCTAAATCCTACCCCTATCAACCACACCAGCAACATCTATATTGTTCAAAATTAAGTATGAACTGACGTCTTTGTCAGCTATTGGTATGGAAATTAAAGTCATGCCATATATTTTCACTGTTGATTTGTAGTGGTTGGTTTGATCAATCAGGCACCAAAGAGATAGCAGAAAGAAGCTGGGTAAAGCTGCAATTCACTCACATATTCATAACTGATTGGCTTACAGCTAAGAATCATGGTCTCCTGTCTGCTGCAATAGCAGAAAAGAAAACCCATTAATCTCAGTTTCATATTTCTTTCACTATTTTATATATAGACTAGTCAAAACTTGTAACATCCATGACTGATAGAGTTTTAAAAAATAGCCGAATTTTATGAAGCTTTTCTTTGCTCAGGTTTTAACACTTGGTGCAATTGGAGCATTATGATTCCATGTTTTTATTTTAAATACACCGTGTTTCACAGAAAGATCAATAAATTTATTATTGATATTGTGGTAGTAAAAGAAAAAAAAATGTTGAGAACAAGAAGAAGCTGACAACTTAAATTATCCTCTGTTGAATTTGTAGTAACAAAACCTTTAAAAAGTATTTTAATAAAATATTATGCAAAAGAACATTTAATACAATATTATAAAATTATTCAGCTATATAATCTTAAAGATATTCTACTGTACCAAGACTTTTTTATATAAACAGTACAACAGAGTCAATATTTAAAAGAAGAAAGTGGGGTTGAAATCAGTACAATGCGACAAATTTAATCATACTTTTAACCAGCAAGTAAAGAGGGATCTTAGTGATTTTAAATCAATATACTCACCACTTTTTTAGCATCTATATTTTGTGACTCACTTGATTTCTGCTTTCCAAGATTTTTCATGTAACTATGAACTTCTGAATCAAAACATTCAGCTCCATAAAATGCACTGCTCCAACCCGGACTACAGCCATGAAAGTCAGGTAGATTTGGAGGCACAAGGTAGTTGTTTCCATCTGTCTTTATTATGGTTTCTTCCTGCGGCTCTACATTTTCCTCTGCAAAGTCTGGACCAATATGACAGCCATTGCTTTGTAAACATTGCCCTTCTTTTTCTATAGGGGTAGTATTCTGCAGCCTTGATTCTTTTTTGAAATTATCTGAAGGCATTCCATCAAAACTCATCTCAGCTAATGATGTATTTATCATAAGCTCATCCTTCATGTCAAAGGTTGCTTCCCCTTCTCCTAGAGGAGTGCAGAGGTGGGGGGAGAAATAATGGTCACTCTGTGATGCATGCTTTTTAAATTTAAACACTACAGTCATGAGACTACCTATGCCCTCTAACAGTGTTACATATTTATTTTAGCTCTGTGTTTTATTGTCAACTGCATGTTGTAAAGTGTTAAAGACATTTCAGAATGATTAAGTTTTGGTCAGTAAGTTTCTGAAAATTAGAAAATACATTCTGCATACGTAGAACGAGCATTTAATAAAAGCATACTACAGAAACTTCTAAACAAAAATATCAGACCTGTGTACGCATCAGCAAAAGCTTGGCTCTTGAGGTCCTTTTCATCTATAGGTCTTGAAGCTTTTATTCTATACGTAGATGGCATTTGACACAGCCAAAGGGGACATGTTAAACTTCCTACTCATTCATTTGGGCTATGATGGGACTTCTATGCAGTTATAATAGCTACTACCAAATGAAAAGGATTGAGGTGACAGTCAAAGAAAAGTTGGTATGATTCTGACAGGTGCTTTTATGCCTGCCACGAGTCTCTCTTTTCACTTGAGAAATCCTCCAGGGCTTAGATATGCCAGACTTGGGGCTCAAATGGACCTGAATTACTGGTGCAAAGAAGTCACATATCCCATGGGAAAGTCTGGCTCTACATTTGCTCTCATTCTGAGCCAAAATGGAAAATTGTAACAGAGTATAACAGCAGCCAAGTGCAAACTTACAAATTGAAGTTACGCCATAAAAGTTAAGTGACAGTAGGGGGATAAGCTGTTCCGTAAATTATCTAACTTTGCTCAAAACAGAGAAGTAATACAGTTTAAAAATAGACGGAATAATATGCACTTTATGTAAGAATTAATGGAAACATGCTGGAAAGGAGATTTGGGACTCCTGAAATAGGCAAGGTTTCATAATGTAAATTTACAGAAACAAATTGCACAACTGAGTTGTGGCAGCTGCACAAAGCATTTTTTTTTTTTTAATAAAACTGTTGAGATACCCAGAAAGGTGCAGTAGTTTCTATTAAGGTTCCAGAAGCATAGCTTTTCAATGGTATTCCCTTGCCAGCAACAGACATTACCTTCTTATTGTTCCTAACACTGCGGTTTATTACTATGTGTAGTTGCATATATACACATAATACCTTCACTTCTCTCTGTACTTTAAATATGTAACTGAGCTGTATTGCTATTTAATACAATATATTGTATAAAACTAAAGATGTCCAGAAAAGATTAATAATGTTGTAAACCACTGAGAACCTCACATAAAGTACTGCATACAGCCCCCTCTCTCAGTTTGAGCTAATCTTTCTTAAAAAGAAGCACACAGAAGTGCTGCTAGGGTTAACAAGGAAAATGAAAATCCATTCTGATATTGTCATAAAAAGTAGTGACATTCCAGTTTAGCAAAACAAAGACTAAGAGCAGATCTTTAAATATGCTGTTGTTTTTGTCCTTCTAAGAATTTCTCAACTATTTTTCTTCCATTTCTGTGAAATGCTATTAAAAAAAACACACAACAACTCATACAATCACAATCAAATACAACCTGTCCTTGAATATACCAAGCCTAGTGAGGACAATGTTTGTCATAAAAATGGGATTTACCAGTCTCAGGCCAGACTCTAATTCAGTAACTGAAAGATGAAACATTTTGTAAATATTCAATTACAAAGTATGCTGGAAAAAATGCAAAGCCCACTCTGAAGTAGTTCAAATAAACAATCCACTAATATAAGCTCAACAACTGCCATGGAATGGTGTCTTGTACACAACTTTGTGTTCAGAAAGCAAAAATTTTGCATCACATGATATATTGATAAACAAATCAGTTGACCCATAGTTCCTTTTGCTATCTTTTAAAAAAATTACTTCAGTGAATAGAAGAACAGGGAAATAAGTCATTGAGGAATTACCAGGAAGGAGGTAAAAACATCTACTGGATGAACACATGAAAACAACACGTAGCAGTTAGGATTCAGGATTTTTTCAAGTCACATCTTGCTTTAGTAAACTAAAAAGGCATCCCCTTACCCAATGACAGTTGGTCATACATAAGTTTCATATAAAATACAACAGTTCCAAGGCATTGATAATGCTCAGATTCACTGATAATTTTTGTAAGTGCTAAGCTGAATATTTTCCTGAAAACCTACTGAAAGTGGCAATCTCTCCAAAGCTGAGTCACTGATAGATTCCCAGCACACACAAAGATCTAGAAACACAAATTCCCTTCTCACCCTCTGTCTGATCACTGCTTGCCAAAAAGCTGTCAGATTTCTTCAGATCTTGGAATACATTGCCACGCTTCGAGTCATCTGCTTCAGCTATGCTGAAAATACATGAGGATTGGGAAAAATAACATTTAATATCCTTATATATTTACATTTTACAAATGTCCTTTGTCACCACATATGTGAAGAACTTTACTGCGTTTAACCACCTCCTGAAGTTTGCATGTTCAGCTTCAGGCGTTATTTGACAAGATAAAAATTTCAAATGGACATTAAAGCATACCAAGTAAGATGCAGAGATTTTCCTTTACAGCAATTGGCAAAATTACAACAGAAAAATCAGAATACATACAGACAAAAGGCATAACTCTACACATAACTTATACCACAAATTACTGTAAAAGGTTTATCACTCAGGATTCACCCTCTAGATAACACTGTGACTGTAAGTCATCCCTAATAAAAATAACGATAATTTTAAGTCAAAGAAGGTAATTATTAAAAACAGTTATATTCTTTAGCAGTGTCTGAAGAATACTAAGTAAGCAGTTTCTCCAAGACATCTGATATCAGTTTCAAAAGGTCGTTCTTGAGTGTGAGCTAAACGCTAGACCTCTATTCTTATAGTGAATAATACATTATGTCCTTTCCACTCCTGCTCTCAAAGACTTTGCTTTTCAATAGCAGTTCTTATTGAGGATGACTTCTTCATATATCTCGTTTACAACAGCTCAAGTTTCTTATGCCATAACATTCAACTCTGGGAATTAAGAACCTAACCCCTCCCACCAGTTTTTATGGCTTTTTAGAAATCTCAACCAAATGGAAAAGGAGCCAGTAAGTTGGTACCTGATATTTGGATGTAGTGTATTTTTCAGGTATCCCTGAAACTTGCTGTAAAGAAAATTTATCTTTTAACATCGATTTCTTTTTTATACCATATTCATCAAGCTTCCAGTCAAAACTTCCAGTTTGTAATTCCAGATCATGACAAAGAAAACATACATAACTTCCACATATAAACATTACTGTTTATGATAGCCTTCAGTTTTTTTTTTTTTTTGTTTGTTTGTTTGTTTTTTGATAAAGTAGACTGCGTTTGGATGCTGCAATAAAACGGGAATTATTTTTATTATTTTTCTGGCAGATAAGTCACTGAAGATGAAGTAGTAAAAATAAGAAATTAAACTGGTGTTTTCTCACTTAATGGACTACCTACAAAAGATTGCCAGAAGGCGTACTGAATTAAACTAAGTTTAAGTAAAATATTTATAGTAAAGCTAAATTAATTTATTTGTTCTTAAGTGTGATTAGAACAAAAAGATGTACCAAGGTAATTTATTGTTAACTTAATGAGAGCTTGGAATACTGCATAAATAACTGAACTCAAATAGAATAATTAAACTGAACAGTAGGGACAATTTATTTCACTTTAAACAGCCTCTATCACAACTTTGAAGTTCTCCAACAATGGTTGAAAACAATATTTGACCTCCATTATTCAGCTATCCTAGGATGGAGTTACAGACAAACTTAATAGGAAATATCTTCTTTTAAGTCATTAAACACTATTTGCTATGGAGAAGGCCTTGAAGTATCTGATAGACTGGGAAATTATCAGTTGACAGGAAAGAAATAAAGATACCCGAAGAGGAGCTGCATATCCTTTCCTGCTTCTGTGAAGTAGAGAGCATTAAATTGAACTTTTAGAAGGAAAACACTGAAAAATAGTTACCATAAATGTGAAGCTCTTTCTCCATTTACTACTTGATAGAGATTCTCCAGTAATTTTTCATCCCAGTAGAGGTCACAAAACTTCTCACAGATTGTATCAGAGAACACACCAAACTTAATTTCCTTTAATGTTAAAATGAAGTTACCTTTTTTTTTTTAAATAAAAAATAAAACATAAGAAAAATGGAGAAAAAAGATATTACTAATAGTATTCTTACATATCAGTGATATAACATACAGAAGAAATTGTACATACCCATATCAAAAACTTCAACTCCATTCTCTAGATAGCCATCAAATGCAAACTCTTCTTGTATAAGATAAACCACTTTCTGTAGCAAAGTGTCATTTTTTCTGTTCTGATGAGACAGGACTTCCACATCAAAGACACAAGAAGTACTTTCATCCAGTGAGGTACATGGTGTTTGTCCTTGGTCAGTGAAAATACTGTCTACAGTTATAGCACACTCAATTTCTTGGCAGTTGGTTTGAACAACTTGGTTACTTTTGTCAAATGCATTCTGTGTATTAGTAGTCTCACAGTTTTGCACTTTGCACAGGGAGGACTCGTTTTCTGTTTGCATGCTCAGTTGATAACTTGCAATAGTACTCGAAAGTAGCACTGGCAAACTATGATAGCAATCAGAAGCAATTCTTGAACGAAGAGGCTTATTTGGTATTTGCTCAGACACAGCTAAGTGTACTGGTACAAATGTTAAAACTCTTTTCTCTGAGTCATTTTTCAGAATGATGTTATTTATATGAAGAGAATTAGGAGATGTAGGACAAGCTAAGGAGTTTGAAGGAACATCAGATAAAATGCTTTTTCCTTGTAGAACATGTGAGGAATCAGATGGTGGTGGTAATGTAACTGCAGAAGTAAGCACACTGCCTGACTTTTGCTCTTCTGAAGATATTTGGAATGAGTGGCCTGGAACTTGTAAATGACACTCAGGTATTTCAGGTGCAGTTTCAACAACAACTCTGTCCTTGATACCATAGCTTTTAGAGTCTTCTACATATCCTGATTTGTTGTGGTCCGTGTGTCTTTCTGTTCTCATCTCTTTCTTGAATTTCTCAGTAGCTGGCATGTGAACCTCTCTGAAAAGGAAAAAAGAATTTTTACAGGACACATCCAGTAGGTATAAGAGTGCAGCTTTAACTTATTTTGCTTCAGGATATACTAACTTTGTTACGTTTGCATCTTGTTGCAGAATGATAGGCTTAAAGTGAGTTGCAGGAGAGGTGAATGCTGCAGGTAATGTAGGTTTCTCACTGTTTAGGGAAATCTGGCATGGTACTGGTCCTTTAACTGCTATAAGTTTACTTTCACTGGTAATAGGCACAAATCCTGAAAGCAAAAAACACAATTAGATGAAAGATGAAAAACATGTAAAATATAAATGCAATGTAAATAATAACCAATTTAGACAGAAAAAGACCTATGCACTTGACAGAGAAAATCTCATACAGTGAACTGTTCTAGAGAAAATTAAAAAACCTGAAATACATAAGAGTCTGCTTACCTAGGCTTGACTCTGAAGGACTCATTTCAAGTCTTTCATTTTTAATTTCAAAAGCACCATGATTCTGAGAAGAGATTACGTCTTCCTCAACAGCCTAACAATAAAAATTGAAGTCCAAACTGAATTTATTAGTGTTTTCTTTTTAAAATTCTACTCAGCGCATTACTACAAGAAAATGCTTCCCCCTCCCCCTCAGTCTGAACAGATCTAACTATATTTGCAGTGGAGAAAAATATGACTGGAACACATTTAACAGAACTAATTTAAAAAACGTAGAGAATTAAAAAAGGCGGCACTCGTACCTTAAAGACAGATTTATTCAACAATGCCAAAATATTTTTGCTGTTTACTCCTTGTTCAAGTAAATAATAACTGCATGTCTAAAAAAAAATAAATCATAGTTTTCAGACAATAAATAAGTTTTTCATCATGTGAGATATTCTTGGACAAGGATAAAGTCAAGGTAAATAGTTAAAAGCAATCCAAGGTTAGAATGTTTTAGAAACTTATTCCAAGTACTTTATTAATAATGTCAATATACATTAAGAACACATCCTTAGGGATGTAACTTTAAAAACATCATCCAAAGTGACTGGTTATCAGTTAGGTTTCAAGCTACTACAGAAAAAAGATATTACTATTTTGATATTCAAATCACTAAAATTAGACTTCACACAGAACTAAATTTCAAATAAAATTGCTTAAATCCAGTAACCTTAATTGCATCAGCTACAGAAGGTCTTTCTTCAGGATTTTTTTTTGCCATATCCAGAAGAAGGTTTTTTAATTTTCTTGGCAATGCTAGCTTGTGATTAGGTGGAAAGCCGTATTTTGCTGCCATCCACAGAACTGCAGCAACACCATAAATGCAGACCTAATCATGTAACACAGGAGAGAGGTAAGATGTAAACAGACAAACAAAAACCAAAACCAAACAACAACAGAAAAAAAAAAGCAAAAAATAGCCGTTCCTCAAAACCAAATCCAGCAAATTATCCAAAAGGCACCCCCTGTGAAACTAGCACTTCCAAAGTACAGATTACATTTGGCTTTTGAAGATGCTGATGAAAATCCCAGCATATTTCAAAAAACAGCTGTTACGCATGCAGGGCCAATAATAGTAGCTAATTTTCTACTATTGGAGCAACAGACAAAATTTGTCTTATTCTTTATCTATGAAAATTATTCAGGAAAAAAAGGGGGTTTAGAAACATTTTGAAGAGCTCCTTTCTTATATAAAGACCTATTGCTGCAAGCCTTAGAGTTCTACAATAAAGCCTGGCCAGCAGTAATTTACTTAAAAAGGTCATGATAATTCAGAAAGAAAATGGCACAAAGTAATTACAAGATTGCCAGTACAAGTCATATTTTACAGAGATGATTATACCTATCAGAAAAACTGGGTACTGTATATTTATTTTAGGAATTATTGTGCTACCTGCAGCTAGACCAATTGAAACTGCCATGATGGGGGACCTTGAAAAGTACCTGGTCTTCACAAGATTTCTTATTTTATTTGAAGAATTACAGTCTTCAGACAGAGACAGAGTCAGACTATTTAATGCTTGATTTACATATGTTAGCACACTCCAAAAATATAATTTTGACAAAGTGAAAGCACCGTACTTCTTCATGTAGCTTATGAAAGGCATTAAAAAGGCTCAGCTGACAGAAACCTAAGTGTGATACTGTGGTCCAACAAAATGTTTTCTAACACCCTTTAGAGCCAAGTGAATGACACCAACAATGTAACAAGGAAGTTCACAAGAAAGAAAGTAGCCTGTGAATCTTTTGAGCTGTTGAATAAAAGCTACTAATAGGTATAGAATGTTTGAAATAGAGAAAGCAGCTCTGTCATAATCAAATGATTTTCCTCCCTGTAGGTTCAGAATTCCAAGATCACAATTTCAACCTAAATTTATTTATTTAGGAAAAACTTGCCATCTAATCCAGCACATCCTTAAAAAAGTTTCCTTTACTGACGTAGTTACTGTGACTGGCACTACACAGTGTTTATTCCTATGTATAATCCTAACTAAATTTTCATAAAATCCAAAATGTTATACAAATAACAGGAAAAAGCCAAATTATGAAGTCAGATTATTCTATATATAATGTTGCAGAGAAAACAAGAACAAAATATTACTTTAGATTTTCTTAAGAAAAAGAATAAAGCATAAGGACTCCGAGTATTAATTTGTACTATCTGGTGAAACTGCTATATTGTATTTGAGGGTTAGTTTAAGCTTCTGAAGCTATTAAAAAAACTGCATGCTGGATCAAAGCAGTTTAAGAAGAAAGAGAAACTTTAAAGAAGATATATGAGCATTTTCTAGTTACAGATAAATTTACAGAAAGTCTTTAGTAGATTTTTAATGCGTTTTTTTCATGATTACTATTTCTAATGTTAAACGACTTACAGGACACAAGGTACATATTAGCTAGCCTCTTTTATTCTTATATAATAGAAAGATACAGTAAAATCTATTTCCATAACTCTCAAAAGCTCACCTTGTTATTAACATTTTAATCATCTCTGGTCTGAGAGCAACTTAGGGCTTATATCTCTAGCAAAAAGCTCTAGGAGAATTATATGGGTAAGAAACATTGCCATAATTCACGTTCCCAAAATAAAAATATGCTGCTAGCAATATTTTCCAATATTTCAAAGCAGATTAGTTTGGGCTTTAGCCTAGACAGTCTAAAATATTGATCTCAGCATGACCTCCAGAACATGAAAACATGACTTCAAAGTCTTAGTATTAACAAACTGAAAATAAGTAAGCCTTATGGAAAACTATTGAAGAACAGATTTTGGCAGTTACTCAAATAATTTTGGAAGGCAAAATGATTTTTTAGAAGCAACTAAGTTTTATGGTAGACCAATATATAAAAAGCCACAAAAATCTGAGAAAAATATCAGAATCTTGCTTTCTTGCTGAATCTTGATCTCTTACTTTTCAGAGTTTTGCTTTCTTCTTTAAGGGGCAGAGGGATACTACTATCCTTTGATAAAATGAACAGCAACCTACATAACCTGCCACATTACCTTCTCAGTATCTACATCTTCTTCTTCAATTTCAGGAGCTAAATAAAACATATCACAAGATTCTAAAAGAGAAAAGAAACCAGAAAGAAAAGGTAAGATATTTGCTTTATTCTACTCTCCCCCTCAAATAGAATAAAAGCAGAGCACTCAACATATTAGTTTACCTTCAGCTTTTGGAGCAGCAAAGAGGATATTTCCATGGCAGTCAATCAGTACAGTGTCCAAACATAAGACCACTGCAAAACAAGCCACCAAAGTACAGGACATAATACATATTTGTTCTTGTTGTTATTTAACACTAATAAAACAAATAATTTTTTAAATAATTTGCAATGTCAGTGATTATCCTAAGCTATGACAAAAGATGCGTTAGCAGTAATGCTGCTAAACATTTGTTTGCAGAAACTAACCAACAGAGAGCAGATGCATTTTGTATAGTGGAAATTTATTCTGTTTGTATCTAGCATTGAAAATGCTAGAACAAAAGTAAAATAATAATAATAAAAAGTAATACTACAGCTAGATGTACTCTGGGCTTCTCACAAGGTACCAATAAAAGAAACTTATAATAAGCATTTAAACTCTCCTCTCTTCCTTCTTCATTCACCCCTTTCTCCACAACAAAAAACAACAACAACAAATACTGAAACAATGAAGTTGAAATGTAAAAAATGCTCAACTAAGATTTTAGTTTTGGTACACTTAACTATCAATACCACCACCACCACCACTGTAAGCAACCTTAAGGATATCATCAAATAAGCTTTTTTTTTTTTTTTTTTTAAAAAAAAAGAGTACTAGGACAGTATATTATTACTTTATATTAATAATTAAAAATTAACTCATATTAATTGTTATTATTAATTAATATTTATTAATAATAAAATGAATATTAATTTGTTATTGAATAATGAGTTGAAGAGGTGTAAGAAAGAAAAGTAAAAATCATCCCTTTGCTTTTATAGTACAAAAACACATCTAAAGCCATTAAAACGTTCATTATGCTTAATGTAAATAAAAGCTTGCCTACTACCTTCTACAGTATTTAAGCTGGACCTGAACTATTTGTCTTGAAAAGCAAAACTTCCCTGAGCTGGAACTTTTAGTAGTTATTTCTGCAGAGGCAGCTCCCTAGAGAATGATTCTTGCTCACTGTCATTACTTCTCAACAGTTAAAGCCTCTGGCCTGAATCTGCAATACAGTTCATGCAAACTAGATCTCAGCCAAATTCAGTACAACAATTCACACCTGGTTCCTCTAAAACGCTTGTAAGCAACATGTAGGGAATATCCTCTGGTAAGAGGAGAGGAGATAAAGTCTCAATGGAGACTTTTGTAGAAGGACTGAATTCAAAATACACGAAGAGGCTAACTTTGGAGTATATTTCCCTACCCATATAATTCCTGTTTAGGATAATGGGAAAAAAGTGCACTCAAGGAATGATTTAGAGGAAAGGGCTGTCTAAGTAAATAATAATAAAACATTTAATTCCACATTTTGTATACTTAAGCATGACTTTACCAGCATTAAGACAAAACATATTTTAACATGCAGTTTATACAGCATCATCACAATTACACTCAGAACAAACAGAAATTCCTCTGGCAAAAATATTCTAAATCTGAAAACAATATTCAACTTCAGGGCAGTTTTATTCATCAAATATGGAATTTTATGTAAGGTGCCTCACAATTACTATCTTGTATCATTATGTTTACTTTTACAGGGTATGTAAAGCTCTGATCACAATTCAGTTTTTAGTGTTTTAAACACTTATGCATTCTGGGTGCATGTAAATATGGTTGCAGAGGCTGATTACACATTCAATTAGAATCTAAGCCACTGTGCAGTTATTTGAAGCTTTCACAAACATTGGAAATATATTATGAGGCTGAGATAATCTTTCTGCTGCAAAGTATATCAAATATTTATTTTTAAAGGAAATAGTGCTTAAAGTGTACAGAATTCTCTCTTTAAGGATAATTTCCATTAAATGGAGTAAAGTTCAAAGTCAAAACTTAAAACGGAAAAGTTAGAAACATTGGCTGTTATTTTTTTCAATATACAAAATGAAATAGTCATGAGATATTTTGCATCAACAGAATAAACAAAACATTACTACAGTGAACATAATCAACTAAGCAAATATTTTCAAATAATATTTGACTCTACCTGGATAATCTGTGCAAGCGTGCAGAGTACATAAACACTCATGACACAATGCCCAGAGTTCATAGTCTTTCAGAGGTTTACCATGTGAGGACAACAGGAGTTTTAGGGAGATCCACTGAAAACAAGATGTAGAGAGTTATTCAAAATTATTGCAAAGCAAAAACAATTCATGATGCAGTGAAAAAAAGTCCTAAAATACAATGTACACACCTAAAAAGCATTAAGAAAACGTATTTATTTTATGTGATGGTAGTAAACTAATAATACTTTTTAATGAAATAGCATTACACAGTTAACTGTACAGATGAATCCAAAGTTTCATAATTGCATAACAAAGTTTAATTCAAGTGAGATTTCAGCAAGAATAGAAGTGTTTCAAGAAGATTGAGCTGTTTGGAAGCTCTTTCTTATACTAAGGAAAGATTCAATTAGAACATCAACGATGACACAATTACAGGGATGTCACCTATGTTTCAAAACATAAAAATCCGAATGATAGCCACTGACAAGACACAGGCACATTCAAATCCTGATTTACCCTAATGGTTACATTAGAAGCCTTACCTTAAACATTTCATCAACATTTCTTGTTCTTCTGCGAGCAATAACAGTATTTTTTTTCCTCCTTATCACTTTAGCTTTTGATAGCTGACAAAGTACAAAGATACCTGACAAATGTGACAAAGATACTGCTTCATAGAAACTGGCTGTTCTTCAGAGAATCCATATTTTACATTTTATTATTTTCTTATTTTTATGAATTTTTAATAGAAGAACTTGACATGATAGTACTACACAGACACCTTCCAGATCAAGCTGTGCTAATAGAAGATATTCTTACTGTCAGTTTCTCTTTATTTAACACAAGATGGATGTTATGATTTTTTTTTTTTTCCTATCAAAGGAACAGTAATCAATAACTCTAAAGGCAAAAACCTCTGGATTAGGACAGATCCACACACTATTTAAAAAAAAGCATAGCACTCAAAGATAGGAAACTATCTCTAAATATCAACTTCAGGCCATGTGGCAGAAAACTACTGACATCAATTCGGGATTGACTCGGGACACACACACACACACACAAATAAGTAGAGCATAGGAGACAGAAACACAAATTAAAACCTCTGATCTGTTCTGCTGTTGTTTTATGAACACATATATCCCCCATCACAAAAAACTAACACAAAATCCAAATAGACTAAGGAAATGTCACACGCAATAGTAGTACATCATTATTTTTGATGAAATCATCCTCTGCATCGTAATTTGCTTGTCATTTTTTCATGGACATGAAACACCTTTCATTAGACACTATTCAAATTTTATCATAAAACATGTAATGAACAGACTACTAAATCACCTTTAATCAACAAACACAAATAATTTCCCTGCAATGTATGGGGAAGAGAAAAAAGAACCATGTTAATTTCTGTAGCTTAAGCTTTGTTGATAATTCAATATTAACCAGAAGATGCAATACTTTGGCCTTATACTCTTTAAATATTTCTTAAAGGTGAGCCATATTAGCTATTAATTTTTAACAAGATGTGCCATCAAACACACCTTTTTATTTACTCAAGATGTTTTATTTTCTGTTTACCTTTAACAAACAAAAATGATTTTGGTGCTTTTATTAGCCCATACTCCATTGAAACATGTCACAAAGATTACTAACTTTGGTATAGACAGATTTGAAGCCAGGTAATCATATTAAGCTTTACACTCAAATTTTGACTGCAAACCAGCATCCCAGAATGAAAAATTCTTTCACTTCATTATATCTAGAAATAACTGTCTAATAAAGAGACATCAGTTGTGAAGCAGCAGGGAAGTTATATAGTGAAAAGAATAAATTAGTCTAGAAACACTTTGAAATAGATCTTGTTGTTGTTAACTGATTACTGTCCTCAAGCAGTGCCGTGTTCCTCTCAAGCATACTGGCTCTCAAATGCCTCAGAAATGTAGTTTCTCGCAGATAATTTACAATGAAAAAAGGAGCCAAATCTTCAAATTGACCCTGGACAGAAGCGGAGGGAAAAGAAGAGAAATTCCACACACTGACTGTAATATTAAGAAGAACATTTTGGGATTCGGGGATATTTTTGTGGTAAGTATACACCACCATTGTTTCTTTTTTTTTTTTTTCCCCTCTAAGAGAATAACTTCTTTTTAAATTTATGTCCCTAGAGGCTCTAAAAGCTACAGCTGAGAGATGGACTCCCTCCATTCTACATACAAATCACCTCTCACTTCAGAAGGAGGTGATGAATGGCTAGCAAGAGGAAGAAGAAACTCTCACTAAACTGAAGATTGAAGTTAGTTGTACAGCAGGAAGCTGAAAGGTATTTCTCATCAGCTTTGGGATATTCAAGCTCTCTAGAGGAAGAAATAAATGACAGAAAGAGCTTTAAGCACAGCAGGAAAGAAGTAATAAACTCTAAGAGCAGCAGCAGAAGTTTAGGATAAGAAAGAGGAAAGTATCAAAGATAGGTAACACAGGGGATGAAAAGGCACCAGAAACTGAAACTCTATTTCTGAAGAAAAAGTGATGCAGGAAAAGCAAATCTTAGCAGAAGTGTGAATTGCTGCCATTCACAAGACAGCTGAATTAACTCGAGTCAGAGGAAAAAAAAAGTTGTAGTCTGATTACAGATAAGTAAATGTAATTTAAATGTACACCCTCATTATTTCTCTCTGACAAGCACCCTAAAGTAAGATTAAACTTCAAGTATTAATATTGCTAGCTAGTAATGTGCAAGTTGTTATCCTATACTTTTATAGAGATTCTGACTGACTGCATTGCTACAGCCTCTTACTGTAATTCATGTCCTTCTCACACCTGTGACAACATTAAAAGGTTATTTTTATTCCTGAAAAAGATACTTAAGAAGGTCATTCTTCTTGTGTTCCTAATTATTCCAAATGCTCATTTTTATATTGGAAAGAAAGAATCTTGGAGGACTTCATCTGAAGAGACCTGCTGAGGACTTTTCCTTCTACCGTCTTGTGGAAGTCATCCATATATAGTCAACGCACATGATAATGTTTCATCACACGTTTCATCACACGTTTGTGATGAAAAACACATGCAGTTATTAAAATATTTTCCTAATGAAAAACAGCATGAACCTCAGCCTACAGTTCAGACAATTTTATTTAAGCATGTTATGTAACTTAATGCACGTCCAAGTTCTGCTGAGCACATCTATGCTTTGGTAAACATTTAATTGGAAATCTCCCTTACTTAGGCATGTCTTGGTTTTGTTTTTAATGCAAGTGATTGGTTCGTGGCTATTACCATTTCCTACAACTCAAAAAAGCCCCAAGAAAAAATTTGGAGTGCTAGAAAATATATGTCTTTTTTTTTTTTGTAATCACTATTTTGTAGTTAGAGAGCATGCAGCATACTTTGTTTCTCAATTATCTAGCCAGACTTTATAGCAAAGCAAGCTCAAGACAATCGTTCAGCATCTGTAAGACCTCAAGTACACTTAAAGCACTAACACTGCTTTAATGATGATTAAAGCTCTGTTCTATATTATCACTGTTAATATTGAACCAAAGAGCAAACATGGAACAATAGAATCATAGACTGGTTTGGATTGGAAGAGACCTTAAAGATCATCAAGTTCCAACCCCCTGGCACGGGCAGGGACACTTCCCACTAACATTATAAAATGTGAAAAAATTCAGGATGAGGCAATGAATTACAATGTACCTTTTCATAACAAAAACTATATACCCATTTTTAAAGTAAGGAAAAGTTTTTCACAGCACAGAATTTTTGATAGTAAGTATGAAAAAGTTACATGATTTATTATTGCCTATAATTACATATTGATGACATTTATGCCAAAAAGACTGAAGTTTAAACATCACTTATTGTGAAAGTGATGATTTTTTTTCCTGTTTTGTAAGGATCGTTTATTAGGTCTACTGTCATTGTTGGCACCAAAACTGCACAACCAAACTCTTAGTACAGTATTCAAACTATTCCAACATACTATGTTTCATGAACATAATGCCAACATATTTTAAGCAGTTAAAGCAAATGAAGTTTTATTCTTTACTTAATAAGTACTATGTAGGAATATACAGGTTTTCTTTCTTTCAAGTGTTATTTCCCCAGTGTTCAAGTGTCATTCTCTACCTACATGGATTTTGACTTCTCTCATGCTTGACAGGGCATGAATGACCAACAGAAAACAAATGTATATATCTACGTTCCTGTTAACCTTTCCCATATGAAGGCCATAGCATTTGAATTGCAGAGAAACATTTAGAAGCATTAGAGATGATACACACCTGATTGGAATGAAATTGGTTAGAGAAAAAAGAGATCCCCACTCATACTTGAAGTGAAAAATATTTATTTATGGCATGCAAAACTATAAAAACCTCTGAGAAAACCCTCACAAGATACATTGCAGAAGCCAGACAAAAGCAAGCAAGTATTTTTAGTAATGCCTACTAGCAGTAAAGCACACAACATTAAGAAGCAGTGTTGGGATATTAGAAAAATATTGTCTTCCGGAGAAGTGTTATTGACAGGTAAGAAAAAAAACTGTCTGTTCTCCAGAGTAGACAAGGTTGATCTTCAACCAGATGGGGCTGATGTTGCATTTTCAAGAACAAGAAATATTTAAAGAGATGCTATAAATACTGTTCTAAAATTTCTGTTTACCATGATCATACTTATCTGTTACAGGAAACTAGTGAAAGAGCAGCTCTGTAGATCTTTTCAATAGTATCTTATCCATTTAGGCCAGAGAAGATCAAAATTACATTATCAGGTTTTCACATTTTTTGTGCCTTTGCAGTAAGCGGACAAATCCTCAGATTCAAGTTTTAGTTTTTTAGAAAGTTCAAAAAAAATTTTAAGGTATTCAGTACATTCTGGCAATGAGAATTGAAAGAGAACTTGAAAGTATAAAGAAAAATCAGGTGCAACTGCTTCATATAAGGAATAGCACAGCATGTTTTATTTTTGCAGTTGTTAGGAGGAAATATAGAGGCTGAAGTTTCAGAAGCCCGAGGAAAAAGATCTGTCTTCCAAAAGACAAAAAACCAGAAACATTAAAAACAAACAAGCAAACCAAAAAACACAGAACCAACCAAAGCAAAATAACCCAAAGCCTATGAGAACTTATAATAGAATCTTCCATAAAGTTCAATAGCTACTGAAAATAAATGACCCTCCCTCCACATCTCCTTCAGAAAACAAAGATTGCTGGGCTAGAAGCTCAGGTTTTCAGGGAACAGACAGCAATTTCATGATCATTTTGTTTGGTAAGAAATCTAGGTATTGCTCACAAATGTTGATTCCATCTAAACGGTGTTTTTCTTCCTACAGCAGTTAAAGAAAAACCTCTTTGATTACTTAAGAACCTGAACATCTGCTAGAATTGATTACAAAAAAAAAAATAAAAAAAAATAAAAGCACAAGTCTATAAACCCTTTCTTCTACTGAAAACACAGCTAATAAATCTCTAGTTTCTTTGACAACTGCCACTCTTCATTTTTGATTGTATGTTAATACGCTGCTTATTTGGTAACTGGAATAACGATTACCTTTTCTAATTTATTGTGATTGTCCCATGAGTTTGGTGGGAGCTGGATAACCTCACTTCTACTAAGGGCCTACATATTTGGAAGAATAAAGCTTTGTTAAGGCTGAAAGAAAATATTATTTTAAACTAAAGACAAAATGTTTGAATTTCAGAAAAAGGGCAGACTATCCTGAAAACATGTTTCGGCTAACTTTGCTGTGTACCAGTCTGAACTCCTGCTGCAGGAAAAGCAAATAGGACATTTGTTACAGCTTTTAAATTCTGCAAGAAGTTTGTTGGGAAACTTTAATTTTGAGGAAGACTATTTTCTTGAAAGAATCTTCATGTACCTAGACTTAAATTGTTTTGGTAATCCACTCAGGACGGAATATGCACCTTTTTTCAACAGATTCCTCCCTCTCCCTACCCCCTCCCACCCCCCCCAAAAAAAAAAAAGACCTTTATCAGTGCAGTCACTTTATGTTCTTAAGAGACTGCAGCTTATGCGTCGTATCTTTCTATTTAACAAAGGCTGAAGTAAGACTACTACCACCTCATGGCAAGAGCCTGAAGCATTGGTCTGATAACCAGAATTACCTGAACAATCCTCTCCATGACAAATAAAACACTAATTTGTAACAGAGTTCAGCATAAAAATATAAAAAAAACCCTTTCAGAAAAGGAGACTTGCACATAAGGATGAAGGAATGCAAACATAGTTGTTTCTGTTACTTGAATACCAAGACAACTACATTTCTATATACTAATAGGTTTTCTCACAAGAAGCCACTGACTGAAATTGCTATGACCCTTGTTAGAAATACAAGAACATCTGCAAAATAAAGCAGGTTCATGTAAAGCCAGAGAAACAAATAACATAGCAAAAGCAGAAGAATTTGGAGTGATTATATATCTGATTATAGATCTGATTATCCCTTCTGAATGGATGAAGGGACAGAGTCCAGACCTGGAAGGGAAAAAAAAAAGATGAATCTGTAATAAATGGACTTTTTCCTAGAGTCTGAAGAAAAACCTACAGGATTTAATAACTAATAAACGACTCACAATGAGTAAGTCCCTCATAGAGCAAAACCATGCCATATGGTACTTATCTATATTCACTATCTTCCTGCACTGATAATTTAATAAGTATATAGTTACTGAAGGGATAAACAGATGAAAGAAAAAAGGCAGAACAGTCTTCAGTGTTACTTTTTTTTGTTTGTTTGTTTGCTGCGTTTTAAGGCTATGATGAACTAAGGGCTGTTTACACAGGTGGATGTTCAGTCCTATGTTACTGATTCAGTTGGGGTGTTCCAGTGAAAAGAGGGATTGATATGGATTGAAATCAACCCTAGATGCCGGATGCATGGGATGGCTGGAAGGCTGCCTATTAGGCATGAAGAACAGGGCTGAGCTGTCAGTAGAAAAACAGAAGAAAAAAAATATTCTTCACTTAAGTATAATTTCTGGAAATTAAATGGGTGAAATTTGTGCTGCTTATTTCTTCCAAGTCACAGCATGGCTGGAGAAGCATCAGCCATCCTTGCATTTCAACAACTCTGTCACAGGGGTCGTTCACATCTCTTTGAGTGTGGCACAAGAGAAAACCATCAAGTCAGAGACCAAACTTGTCCACCCTGAGAATCTGTAATTTGAACAAAGAGACCATGCTACACTATCACCAAAGTCTAGTCAACAAGTATCAGCTTTCCCTCTTCTTATTTGGCTACATATATAGGGATGAAATGCTTTAGACAACATATCCATCATATTGTGCACATATTTGAATTCTGTAATGAAATATACATAACACACAAAGGCAGTCATTTAAGAGCACAGAATAGATACAATATATGTACATTTTTCAAAAGCCTAAATGCACACGTAGATTAAAAAAGTGGAATCTTCCCCTCCTGAAGCAGATGAGATATTGCCATTGATTACAGTGAGGTCAGGTTTACAGCCAGGAACTCTGCAATTTTTGTAAGCACCTGGGATGCCTACTGCATGATAGTGAACTTTATGCATTGACAGTAACATAAAAGGATTAAAAATCTACATATGCTTTGGTAATGTTTTCTGACATATGTAATTAGGTATTAATTATGCTACTCTGACACACTAGCGAGCATGTTCCAGTACCATTTGCATAAAAAAAATTAAACTGCAGTTTGATTTTTCAATAGCATAAATTTCACTGTAGCACTTCTAAAGAGGAAAAAAAGCATCATCATGTTTACAATGTTAACTTTTAAAGTGTGTAGACCAGCAAAATTTGATTTTCCAGGATGCTGAAGAGGGAAGGGGGAGCAGAAAGTGAACACACAGTATTTAAGTCATTTCATCTCCACATAAATGACTACAGCAACTATACAATGAAGACTTTATTTTTACTACCTGCTCATTACTTTTGATTTCTGACCCTCTGCCTTGATAAAGATTATCTTCATTATTGTTTGCGCTCATTGTACCGCTGCTTAATTCTGGAGACCTAATTAGGTTTGATCCATATCTGTTCCCACTGGGTTTTGTTGTCAACACTGAAGTCATCTTGTTGAAGTGTGATAACGAATTCTCATTTGACCCTTGAAAAGTTTCAGTACAGTCTTCCAATGCCACGTAATTGTCTAGCGTTTTTGCTCCAGCAATTGATTGATTTGGACTTTTTAGCATGCCAGATGTAATGGGCATTTCAGAGGTAGTATCAGAACAGTCTTCTTTGTGATCAGATGAAATAAAACCTATCTTTTTACCTTTAATAAGCGACACGTGTTCTTCTAGATTCATGCCAGACACCTGTGTACACACACAAGGAGCTTCTAAATGAAGATCAGTAACCTGGTGATTCTTTGGTTCTATTATGTGCTGACTACTAAGTGAATTAAGATTTCCCTTTGAAAAAGCAATTTCATTGTTATTGTCTAGAGGTAGTGACTCATGTGTAAGCAAGTGATTTTTCCTAGCTAGAGTTCCATTGTTGGCTACAGATGTAAAAAAATGATTTGTTTCTGTAGGTTCAAGTGGTAGCTTTGGAAAGGTTTTAATTTTTCTCAAAGAACCTTTCTTAAAAATGCCATCTCTCTCCAGGTCAATAACACATGATTTTATATCCAAAGCAACACTAGCAAAGCTGTCAGTATATACTGCATGTTTGTCCTCTTCTTTGCCCTTTTTAACTTGAGTTGCAAGTTGAGAATGTTGAGTTTTCTCATTATCCAGATCAATTTGCACTTCCTTTAAACCACTGTCTCTGCCAGTCACCATAGTAACTACAGAAGAGTCCTTATGACAGGTAGCTGTCACATCTTCCACTGCAGACGAATCACCTATATTGTTTTTCTCATTTGAGTATAATTTAGATCCCAAACTTCTCTGACACACTCTTCCCTTCCACATGTTATCACAGGCATCTAGATGCAAAAACAGATGCTTATATTAAATGTGTATTTAAACCTTCTAATCTTTCCTAGTACATGTATTGTTTTTTCAGCTACTACTGTTAAGTATATTCAGTTACAAAAATTACATTTATTCTAAAAAAAATCATTATTTCTGGACACATTACTAAAGAACATTCTATACAGAGAGTCAAAATGACGTAAAATATATTTATTCAAAACACAGTATGTTCATTAGGAGTTGTGCATTTCCTGCCCCCAGCCCCAATCCATAAATATTTATTTTTGATATCCAGAAAGGAACCTGTAAC
Organism: Anas acuta; assembly: GCF_963932015.1. Taxonomy (NCBI): domain Eukaryota; kingdom Metazoa; phylum Chordata; class Aves; order Anseriformes; family Anatidae; genus Anas; species Anas acuta. The sequence continues at coordinate 23,195,405 of NC_088985.1, forward strand.
AGGAAAGGTATACATAGTATTTTCAGATATCGCAGTCTAAAATTCTAAACTACATTTGAAGTTTACCTTGAGAAGCACTAAATGATTCAATTGAAAGAACCCTTCTTCCAACAGCAGACAGGCTTCGACAAATATTACTTGATGAAGCAATCTTCAGTTTTTCTTCACATAATGACAAAATACTCTAGAGAAAATTAGTGTTAAATACTTATTTAATAATGAATAGATATGTGAATTTTGAGTAAAGTGAATCATGTTAACTCGCACAGTACATCTGAAATTATAAGATGCTACACTGGAAGCCTTTCTTGCACAGTTCATTATACTGCACATTTCTATTATGCAGTTGAATTCATTTATCATTTTAACCATGGGCTATCATGAAATTATTTAATACAGTTCAAGTTCTAGCCTACAGTTAGAACACACTGAGAACAACTGATAAAAATTAATCATCTTAAATGTCACATTTCATGAATAATATATTGCAAACATAAACTAGTATGGATTATTTTTAAGCGGCTAACGGTTCACTTGAGTCGAGCAGTATGATAAATATTTCTAATCACCAAAAATACATTAAAAGTAAGTTCTGAATTTGTTAAAAATTACAGAGAAACAAATATCTAGAAAGCATTACTCTGTTAGCAAAAGCAGTCATTATCAGATCACAAGAAGAAACGGCATTACATTAGTATCTCTAATCTGTACCTTGGCATCATTTAATGACATAAACACTGGTATCAGTCACAGTCTACAGACATTCACGTACATTTAACAGCTTGTCACTATGGGCAGGAAGTAGAAGAGAAGTCTTTCTAAATGCATCATACCTCTTCCTCATCAGCTATAACCAATGATGAGACCTTATACAGCTCTAAGGAGATCTAATGATGAGACCTTATACAGCTATAAGGCCCCTTAACCTGCTTCACTGCTCTTCTGCTGTTAAATGGAAGGAGAAAAACAACTGCTGGTTGTTTGACTGAGGAAGGACAGGAAAAAGTGAGACAGGTATCCAGCCATGCTCAAGCCTAGTGACATGCCTAGAAAACTCTATGGGTCAGCCCTTAAAATAGTTCCCACCACTCCATCTGCCCAAGAAAGAGTCCAGTGGAAAAGGAAGTTAAAAAGAACAGACAACTGCAAAGCAACCTTTATATGTACCCTAGGCCAGCCTTGATCCACTCCATTTTTGGTTAGTGTGAGTAGTCAGCAATAGCTTTCAGGGATTACAGACCAATTGCTACACAATCATAGCTTTCCTGACTATGATAAAAAAAAAAAAGTACACAAACAGAAATACAGCAGGCTACATGTTAGGAATGGTCTTCTGTCTGGGCAGCCCTCAACCAGGGAGTGAGGTATTATTTGCTTTACAGAAATGAACTTTTTTGTCGTTTTGCAGCATTCCTTCTTGCAAAGTATTCATTAGGGATGCTATACCATTTAAAATATTCTTTTCCTTCTGATATGGTAGTGTATATAATACTATTCTGAGGTAGAAAAACTGAAGCCAAGAAAAGTGACACTTGAACAATAGTTATACTCTGTTAGTTAAAAATTAATTGGGAAGAAAAATAGATAATGAAAAAATTTAGATCCACAAGTGCTACACACAGTCGTCTTAAAATTGAAATCACCATAATCCATTTCCATCTGATATGGAAGTTGTATTTCCACTAGATTAGCAAGAGAAAAAAGCTTCTGCTGAGTATGGGAAAGTTTCAGCTTTGCTGTAAAATCAGAACATATTATATATAAATAATGTGTCTATCAACAACTACACATGTACAAGCTTATTTATTTATTTATTTATTAAGATTGAAAGCTATGGAAGGCTGTTTTACCTCAATATCTGGCCTATTTTCAGGATTCTCTTCTTGCATTTGTTCCAGTAGAGTATGCAGATCTTGCCCAAATTCAGATTCCGTCTCAGGTTCTACTATATATTCAATTGCTGCTTTCAGTGTTGTACCCAGAGAATAGATGTGTGCCTGCATTAAGTTTAAAAAAAGACATTGGATATGTTACCAATTATCTCTCCAATAGAGCTCTGAGAACACAAGGGGTATAGCTTACATTGCTTTCATTTTTAACTTACCAGGTAACAGCTTACTGATAAGGTAGTTTAGTTTAAAGGATCAAGAGGAACAAAACAGGGTTTCAGTACTGCTTTGGAGAATATGCTCATTACCAACATAAAGAAATAATACTGTGGTCCAGCTAGAACCTTTATTCTTCCTCACTAGGAACCAGCATTAAAATTGTTCAGCAGCTACATTTAAATATAAAATCGACCTCTGTGTGTGCTTGTGTCTGTAAGTAGTACTTAAATTCGAATCATTCTAGGAGACCAAAGTGGCATTTCTGTTAGCAGGAAAAACGTTTTACAAGAAACTTCATATATAACTATTTTAAAAGCGCCATGAAGCATAAAGAAAGCAAGCAGAAATAACACAGCATGTTATTTAACAAATTTTAAGAAATACACTGACATTTTCAGGGTTAGCCAAAAGTTAAAGCAGATTAATGAGCAAGTTGTTCAAATCTCTCATGAACAGACAGGCATGGGAAATCAACTACCTCATGAGGAAGCCTGTTCCAGCATTTGATCATCCTCACAGTAAAAAAAAAAAAAAAATTAAAAAAAATCTTAATGTCCAATCTGAATCTTCCCTGGTGCAGCTTTGTGCCATTCCCATGTCTCCTATCATCAGTTCCCAGATAGCAGAGACCAGCACCTCCCTCTGCAGTTCCCCTCCTCATGAAGCAGTGAAGTCACCTCAGAGCCTTCTTTTCTCCAGACTAGACAACCCAGGTGTCCTTAGCCTGTCCTTGTAGGACATGCTTTCCAGCCCTTCTTCCAGATTTGTTACCTTCCTCTCGATGCCTTCAAGTACCTGAAAATACTTTTTTTATATTGCGCACAATAGTGCACACAATAATCTAGGTGAGGTTGTACCAACACTAAATATAGCAGCAGAATCACCTTGTTTGACCAGCTGGCTATGTTGTGTTTAATGCATCCTAAAATGCCATTTGTCTTCTTGGCTGCCAGGGCACACTGCTGACTCATGTTGAGCCTGCTGTCAACCAGCACCCCCAGATCCCTTTCTGCTGAGCTGTTCTCTACCACCTTGTCTTCCAGACCTGGGTCCAGAAATTCACATCAGATGTGTTATAAAAAGAACAAAGAGGAACAGATATGTTGTTTCAATATATGGCATTATTCACATAAAAACAGCATCCCGTTTTACTTTTATTAAGGTATTCATGAGCTAAAGAAGTTTTCCAACTTAAAAGTTAAGCCTGGTATCTAAAGTGAAACAATGAGAAAATGAGTTTGTGATCATCCACTAGGTGGGGTGTTCCACAAGTTTATGCATCAAATCTGCTGCTTCCACTTACCACACTGTTTAAGAAGAAAATTTTGCTTTCTGAGAAAGAAGCACAAGACGATAAATGCAATAAATAAAGCAAATACAAGCAAAAAATATTTAATGATCAATAGGAGTGACTATTCTCAGCGAAAAAAAATATCTCACAGTCTAAACATTTTTAGTGTTTAGAAACGTTGAAAATGAATACAAATGGGCAGCAAACAACTTCCCTTCTCCTGGAAGACAACAAAAGTAAGCACTATATTAGAAGTGATGAATTTTAATTATTCAAGAATGGTGTCGTGCCACTTAACACTGCCAAGTGCGTGCCAAGTGAAGGTTTCTTCCTTCATTGAGGGGTTGGGGGAGCAGGGGAGAAGTCTTCAACCCTGCTAAGGGGAATTCTTTATGAATTATAGAAACTTATGTTATGGGGTAAGAATACTACATTTCCAGAAGCTGATAACTAAAATGCATTTCAAGAAGAATCCAAAAGGAAGACAGACAAACAACAACAAAACACCAAACACACACCTCTCTTCACAATTCCTAAAGAGACTTTCAAGCTAAAAACTGTGTCTGACTTGTATCAGAAAATACCTGGGCCATACTGGGAAGACCGCACTACTCTATCAACTTGAAAGAGTGTGAAGAAAGGGAAGAAGTTATATTAGAAAATCAGTTCTCCAGATCTGGTTGTAGGGTGTACACTTAGCTCCAAGTAACAAAAATCATATATAAAACCATCACTGTACGCATTAATGGGAAAGTCATTGTGGAAATAATTTACACATAAAGCAAAATGGCAACAGAAAGAAGAGTCACAGATATGATTTGAGGTCCTGAAAATCTTCTCAGCAACAGGCTAAGGGAGCTCATATGTTAGAAAAGATTTGATGGTGATAATCATACATGTGGCTTCATATAGTTTGAGTAGTAGGTGTATTCTAATACCAGAGTGTTTTCTGAGACAAAGGTGTAGCAAGACTCAAAAGTAATAAAACAACGACAAAAAAAAAGATAAAAAATCAAAAAGGTAAAGATGCTACATATGTAAATAAAATCTTCAGGCTCAAGGTGAGGACATCTGGCATCATGTTAAAATTTTATATTATGAGTGAACTACATTCAAAAAGGCTTCTGTCAATTCCAAACAAAAGATATTTAGCTTGCTACATGCTATTTTATGACCACTACCGGAAGTGAACTCAGAATAATAATGATCCATTCTCATTTTAAAAATCTGCAAATCAAAAGATCACGAGAGGAAGAAAAAGCTCCAAGCCTACACACAGAGTGTGACAGAAGCCTGTTGTATTACTGCTTGGCAGAACTCAAGAGCTAAGCTTCTATAGGAACTCAGACTTGCAGACAAACAATGCAGAAAAAAAGCTGACAAAAGAGCTTTTGAATAGCAACTACATGAGCATTTAGGATATTGTAATTATGAATAATGTCCATTCATATTTTGTATTGAAATTTCACTGAATTCAGAAATTTAGGTCATCAACAGAGAAAGAAAGACCATAATAGAATTGATGCTTGCTGTAAAATATTTTTGACTAAATGATAAGCTACAGGAAAATATTAAAACAATTCTTGGTTTTGACATTGATATATGACCCTTACTTTACCTTGCACCATTTTTATTTTTATTTTTTTCCATTTTATTGAGATTGCTGTCACAGTTCAAATCATTTAAGGGTTCCATAAGTGAAAGCTTCAGTGTTGTTATAAATCTCAAAGTCTTACAAACAAATTCAAGCTAATGCTTAACAAAATTACTGCTAGGAGAAAGCATCTCATATTTACTTATGTCTTTTTCAATATGCCAACTCACTCTAAAACATCTTTTATGCAAAAGCAAGTCAGACAGTAATATTCCTCAACAACAAAATTAAAGGGAAATGGGCCTATTATCTTTTTAATACTTCTCTTCATTACAAAACTCTTTTCTGCATAAACTGTAATTACTGGAAAGTGCAGTATTTAATATTAGCATTTTGTTCGTTTAGCACTTTGGATGTGCAGATAATTAGTCTGCAGAATGTCCTAGAAGTGCTAAACCAGTATACTACTCACAAAACATATACTTAATCTTGAATTGGCAGCAAATGCTGGAAAAATAATATTTTAAACCGATGCTATACTTGCAATTTATCCCTTTTAACTTAGTTCCTACCTAGTCTTACCTGAAAAAGTTCTTCTCCAAAAGATTTCAGAAAACTGGACAACAAAATGCAATTACAGGCCAGATTCTTCTCAAATAAACGGCTCACAAACTGAGATTAGCATTTATTCCACGTCTCAAATTGCCTTTTTATTGACCTAACAACTAAACACCTTCATGTTTTAATATGTTATTAAGCAAATGTCAGGTAATCAGTTTATGCTGCAAAAACACAAGACTTTGCTGATGCAATCATCTAAAAAGCAATGCTACAACTTGAGGAGAAATGATCCAATCAAAATCTAAATGCACTTATCACATACTATGACTGAATTTATTAGTTTTTTTTTTTTTTTTTTTTTTTTTTTTTTTTTTTTTTTACTAAATTTTACTATGCTTTTACTTCTTGTTCCCTCTAGTTATGCCATTCATTTTGAACTGAGGAAACCTTATTTAGTACATCACCCTAATCTCACTGTTTTGTAGTTGAGGGCTTCTTTTCTGTTACAGTTCAGGAAAAGACATTTCCTCCATAAATTTGTCTAAGCTTTATCCACACACAGTAATTTTGCAACCTGGTTTAACTGTGAAAATTTTTGAAAATACAAAGAAGTAATTCCTCATGTTTAGTTTTAAATCTACCTACGTTCATCTCAAAAATGAAAAAGTGAGAGGCAACAATGAGGGCTGGCAAATAATCCATGTCTGCTGAGGTGGAAGATTTCGCAGATTTCTAGCATAAAACTCTCCCTCAGGGAATCCTCTTCCAGACTTAAGAATATTACCATAAGTAATTACTTCTTTTATGAATGCTGTTTTACCATCTGGTCTTGGAAATTTATTTTACTGCTAGTTTCATCAATATGGTCAGTAGTCTATTCAATTGAAACTCTGATTTAAGCAAAAGTTTTGATAGTTCACTATGAAGAAAAATTGCAGTTGGAACCTTTCTTTGGATCATTATTTTACACCTTTGTCCATCTGCTGACTTACAGACTCTATGCAGCTTCTTGTGTTTAATAGTTTTTTTTTTTTTTTTTAAGACTTCTGTTCAATTTTATTTTTTGGCCCACCTTGTTCCATTTTCTTCTCCTTTAGCTTACCAGAGTTTACAGTTCTTGCTAATTTTTTTTAGGACTTTAAGGATTTTTAAAATATAGCTTTTGACTTGCTTCTAATCACCTCCTTAGGTTGCCATATACAAGTCACTTTTCAGGTCTCTTGAGGTCTTCTTTGATAGGAGATTTTTTTATTTTTTAAAAGCATAATACTATAAGCTTACAGTAGTCTCCATGTTATCTGCAAGCATGTTATTTTAAAAGCTGTTTTGGTTTTCTATATGACTATATAAAACAGGTGACTGTTGTCCACAGACCAAGCTTCCAGTATCTATAGCAGTGATGGGTTTGAAAAATAATACTGTCAGTCCAGAACTACACTCAGAGAAAATATAAACTTTTCAACTGGACCACAAAGTTTCAAGAGGCTGCTACTCTAGCTACTGCAGTGAAGACTGAGATATACCTTGAGCTACTGTCAGTGACTGTTACAAACATCCATTTCACTTTAAGAAGTCACACTAAGATAGATGAACAAAGACAGGAGCTGACAAATCTACATTCATGGCTACATTCATGAAATTTCTCTTGTATTTGCAGGGTGATGATGCAAATTAAGAACATGTTTCTTATGCTTCCATCCCAGCTTCAGCCTCCTTTAATCACAAAGACCAGCACCCTAACCCTGATGAATAGCACTTCAATTGGCTGCTTTCCTGCAGGACTGTGGAAGTGTAATAATAACAGGCAAGAGAACGCATTACAGTAAAGCTTTGGAGACCCGAGAGGTTATATAGCAAAAGCTATAAACATTTATCTTTAAAGCTTAAGAAATCTCATTGTTTAAGAAACTCCTTTTGAAATTCTGAGTTTCACATATCACAGTTCTCCTTGTGATTTATCAGCCATTAACCTCTTTACTTTTAAGTTACCTGCCATAGGTAATTCATTTGTCATTTTACTAAACTAACACAATTTATTCCCTGTAGGCACAGAAACAAGAAAACCTGGGAAATTGTTATATGCATGCTGAGCAGACTACTTCCATCTTCTCTCAACTGCAAAAATACAAGATTTATTTTCATTGTATGGCAATGTCATTTGTAGTTATTGAAGTTTTGTTTAAACAATTATATTGTTTTTTTCTTAAACTTAAGAGAAACTGCTTACTGGTAAAATCTGTCACCAAGATGAGTAATCCATTCACACAACACCCTATCATGGTATGCTTATTTCACATTTTGGAGCTAAATAACTGAAGGAGGATACCTCACTATAAGCCAATAAACTTGAATAATCCCCCAAGTTCCCCTATCACGCCATGAACTGACACCAGGATTCTGGCACAAAATAGTTGTCGCTGTACAGTAACCAGTTTGTTGTTCTTTTAAGTAATAATCTGAATAGATTCTTTCTAATTTTCTAGGAGGAATAAAGATCTTTAATGAACTGCAGATGCAAAGAACTGGCCAAACACTTCTGAACTTACCATACCACATAGTATCTTGGGAGACAACATTCAAAGAGCATCACTGCCTCTGATCTCAGACCTTGTTTTTTCCCTTAAAACATGGATTTTCACACAAGAGTTGTAGGTGACAGAAATGGCAAATGAGTAGGTAGCACTCATAGTATGTCAGGAAAGTAAACAGAGGAGGATAAACAGGGAGGTTTTTTTTGTTGAAGTTTCATAAGGGAATGTTTTCTGCAGAATTAAACCTTGCTCTTTCTTGTCTATTAGACAAGATGTATAGAACTGATGTAAATTATGATATGACTTGAACTGTACAGCCTGCACACACACAAAGAAATTTACATTGGAAGTGTAACACATACACTACACTCACAGGCTTCTTCCAAAATGACAAACTGATTAAATCAGCACCCCTAAATAAAGTGGCAACACCTGTTGCCTAATGACAACATATTGAGAGAAAGGAGCACCTGACTTTAGTAACTTGGTGAAAGGGCTCGGATGTTCAAGAATCCTGAAGCAAATATATACTAACAGGTTTAAACAAAACCTGCTCCAGTGGTCACCTGAGAAAGTCTAAGCCACTCACAATGGTCTTCCCAGGAGACAAGATCCTTAACTTTAAATGTATGTTCATTCTCAGTTGCTCTTTGAAATGCTGTAATTAACGAAAATGATGTGTAGGTGGAAACCTTTTGTCATAATCCTGAAGGCTCTGTTAACTAAATCTAAAGTAGCCTAATGAGATAACTATGACCATTCAACTCATAGTGAAGACTAAAATAGTCTCAAAATTTCATCTGGAGATTATGAAACAATCTCTTCTGCCATCTAATTCTAAATCAACCAGTTTCTGAACTTTTCAGGAAGAAAGTATTTACAAATGTTCTGGTGAAGTGACACATATACAAACAGTTAAAAAAAAAATCATATTCCCTGGAACAATAACAAATATTTAGTCTCCAGACACTAGCAATTATCATGGATCTTTGTTTATGACCCAAATAACCATGTAAAACTGACATAGAATTCATGTGAGACATATTTTGACATCAAGTAATGACGAGGAATATTTTTGTAGGTCTTGTTGTCTTTAAGGACTCAGGCTTATACCTCAAAATGATTATAAAAGTGTGTTGAAGAGTAAATTATGGAAATAAGTGGTAAGTGCAATAGAAAGTTAAGTTATTGCTGATCGTAAGGACATTACAATGAGGTCTCCCCTGAGTCTTCTCTTACAGATAGATTAGCTTTAATAATGCCCACTTATAAGAACCTAATAAAGAAGAAACAAAGTACTGCTCATTTTCATTGAGCAGGGTATTTATACACTCCATTATTTTTCTTCTGAGGAAATTTTTCTGCCTATGAGACAGACTTCTCCTGATGAAAATAGAAGTCTAAAAAGTTGCATTTCAGATTTAGAGACAATAGGCTCAAAAAACCTGTTAGAGAAGACTGATATGACAATTTTGCAAGCTCAACTTCAAAACTAACCAACTAGCTGTATATTTTTTGGGGGTAATCAAGTTATACATTTTAAGGGATTCTATATATAACACTAACAAAAAAAGACACCTGTAAAAAAAAAATCCTGTTGGTCTCATATTCCTTCTTTTGGTTAGCTCTTTGTGTAAAGCAACTAAAGGGTAATATTTGTTCATCATAAAGTTCCTGACTTTTCCTCAATTGGGCCAATGATGCAAAAGCAAGAGCAGGAAGATTTCATTTCCTCTTCTATAGCACAGCAGAAGCCCAGATAACCAAATAAAAGTAATTTATTTTTGTCACTGAAGGAAAAGACAGTTTTAAATAACATTCAGAAAAGAGAATGGTTTAGACTACAGGAAGAGAAAAGTTACCATTTGCTGATGAGAAGCCTTTCTGCTGTTACGAAGAATTAGTCTCCAAAGGAGGCTACATGAGATTAAAGGAAGTAGAACGCAATAAAAAGTGCACAAGCTGTTTCAAAAGACTTATTTCCCCATCAGATAAAAACAAAACCAAAAAACCCTCCAGAAGAATAGGTAAAAAGTCTTTTTTTTTCCTCCCCTCCCAGAGCTAAAGAAAGAACAGAACGTAGCGATAATCTCATAGCATTCAAAGCCACTGCTTTAAAAGGCCAGGGAAGTGGCAAAAGCAAGACTTCCTTTATACCTTCTGCTGTTCTGATTTGTTGGAAAGAATGCTTTATTATTTAGAGAAGGACCAACAGCTGAGACCTGAGCAGTAATGATCAGCTATTGAGAAATACTACAGTACCAAACCGTCAGCTCAGTTTTCTTTAGTTGGACCGATATATATACCCTGAACCTTATTTTATCTACTCCCTAGACCAGTAGGTTTCATTAGGCATTTGAACCATGTGTTTATATGCTTACAGAATATTTATACAGTATATAACAATCCAACTGCCTTTTCGCATTTCATAGGAATAAGACACATTAATCTTAACTATTTACTTTTCAAAACCAAATCAAAATACTTAGTTTATTTTTCCTATTTGAATTAGTTGTACCAGTTTGCATAGAACTGGCTTTTGTTTAGTTTTAAGGTTGTTGAAACACTCAAAGGCTTTTCTTTTTTTTTTGACTAAATCACCTATAATCCACTGAGAACTGCAAGTCAACAGCTGTCAGATTCTAGCAGAGCCTGGCAGTGTTCAGCCTTTTCTAGTTCTGATTCTCTCCCAGCTGAGAGATCAGCATGCCCCACTTCTGCTATGATAGCAGAAAGCAAGAAGTTCTAGATGAGAAAACAGAACTGTGAACTTCACTTTCTTCCCATTCTCTATCCCATATTTCCCCATTCCCCCTTCAAGGCAGTATTCAACCCCATATCATTTTGTCAGTTCTTTCATCCCTGAAAAACTTTAATCCTGCTGCACACTGAGTTTTCAGAACTACTGTATTTTATCACCTCTAAATAATGGAAGAAGTCATTAAATAGGAGCATTATCCAGTCTGCTTTAGATATAAAAAAGACAGATGACTGAAAATTCACTGATTTCTGATAGAGGTTCCCTAGAACAAGCAAAATTGAATAGCCATATTATTAAAAAGATTATAAATGCAAGTTCACACATGGCAGACATTAGTCCTTCATCTCACTGAAAACTCATGTCTTAGAAATGTGGGGTTCTGCATCAATGAACCTCTGTGTCAGACTCAATGGCAGTTTTGTGATACAGACAATTAGCTATTTGAAACTGGTTTGAGACAGCCAATGTTTTTAACCTGAGGCAAACTTCTATTGTAGTGATAGTGATGGAACTAAGGCTATTAATGAACTCACCAATATTTAACTATTCCTGTTGTGCCTCCCATTGGTCAAACTTCACAAGTCTAACACTGTACTGCCCAGGGCGCAAAAAAAAAAAAAAAAAAAAAAAGAAAACCAAACCATTTTCATTACAAAAAGTTTGATTAAAGAAAAGGCTTTTCTATTTAGGAATCAAGACTCTGTATCAGTTTATACTGAAGCTGAATCATTTGCTAAGCAAAGAATATTGCCAATTTCAAAAGAAACCTCAAATATGTATTTTTGCATCTCAGTCTCTGTGCTTTTTTAAAAAAAAAAAAAAAGCTCACTTTATACTGCTCTCTGCAACACACTAGTAGAGCATTACGTAATGTGAGGCTAGCCCTTTATACTCAGATGTTTATTTCTAGCTGACTTAGCTCAAGGTTCAGTGAAAACAAAAAAAGCAGTCAGTATTTGCTATAGCAAATTAGAGGAGAAGCAGAAAACAGATCTTTACATCTGTGCAGTCAGATAATAGCTTCAGTCACCAGAAGATTTTTACCAAACCCAACCACACCGCATACCTGCATATGCATTAGTAATAAAAATGAAAAATATACTAAAATGTACTGTAGAGAAATCTACCTCTTCTTGGAGTTACAGTATGGACTGTAACTCTAAAGTTTATCTCCTAGGAAATGAAGAACCATTTATCTCATTTGTCCTCCTATTTCCCTCCCTCTTTGCATCACCAACCCTTAGCATAGTTACCGGGGCACAACTGTAATAGCAACAGTATGTAAGGTTATAGCACAGTTAGAGGAAAATAATTAAAATGAACTTAACATCGTTCTCTCTAAACAGTCGTTTTTGGTGTCAGGTGTAGAATAGACAAGTCCTTGAAAAGCTAGTTTTTTTACCTTCCTACTATTAAGTTGGTGTTATTATCCCCCCTTGACAAACACAGAGCAGGTCAGGAAAAAAGTGCAAGTCTAAAACAAACCATGTGAAATTAATCACTTTTCAGTCCTGTGCATTGGCCTGTGGACCAAGCTTTAGATCTCTTGTTATTCAAAATTCTCACAAGAAACTGAAATTTTTAATTGTGTTGTTTCAGGCACTAGGACAGCAATGCATTTCGTTTCCTGTGTGTGCTTATGAGTACCAGCTAAGTTTAGTAACTAATTAGACTGGAGTCACAATTCCATTAGAGGTCTGGATCAGTAATTCACAAAGGAGGAAACAAAACATCTCTTGTTGAAAAAACTGTAGCTTTATTTAAAAGATTTGAAGAGTTTGAAGAGGAAGAAGTCATCCAGTAGCTATACAAACCTCACTGTACACTTCCATTTTTTAACCCACAAAATAGGTCATGCTCAAATCAAGTAAAACCTCTGGCTAACAAGTATTTTAAATCTGTTGAGCTTTTGACACCAGAGTAACAGCTGTCACAGACCACAATGAAAATAATTAGTAGTTCCAATACTCATTTCTTCTCTTTATATTGAAATTTAATAGTTTCAATATAAACACTACTTTCCATTGGTCTCAACAAAGCATACCAAACAGCTGCAGAAACGATCCTTCAACAAAGTACAACTAAGCAAGGTAATTACCAAGGAAGGAGCAAGCAGTAACACAAGATTTCATGCCTCTATAAGAAATCCAGCTTATTGGTATAGTACAAAGAATCTTATAATACCATGAAAGCAACAATGCCTAGAGTTTCCTCACAGAGGTGCATTTAGACATCAGAGGTATTCCACTATTGCATAATAGAAGGTGAGGGGACAGGCAAAAGTATAAATACCTTTGAAAAACAGAAGAACTTGAAGTATTAGCAGCAAGAAAAAAATAACTTGGAAAGACTACAATATTTTACAGTATTGTAGAACTAGTGACAAAAGGATTAACCTACTGCAGGTCTTAGAAGCTGCAACAGCAAGTTGAAGTCAGTGTGGATCCCTGGCAAAATCTGATCAAGCACTTATATAAGTGAACCAAAATCTACAAGCAGCAGGAAGTAAAGCTTTGAAACTTCCATGAATGCTCAGAATCCCCCAGCTGTCTGACAAGAGGCACACAAATTCCAGAGTAAAACAATACACCTCCTGCCTCAAAGGGAAAAGCACTGGCTTTTCAGTCTTGTGCATTGCACTAGCTTGGTCAATGGAAAACAGCTGAGGCAACAGGACAGTCCTGTAGCACTGGTCTTCTGCTTTGCAAGGCTCCTCAACTTGCTGAAGAAATACGGGAAGTGGACAGAAATCAGCGTACCCAGCCCTTATCTCATTTCACAACAGACAAGAACAGGTTGTCACTGCTCCTCTTCCATTTAAATATATACCTTCAGGTACTTTCATCAACCTTTGCAAAGAACGCAAGAGTCAATGTTCAGAGCCACTCCTGACTCAAAACTGCCTTCCTTGACTGTGTAATTGTTGTTTGTGCTGTGCTTGGTATTCGGATTCAACGAGGCTTAACAGGCTTGTATGAACTGCCATAAGAGAAAATTTTAAAAATAAAAAATGAACCTGTATGCAGACGAGTTTTGCCCAAGAGGAATACAATGGCCTTGTATATCAGACAGAACTAAAGTTGCATGTGATTTTGTATTCCTACAGTCTTCCCAAATTCCCATTTCACTTTGTCCTTAGTTTTAGAATCTATTTCAGTGCTACATTTCAATTTGCTACATGCAATATCAGGGGTTCAGCAACTCCTAGATGCAGAGAAAGGGGGGAAAAAAATGCAAGTTTTCCAGAGGAGTAAATAACTCCACAAATCTTTTAAGTGTCTTTTTCTTGAGTCTTAGAGACTTGTTGAGGGACAAAGCAGGGAGAACATATTTTCCCCAGAAGCTTTTAACTGCAGCTTCAGACGTATAACAAAAGCAAAGAAACAAAGAAATAGTCACCTTTGGGTCACTTTAGAACTTGCTTTCCTCAATCACATCTGCATGTAAAGACTACTGCATTTTTTATGTTTACATAAAATGCCAGTTCCCTCCTAAAAACCCTCCCTGACCAACTCCCTAGCCCCAAGAATAAAACAAAACAAAACACACCAGCTTGGGAATGGGGCAGGAAATTGAGTGAAAAAAAATTCAAATTCAAAATTTGATAGATGACCTATATAACTACATTAACAGCAACGGGAAAAATGTCACATCCCTGAACTTCAAAGACTTTGCTACTTCATATTCTGATTTTATTTCTCCTCTCCTCCGCCTTATCATTCCCATCATACTTGCAGTACTACACAATTCCAAGGTTCACTTACCCTTTTTCCCCTTAGGCAACACAGAGGATTATAAAAATGACTATGAAGAAGAAAATTATGAAAAGTAGGTTTTTGTGTTGAACAATGAAGATGCAGACTAAATTCTTCTATACTGTGAATGACAATAATTCAAATGCTTTAATTAGCAACATGTTCTATCTAAAAATACATGCCACAAAAAATAATGTATTAAAAAAGCATAGATACTAAGCAAGTAAGCACTCTTGCAGTATGCAATGAGACGGTTGACTTGGGAGGCTAATGAATTAGTATAAACAATTTAAATCTAATTTAATTTAACAATGTAGAGCATTTGTGCATTGCGAAGCAACAGATAGTCATTTGTTTCTTCATTAAATCAAAGATAATACTGCTGATTACCCTTCCATGAATTATTTTACTGAAGAGGATAGGAAATAAATTTTATATTTAATCATAAAAGTTCATGGCTAGTCCCCAAACAAGCAAATATAACCAGTGAAGGATACCAGTGAACGTAATATAAACCAGCTGTAGTTTAAGACATGTTATATATTCAAAATAGCTTCTCAGACTTTAACAGTCAGTGAAAAAAATATTAATTTTCTGTAAAAACACTTAAGTTTATTTTTTATTTCTATAAAACACACACCATGTTCCTAAAACAGCACAATTCATAATCTTTAAATGTGTTAGGATTGTACATTGAGAATGCTGAGCATTTGGTACTATGGAAATATTAAAGATGATCAAACCCCACTATTTACAGAAATTTATGGACTTGCCTCAAAAGTGTTACCGGTGATATCAAATTCTGGTGGAACAAAGGCACCCTCTGGATCATCTTTGAAAGGAAAAGGAAATGTATTAGATTAGAAATTAATAGTTGTATTAAAAAAAAACTTGCATTATTAGTGTATAAGGCACATTCTTATCTGATATGAAAAACTGTATTTAGCAGTATTTTGGTTCACTCATATCTGATCTATAAAGAACTTGTCATTCATGTTTCTAGTACCATAAGTAAACTAAAATTCCATTTTCAAACTGTCCGTCAGAAGACACTATTTCCCAAAGGAATACATTGACCAAACCTAACCACTTCTTACATGTCTTCAAACCTTTATGCTTGGACCAAGTTACCAGCTTGTGTGGCTCAGCTGTGGCGTGTGTGTGTGTGTTAATTACATTAACAGTTGGAGGAAATACATCCCCCATTTGTGTGCTGCCTAGCAGAGAACTGAGCTACTGCAGCAGTCACTACTGACTGAAGAGACAGATGGAAGAAACTTCCTAAGAGAAACTGATGTTACATGCATGCTTGGATGCGGCAGCAATGTCCACACACTATGTGGACGTCGCATGAACCCAGTCAAAAACACTAAGGGATTAAAAAAGTGTCTGACTGAAAACAACTTTGTGTCTGTATTTTAGAAGTAAAATGCAAAACTCACATTGTGAAGACAGTAAGCTCAGAAATATGGTAGAAGATTTGTTTTACATATTTATATATTACAGCTACCTTCTACCCCCTCTTTCTAGAGAACAGTTTAAAGGCTGTACAACTGTATAGTTTTTAATCACCAGTAAAGCTCACCATGTTCTTTTATAATAAAGTTTAAAACAGAGATTTGCTTGATTTGAATAGATAAGAAGATATCAGAGCTATTGGATGTTTGTCGCTTTCCTTAGCGCCACAGGACCTGCAGGAAGCAGAACTCTGCAAAAGCAGAGGTGACAGGCTGCTCATTTTTTTGTGCTGGCAAGCAAGTCCAGAGGTTATCATTTTCTTCTGGAAAATGAAATGCATAAGCAGCAACTATGAGGAAGCAAAAAAGACAACTTTCAGAAGGGCCTATCTAGCAAACTGCAATCGTAACAATATTTGAGGGAAATGGGAAGAGAAAAACCCAAGGGCATGGGGCAGGATGAAAATAGAATATACACAAATTTTTGCATTTCTAGGAAAAACACAACTTTATTTAAACAAAACTAATGAAAAGTCATTAGAGACTAACATGACTTCAGAGAACAAAATTTTTGTATGTCATTTGCTTTGCATAGGAATTCTCATTATTCTGATTATTATATTCTCACATATTTTAAATACTTGAATAGGGCAAATTCCTGGATCAATTGTTTGCCACCTATTCAATTGAACTAAAACATTTATGAAGGAAGTAATTTTTTTCCTCCTTTCTAAGCTGCAAACAAAAAAATTTTAGATTAGGGTGTTTTTCACCCATTAGATTTATCCCCTTCAACAAGTTTTTTTTTTTTTTTTTTTTTTTTTTTTTTATGTCCTTATGAATACAAAGCCTACCCCTCCACCAAATTTCAAGTTATGATGACCTCTTTAAACCAAAGGAAATTAATTCCATGCTACCCTTTTAATGTAGAACTAAAAGTTCAAATATATTTGAGTAATCTAACTGCAACACAAATACCACAATAATAATGAAAAAAGTCTTTATATTTATGAACAGTATTTTGTTACATGTTTACTTGAAATACAATATTTAACTCTAAAGAACATAACTAATATTCATGTTGCAAAGTTATCTTTTTTCTAATGTGATCTTAGAACACTTAATGAACACTTAGATTTAAAAGTGAGTTAGATTAAAGAAAACATAACAAATACCTGAATAGAGTATGTATGGTCTAAAACAGTTCTTCTACATGCAAGCTGGCATAATTTAAAAAAAGACTACAAAATAAGAGCTTTTTTGTTTGTTTCACAACATTCCTAGCAGGCTCAAGACAAAGATGTTTGAGATGCATCATGTGAAATTTGAAAAACAATATGGGCTTTTTTTTTTTTGGTCTACACTGAAATCAGAAGCCATGTTTTGAAGCCTTCCTCCCTCCCCCCTTAATTAATCTCTTACCATACCTGAAGATCTTACATGCTACTGTGTAATGGTATTTAACACTTTAAAATCATTCTCCAGTCACTCACTAACCTTGTTGAATTTAAAATCACAACTCAAAAATATTCAAGAGAATTTTCCTTTCTAGCAGCAAACATCACTAAAATTCCCCATCCTCTATGGCCACAACCATCAAGATACACAGTGTCAGATTTTTCTGGAAATACAACACAACCATAAAATGAAAAGAACTAGAAGAGGCAAAACCGAGAATGTGCTTTGCAAAAGTAAAGACATGGGCACCTAGATACAGCAACACATAACCAGTGTTCAAAATGGAAATACTGGATAAATCTTTTAAAATAACTGGGAAGAGTCTTCTAATCAAGCTCATAAAAGCCTATCAATCACAAAACTAAGCATATAATTTCATACTATATTAACCCATTTAAAGTTTTTTTCTTTAATTACAAGTCTGAAGAATAAAATATAATGCTTTCCTACAGCCTCTCAGAATGAGTTTCCACAGTTTTAAAACAAATTGCCTGGAAACACAAATACTTACCACTGAGCTGTTCCATGAAGCATACATTGCCATTGGTGTTAAAAGCCAGTGTGTCAGGAGTGATGCAGAGTGTCTGGAAGATTGCAGAATGGGCAATGCTCTTCAGAGAATGGCAACACTCCAAGCAGATTGCCCAAATATCTTGCTCAGTAAGACAGCTATCCCGCAGTGACAAAATATCAGCAAGGGACACATTCTCCTGCCAAGACACGAATTCATAAATTACTTCGCATTTCATGACATTACTTTGAGTATCATAGATTACATTTGACACAATTGGCTACAACTAATGTTTCCAGCAACTTCTCAGACTTTCTAGGACAGCAATTAACACCCTGAGAACACAAAGAGAATGATGTTGCTCTTACAGTTTGTCTCTAAGAGGCATACTTAACCTGAACAAAATTATCACAGTATGTTAACACCAAAAAGAGACTTACTAGGGAGTTACATAAACACCGCATCAAAGTTAGGGAAACACGTCATTCAGAGGTAAAAGCAGTGAGACTAAATCAAAATATTTTGTTTAATCCATGTCTCTCTTAAATTCTCCCAGGTGCCCCTGGATAAACTACTTTTAAATTCTCTTCACAGCAGTTTTCCCTAACAGTGAACAAGTACCCTCTAAACTGGCATGTCTTAAAAATGACGCTGTTGTGAAGTTTAGTGGTGTAGACCATTTAATAAAGCCTCAAAAGTCAAAATTCCTGCAGGAAAAGTGTTCTTTGACTTAAAATAGAAACATTTTAGTTGTCCTAGACTTCTCCATTATTCCCAATGTTCTTGTGATCAAAACAGCATACAGACTTGTTTCTAAATTACTACCTGAAACTGTACCTCAGCTTCCTTTGACCATTTCATTACAGCAAGGCTATAAAAAGTTTGTTTCCAAAAAAATAAATAAAAATGCAGCTCAAATGTAGCTCTTCTGGTCAAGACATTCAGAAATAATGCAAGCAGCTGAGCATTTTTTGTCCGTTTTTAGAATACTAATACGTTACCTGTAGCTACAGAAGTAAAGTTTCCATGAATTTAAAGGCATGACAAAAGCATAAAAACCACCAATACGCCAATTCCTTCAGTAAAGAAAAATAAGCAAACAGAAAAATGGAAATATCTACAGAAGCTACTTTGTAGCAAAGCTATACTTTATTAACATTATATACATTATTAACTATGTTATTTGTCATTAATTTATAAATAGTAATTAAGATTAAAGACTTTACTTCTGAACTATAAGTATACCTTGAATTGAAGACAAACGCTCATTACTTAGAACACAGAAAATAAACTCTCCCTTGGTCAGCATAATAGCACGAGATATTCTAGAGTTCTGAAATGGAAACTGAGTTGTAGTGGTTTAAAGTTTTAATCCTGGAGATGAAACTTGAAAAATACAGTTATAACTTAATTTATGTACCTCATTACTGGACAATATCAATAAAATCTGTATTACCATTTACAGATGGGGTAACAGTTTGTTGGCATGTCTTTTGGAGAATAAAGTACTACATTCACCACATTCTTAAAAAAAAAAAAGCCAATCCTTAGTCCAAAATTTTGGTTTTCAGTCTAAAGTACAATACTTAATACTTATAAGAAAAAAAAAAAAAAGGGAAATCATGCTTACTACTATTTGGGAACCTTAACTTCTAGATTAAATACTGTAATTTTTGCCAATCTACAGGGGGATTGGTTCACTAATGGCTGTTATTATCACAATGCTTTCAAGCACTAATCACAGACCCTCAACCCTCCGAGTTCAGTCCTATATAACAAGGAAGAGCAAAAAACCCATACAACTCAGGTAAGTGAAAAAACAGATTTCTTTTTCTCTGCGCTGTGCTCAGAACCTTATGTGCAACACTGCCATCAGATTTTGAGGATGGATGAGGAAACTTTGCACATCTTTATGAGAAACTTCTGTCAAGCATGAAGGCAGCACAGAGGTTCTTATATGTGAAAACATAAGCACATGACGAGGAGCTAGACCACAAGTCATAAGGCTTTGAAGCTGATCAAGCTGAAAGGATGAGGACAGGCTTGGCACAGGATGACAAACTGCTTATCATAACTTCATGGAAAAAAAAAATATATATATCTGTGATCAAAGCAATGAACCGGTAATTATTTTTAATTTTTAATGTTTCTAGGATCATCCAAGCTGGATACCTAGGTGACATGATTACATTTGCCAAAACTGCAATGAATGTTTCATTAATCAAGATGCAAAAACATGAGTCTCAGCTGTGCACATGGACAAGAAAGGCTTAATTTAGAGGTACTATAATAAACACCTAACAACTGCAAACTTTAAGACAGCCTCAATGTCAAGGTGCAGTCACGATCAGGACTTGACTTCCTTTTGAGTCAAGCTTTCAGGTTGAGCTCTAGAGCTGATACTGATCATTAGCAATGATATATGTAGTTTAAACATACAAAACCATCTTTGTTTTGGGGACTAAATGAAGGATGATGATCTCATGTCAAACAAATTTATCTTCCTTCCAGGTAAAGAGAAAGTTAGGTAAAACAAAACAAAGCAATAAAGAAAGCTGAGCTCATGTTCAGTGGCTTTCATCAGCAATGGATGTATGGGTGAAGATTAGAAAACAAAAACAAATCAAAAACAAAGCAAAACAACAACAACTAAAAGGCAAACAACCACTCAAGAAACCTTTGTGTCCTTCCAAGGAGGAAGGTTTCAGGACATGAAGTTATTTATTTTATGGAAACTGTATTTCTCAAATGGCTGCACTATCTTGATCTACTGCAGCAAAGCAGCACCTTGTTAGAGAATGAGGGATTGAAAATACTGAGACGTGTATTTAAGACGTGGCTTTAAGACCATAACAAAGCAGTTTCTGGCAAACTGGAGCTTCTGGAAAGCCATGACTGCAACATTGTGGTCCACTGAAGACTTACAGGAAAACTAGAGTCTTTGTTACATAGAGGCAGAAGCCTTCCTCACTTGTCTCATGATCAGCAGAAGATACCTGAAAAAGCCATTTACCGTATGATAACTAGAAAAAGTTAGCTGTTCAGACAATATTTTAATTACTCCCTTTAGATTTCAGTTTTCCCTTGTATTTTCTTCAAAAAGTATAAAACACAGTTCAGTAGTATATGTAATAAAGCAGAGAAAAGTGGAAGAGAAAAACTAATTGGCCACAGACAGCTTCTTAAAAAAAAAAAAAAAAAATCAAGGAGTTTTAGACCAAGAAAGTCTTGGTAAATAAACATATTTTAAATACATCATTCCCTCTATTTCCTATTCATTTGCTCAGGCAGCATCCAGCTTCACATGTTGGCTTCTATAAACCACATACATCAGACATCGGCCTCACCACATAAAGCAATGAGAAGCACAGGCTCCACTCAGTGACTAAGCATCTAAGTAGGTACCTCAGCATTCACAGCTTCCTGGCACCTTTTTGTCAACATAGTTTATACAAGCTTCAAAACAATCTATTCTAGAGTCACAGATAATACAGCAAACGTCATTCAGTACATTCATCAGATTTGAAGAAGGTCATGTTTGTTTTTTCAACAAGAATATTGAAAATATTCCTGTACCTGGAGTAATTAAACAGAAGGGGCTGGTGGGAATCTACAATCAAAGTATATGTTAAGCAGCTGAGAGAAATGGGCTCAGGTCTTTCTCCTACAGAAGGAAGATTTGACCCTCAGCCTTCTCCCATCCTGAGCAAATACTCAGTATTTGAAGTATTTAAGCTTATGTGTAAAGGGGAGGCCACTGCCACCTGCCTTCTGTATTTTGCATGTGCCAGTCTGAAAGGGCCTACTACAGTGAGTACTACAGATGATGAAGGAAGAGTACACATTTGATTTATAAGAGTGGACTCTGGATTAAGACTAGAAAAGTCAGTTAATACCAGAAGGGTGAAACTACTGAGCCATTAGATGGCTTATGGAGGCTGGAAGGGACTTCTCATTTTCAAACACACATTCCTGAGGTTCTTGAAACACCAAATAAGCAAGACTACAAAGGCTGGTCTGGGGAGGAAGCAACTCACAACATACGGTTCTCCAAACTTTGACTTCAGAGTTTACACAACTTACGATTTCATCCAAACATTCACTGAGGGGTAAGGAACACGTCATTGTGGAAGCAAGCAGGAGCAAAAAAAAAAAAAAAAACCAACAAAAAAAAGCAAGCGCAAAACCAAACACATCCAGATAAATTTGATTACAGAACCAGACTTAGCTACAGGTTATTTGGCACAATAAAGATTTAAAAGCTTTTTTATGTTTTTTCTCCTGACAAAGGCCTTTTTACAAAGGGCAATAAGAAATGGCTGTATGAATATCAAGCTGGTGGCCACTGGAAATACTTTTGCCTGTTTAATAAATTGTTATGTATTAGGTACTATAAGGGAACACTTCACAACTGCAGAGCTACCCCACAGCCGCAACAGGGATTACGAGGCACCCCATCCTGGAGGACCATGACTTTGCCGTTGTGTGCAGAAGGTGGATGGGGATGGACCAAGCCCAGCTGGGCTCACCGGGCAGGAGGGAGCCGCGATGGGCACAGCAGCACCTACAGCCGTGTCTGCGGTGCCCCCGGCCCCGCCGTGGGGCTGCCCCCACCCTGCCGCACTCACCTCGTCCTCCAGCAGCGTCGGCAGAGGCTCGAAGTCGTAGCAGGTCACCTCCTCCTCCTCCTCCTCATAAAACCCATCCTCCGCAGCGCCCACGGCCTCCATTCCGCCCGGGGAGGGAGCAGAGGCTTCGCCTCCTCAGCCCCGCCGCGCACCCAGAGCACGGCCCCCGCCGTGGCACATCCCCACGCCCGCCTGCGGGCTGCCCCCGGCGGCGACCCCCGCGGCGCCGCGCTCGCCCGCCCGCTTTAACCCCTTCTCCTCCCGGCGGGGCCCGGCCGCGGGGCGCCCCCTGCCTCTCCCTTCGGCCCGCTGCCGCCGCCCGCCTAAGCCCTCGGCTGGGGCAGTGCTGCCATGGCAACGCGGCCCGCCGCCGCCTCACTGCGGCGGCTCCCGCCCCTCCTGCGGCGGCGCCCGCCTCGCCCTCCGCCCCGCCGCGGCCCGGGACGACACCGGGCACCGGCCGCCGATGCCGGCGAGTCCTCCGGAGCCCCGTGCTCCGCGGTTGCGGCGAGCTCTCGGAGACAGGGCGGCGGCGTTGCGGTGGGCCCTGAGGGGCGCGCCCGCCGCAGTGCCCGCTGCGGCCGCCCGGGGCGAGCGGGTGCCGGGACCGGTCCCCGGGCGGAGGGCGAGGGGCCGGGGCGGCAGCGTTGCCTGGCGGCCGGGGTGTTTACAGCCGGTGTGGCCCTGGAGCTGCCTCGGCCGAGCGGTTTCCTCGCCTCACGGGCGTGCTGAAGGCCCCGTGTACCCCCCGTGCCTCGCGTCCCCCCCCTCACCGGAGGCTAAATAAATGGGATTTTTCAAACTGATTATCGACTTTATTTTCATTAGACCTGACATTTATTTGCTATCCACAGGACTTAGAGCATCTAAAATAACTTTATGAATGCTCCCTTTGAAATTGACGCTTCACTGTCAAGATTTCCCTCCAAAGTACCACAAATGCATGTTTTTGTTACAAGTAACCCCTATTGTAAACCACAAATGGTGTCACGTAAACAGCACACAGCTGGTCCCGTTTCTGTGTGGGAAGAGGAACCCAGCAGTCTGTAAAACAGGTCTGCATACGCTCCATCAACCTGTGAGCAGCAGAACCCTGATTTAGCCTTGGCCACATCACGATCTCGTTTCTCCATTGTGACCAGCAAGGCAGACAGAAGGGGCTGTTTTCTTCTGTAATTAAGTTTCACAATTACGGGTATGTGGAAAATAACAGTACCATTTTCATTATTCTTGTTTCCTGTATTCCTATAATTTTATGTCAAAATAGAGTATGTTAATGGATTAATCTGTACACTGTGTATCAAACAAAGCAAGGGTTTTGTATTCAATCTTGTATGTAATACTCTTGAAAAGATTAATACCCTATTAAACTATACATTAACAAACACTGTTTGTTAATTTTGTTAGTGTAACAAACACTAACAAAAATACTTTGGTTAACTGCGCCATAAAAGTCATCCTGCAGCAGTTGTAAGATTTCACCCAATTAAATATTAATTGGATACATTCCATGGTTACAGCATGCTACTTAGAAAAAAACAAACAAACAAAAAAAACCACAAAACAACAAAACCAAAAAACACAACAAACCCAAGTAGATTGGAATCTTCCATATATACACTGTCTTCTTCTAACATGTTAAAATAAATTGATGTGGACAAAATGTTCCTTATGATTACAGAAGTCTGTAATGTATATATATATTTATAATTTAATAACTTGGGCTTTTAATTGTGAACAAATATAGAGCATGGGAAATAGGAAGTGCCTGTTGCTTCTGAAAATAAATCCCAATCTGATCCCAGGAACAGCATTATTTTACTTAAAAAAATGTTTCTTAAAATGTATTTCAGCAGCATATTTGTTCATATGTTTTCTTTGGGCAGTGTGCTCTACCCGAGAAGAATCCCAGATTCCGGACCCTTGTGGGCTGGGGTCTTAACTGCACTGTAAAGAAAACCACAAGACTAAAGAACTCTCTCCATTGTGTAAATTGGGTCTATGATCCACACTCAGCCATAAATACCTCTTACATCAGCACTCCATTGCAATCACCACTTGAGCATTCATAAACATTTCTGTAAAATGATTTCATGTAAAATGAAGTCAAACATGGGCAAAATTCACATACAGTTTTTTTTTTTTTTTTAAAGGATCAGTTTTTGTTTTAGTAAAGAAAGAGAAAATCACCTGCTAAAAGCAATCATTAATTGAGTGGTAGGGCATTGCCCTGTAAGGTTACCAGATTCATGTTCAGACACCTGTCCCGTGTTATTTGGACTTGGGGCTTTAATACAGGCTTGGGTAGTTTTTGCCAGCATAAGTGACCAACTGTATCCAAGTGATTTGAGATGCTCGTGACTTCTCTTCTGGTTGCCCTGGTTAACTTACTTGCCTTAACGAAGACTATTTATACCAAATGGAATATGTACAAAGTGGAAAGCAAAATAAAATAAGCATAGAGGGAGCGAAAGACACTGTTCTCCAGGTGATAAAATATACACTATTCCTCTGTGAAACAAAAGCTGTAGAGAACTTAGCCTTATCACAAGCGCCTTGACAGGCAGTTCAGGACAGTTACTGTAACTAATACAGTGTGGTAGATTTTTCTAGAAAAGTTGCTACGTTAATTCTTGACTCTCATCAGTAGTTCTATTGTTTTGTTTTCCTCCTTGGTCTCATGGTTGAGGTAGCAGTCAGAAAAGTCAGTGTTACTTGTTTGATAACATCTAACCATGTCCTCATACTAGGATATTTTTTCTTATTAACATCTGCAATTAATCATGACCCATGGGAATTGTTGGAGGACATGCAACACTACACAGTTCAACATGAGAAAACAAACAAACAAACAAACACGTAGATGAAGCTGTTGGTTTGTCTGCAGTTATATTTGTCTTTCTTTTCTTCCCACAGTATTACTTCAGAACTTAAAATTCTTAAGAGTCTTTTATACATTAGCAGTAGGCATTTTTTGAATGATGTTTTGATGGATACTTCTGATGAATAGTATCTGTGGAAATAATCTTCTGAGTTTAAGGTTAGCTGAACATGCAATTGAATATCACATTAAAAAGAGAAATCTATAGCATATCAGTCTGGGTGAGGGTTCTCAAAAGGCAGAAATAAAAATGTTATTTTCAGTAATAATATAGTCTGAAAAGAAATAAGAATGTCAGCATAGATTAAAGGAACCAGAGAGGTTTTATTGCCCTGTGATCAGATTTTGAATATGAACTGGGATCTCTTTAATAATAGGGATCAGGGATCATAATTATTAGAGATTTTGACTTCTTAATAATAGATTAGAGATGAAAAACTATTAAATGAAGGTTAAGCTGAGCTATTATACATGAGAAACCACTTGATGAAAAAGTCATTGAATCAACATGAAGTTTTGTGTTTTAGATTTGACGTATAATAAAAGACAATACAGAGGGACTGAATAAAATGTGTCTGATTTCAGTCTTCTCACATGCCCCCTGTATCTAATTTGTAGTAAATGCGTTAGAGTTATGGCAGTTTGTACTTTCCACATAAGCAAGGTTTGCAGCAGAATGGCTGACTTGATTTTTGTCTCTGGCAGCATTCAATAGCAGATGTCTAGAAAAAAGTGTATGAACAAGTAGCCGTATACTTACGCTCTTCCAGCAAAGTCAGCCTCCAAAGAGTCACATTTTAGATATCCCCTAAGCCAGTGGTAGTGTCTATTGGTTTAAGAAGCCTAGAATATTTTTCTTTAATGAATTTGTTCATTCACTTTTCGAGTTTGAATAGTTTTACTATTCACCATGTCCTACTGCAAAATTCTTCTGCACAATGCATGAAGTAAAGTCTTTGTTTCATTTGAGGCCCCCGATTACTTGTGTTGGAAAAGGCCATGGTGGATAGGTTCCCTATTTATCATCTCTTTATCATTCATGATGCTACACAGCTGTCTTATCTCCCATGTTATATCTTTTCAGGTTGAAAGGTCCTGTTCTTGTTGCTCGTTGACAGAATAGAAATTATTCCATGACTTTGATCATGCACTTCACAGTACTTTTTATAATAGTGTCCTTATGTAATAAAAAATTTTGAAAGAGAAGGTTGAAACCTGAATGAATAAATGAATGAACAAATGAATGAGTGAATGAATGAATCAAAGAAAGAATTGGTAACTAAATGAAAGAAAGAATGACTTGATAGTTGTTTTTTGTTTGTTTTTAAATAATTAATTAACAACTTGTGAACCTAAAGGAAATATATCTCTTAAACATGAATTAATGTTTAATCCTCTGTCTTTTATTTCCACATATCTGGATTCATGATATTGACCAAAAATAATTAAGTGGACACTAGTCACTGAGAATACAGTCATGGAAATTCAGAGGGTGACTACCAACATCTCTCATCCGCCTCTGTAACTTAATCTAAATACAAGTTCCAGAAGGAAGGAAATTGTATAGGGTACTACTGTTATGCCACTTTGTGCTACTGTTGATGTCTTTCATGTTCCTTTTTAGGCTTTTCCTTTTCATTATAGCACTTTGGTTATTCTTCTTCATGGATTATATAATCATAATTGACTATTAAAATTTTGGAGTACCAGCCTTGTAGATGAAAGGTACACATTTGTTACACTATAATTAGATTGCGCATTCTCCTTTTAAGAGTTTTTGTTTAATGGCAGTTTGCCTGAAGGCTCTCATTTTAATTTAGTTTGGGTGAAACTGTGGGAACTGAAGGATTGCAGTATAAAGAATTGGTTCTTCTCTGTGTATGACATATTCTTTTCATTTGTTTGGTTTTTGTTAATCAGAGATTGCTTTATTGCCATGGGCTTTCATACTTTTAGTCTATGAAACTACTGTTCTTCCTTTAGCAGTTATATATATTTCAAGGCAGGGAAAAGTTTTCTGCAAGTTGCCAGCTGCTCCTGTCTTTATCGCAGCAGTGAGAAAGCATTATAATAAAAAGGAAATTATGTGTTGCTGCTACTGAAAAACCTGAAAGAATTCAGAGGTGAAGACATTGCGATTTTTAAATCAGCCCCATTGCTGCTACTAATTCTATATGGGTGTAAATCTGCTTCTTGAAGTGGCAAGTTAGTTTGTATTCCAAGTACTTCAGAGTCTTAGAAAGGCAATAGGGATGTGTTAGTTTACATTTCTGAATACAAATCTTCCAATATATCTGAAGAGGATTGGAAAATTATACGCATAGGCTGCATACTGTATGGGAAAAACCCTATGGAGGCATTGCCTTTTCATGGGGTTGAATGGAAATGAAAGCTTCAAAAGAATTAAGTGTAGTCTTTGGTCATTATAAGCACCTGTCACATTATTATTTTCAGAAATACTTAAACTACATTGCTCTTACTTGTTAAGAATCTCCTGATTTCCAGCCTCCATTAATACTAATTTGTTTTTACTCCAAGACCACCTTTTAGCTTTTAATCTCAGTTCCTATTTCTTTCCAGATTACATTACATATACATCTATTCTGTTGCCTTTGACTTTGTTTTCCTTTTTTCCTAATAGTGCATTTTTGTAAACCTGTGTTCTAGTCATGATTGCTTTCCTACTGCACTATACTTTTGTAGTCCTTATAATACCGATAAACTTAATTTCATTATTTCCTCTGGTCAGGATATCTGATCTTTTCAGCGGAATCATCTTCCATATACACTAACATACAACAAGGGGGTATTTAGTATATGTTGTATGTTAGTGTATTTCCTTATGGAGACTTGTGCAATTTTTTCATCTTCATAATTTTCTAACATGTTCACTGCCTAAAGACTTTGATTTAATTATGTCTTCTCTGAATAGCAGTTTCATTTGCCCTCATTTGGAAGACTATCAAAAGATTCTCCTCTCTTCTCCACAGGACATCTTTCAGTCACCTAGTATGTTCACCTAATACAAACTGCAACTGCATGTCTTATTCCTGCATTCTTCTTCCTATGAACTCTACTAGATGGCACTACCAGGCATAGATGGCTGGCATAGTTAATGCACTTTGCATTTAACCATCTAGTATTAACACTTTCTATGTCACACTTTAAGTACCCTTTGATGTTGCAGTTGGATATTAATTTCCCATACCAGCTGGAACACAATGAAAGACAGCAGAAGCAAAGATGTAATTTGGCCCCCGCTGAAGTCAGTAGCAAAATTGTCATGGCATAATTTTATTTGAAAAGATAGCATTGAGATGCAGGGTCAAACACTGAAATTGTTTTTACTTGTATGCAGATGAGAATATAACCCAGTAGTGGTCCAGTGAGCAAACACAGCTTTTTTTCACTGTAAAACTAGAACTAGAGGGGCTATTGAGACCAAAATCTATGCAGTGCTAAGTCCGGTATTTGGGAATTTGTCTCCTTGTCTCAGTAATTAAATTAGATTACTAGATTTGTCATTTGCAATATCTATCCAGAAATGTGTGTGTGTGTGTGTGTGTATTCACACATGTATTCATATGGAGAGACTGAAAATGTGATTCTTTCTTTTATTATCGGTCTGGAGTGTTAAGTGACTTCCTTTGTCTCTGGGTCTTAGTACATCCCAGGTATTCCCACAGTAGGTTTGAATGGCAAGGTGTAGTCTGCTTTGCTTGTTTTATAAGGTAAAGTGAGTTACCGTGAAAATAAATCACTTCCAATATTACTCAGGAGACTTATGTCAACTGGAAACTTCAGCCATTAACCAGGAGAGCCAAATTTGCCCTATAATTGCAACACATCCTGCAATTGATTCTGCATTGCTTTAGTTTTGACATTATAACATTGTTTTCATAAACCAACACTGTCTTTATAGTACCTATTGGTCCCTTGCTCTTTTAATTCATTTTGGTAGTGCTCATTTGAAAACAATAGTAAAAGTTATGCACAAGATCATTTAAAAAGATAATGTGCATAATAAAATATAATGCCTGTGGCAACTTCACACTGGAAAATAAACGGCAAGGTTGTACTAGCCATCCTTATGAGAAACACCTCATAATAATTAACAATGTGTAGGCAGAGTTCTAAGCCTGGGATTGCTTATAATTTTGACATTTGACTATATCCTTAAGCTTTCCTCTACAGATTTATGAGATCATTATGACCTGCTCATAATGAACACTGATGAGAAAAAGTCTCCCGTCCATGGGACAGTGAATCAAACTGCGTTGTTTAAATACTTCTTGAAGTTAATGAATCATCAGGAAGAGTCCACCCCAAAGACCTAATGCTTCCCAAACAATTATCTGGTGTCCTCGACACCTGATATGAAATCCATGAGTGTTCTATTCCTTTCCCCAGAGACATGTCCGTTATTCTGGGAATCTTTCTCAATAAAACATAAAGACAGACTGGAACATAAGTGACACAATTACTTGCAACAGTATAAACAACATATACAAATATACACATTTCAAAATTTATCCGCTTGATTTACTGTGACTATTTATTTCCAATGATGATTTAGCTACTGTGTTCTGTGTTTGTGTTATTGCCTTTCTTTCTTAATGATAGTGAAGTGGGAAGGCATTCACTAATTCCACCTGTGCAGGACAAGGCAACCCAAACCTCCTGGGAGCCTACCCCATCCAGGTCCATCACAAACAATCCACCACCACCAAACTTTTCTCCATTCTTACCTTAGCAAAACAACTGTTCTCTGTGGACAGCTAAGGGCTGCTGGCTGCTGTGCTCCAGTATGAAGATCTCAGGAGCTGAGATCAGACTGTTCTTGGCAGAGAGCCCTATATTATCTTACTTTGTGCCCAAGTTTGATTAGAATGCGTCTGTTCACAATCAATTTCAGATCACAATGCTGAACTCGAACTTTTTGTCAAGCCATTCAATCAGTAATAAAGAAAACTGAAAGAACTTTCAAAGGTATAGATCATTCAATACAGACACTTGACCTCCCAAGAAGTGAAGAGCAGTGTTTTTTAAATGCAAAGTAAGGCAAATCTCATACAGAGTCTCAGCAAATGTTTGCTGAAAGACACAGCAGGAGCCATACTAAAGCTATTAAAAATGTAGATTTAATTTCCAAAATAGTTCCAGAGAGATTTTTATTTTTCACATGAGAGTCACAACCATACAGAAAATTGCAATTGGTAAGGTTGACCTCTGTTATGATAGCTTGAAAATGCTGTAAATAGAGTTCTCTCCTGGCAGATGGAAGAAGCATTCCTACTACTCAAGCAGGCTTTGAGTTTGAACTACAGTGCCACACATAGGTGAGTGTTCTTTTTGCATTGTCTGAGAACAAAACACACTGTTACTTCTAATGACCTTAAATTAAGACTTATAAATGAAGTCTCAAATCAATCTGAATTTAGTAATATTTATAAAAGGAATATTTATAAAAGGAACAAAAGGCAAGTAAACAGCGCTGGGTGTGCGGGGAGTCTACACTTCACCAACATGCACACACGAACATTAAACTTTCTAAATATATATAGAACATTGCTTTTACATACTAAACCCGAGTATGCCTATACAAACGTACAATCAGAAAAGGTAACAAACAATCCTTTCCATTCCTTTTCTTCATTACAAACAAGTCTCCATGACTTACTGAACTCGAGTATGCCTATACATATGTACAATCAGAAAAGGTAACAAACAATCCTTTAAGTTCCATGACTTAACAGTCTCCATTTTCCATTCCTTTTCTTGATTACAAACAAGTCTCCATTTTCTATTCCTTTTGAACAATACGTCTTGCTTTAAGTTGTCAAGCAACTCAGCCTTCGGGCTTTATGTATCCCGTTCTTCCCAGATAGAAGAAAAACATACCCACCTCCATTTCAAGGCCAATAAGGCCTGGGTCAAAAGGCACATCCAAGTCACCAGGGGGCATAACAGCAAAAACCTTCGATGGCAGTAGCGGAGGGGCCCATGGCGTAGCAGTCAGATCAGTAAAGGAGCCCGCAGTTCCCTCTCTGTCTGGCAAACCACGTTTCTGATTGTGGCCCCACATGGCTCTTTAAGGCCTCAGAGATTGCTCACCAGGTGCTGAGCAATCCCGCCGCAACCTTGTCGCTTTTAGTTGCAGAGTCCCACACCTTGACCTCAATTTGGTCCTATATTTCAGGATCATAAACTGTCCAATTGTTAATAAGGAGAATAAGCTGTAAGGCTACCAGGACAGTCTTTGTTTCTAAGGACGTATGATTCCCCATAATGCGCAACTGCTTACCAGCGAGAGGCAGTTGTATGCACAGGTCTGCTTCTCTCAGCTTGAGCTTCTTCCCAGCTCCGGTGCACCTATTTCCAGCGATTTTCTCTATGAGCTTCTTTGAGCAGTCTGCTGAGTCTGGCCGAATCTATCTTCATGAGGCAATCAGTGTGCATGTTCCCATCCTGGTCTCTGTTCTGCTAGCCTGTTCCTTTTCATTCCTTCTTTTTGTTTCTTTATTGATGACATAACTTCATTATATCATGTTGCCTTTTTTTTTTTTTTTTTTTTTTTTTATCTTGAGGACAGGCTCCCCTCTTACACCCTTCTCCCCACAGCAGTTCTTTAAAAAAAAAAAAAAAAAAAAAACACCAAAAAAAAAAAAACAAACCCTTTTTATTGGTCAAACAACTTTGCAAATAACAGCAACGGCAAAAACCCAGAAACTTCCATGCCTTAATGGCTGGAGAACAAGCAACCCAATACTGCATGGAGTCTCCTGAATCACCCTTCTTTATTCCCTCTAAACTCTTACATTCCTGATGGCCTCATCGTTAAGAGTCTAATCTTATCATCAACCACAGGGCTTTCCGACCCCCATGGCCACACTCCCAAATCTCCCCCTTCTTTATTAATATCAACCATTTTTTCAACACGAATTACCACTCCATATATAACAAGACTCTTCTCTAACTTCTTAATTCAGCTATTACACTGAAAAAAATCAATTATTCACAGCACCTGAGACTCCATTTTGTAATTGGTGCCTAGATAATTTGCTGATGGATGCATTAGTAATATCTATATACAGTGCCACCAGGGACTCCTCTATGATGGGAAATCCTCCTTTGAGGAGAAGCAGTCAATACCGATAATCCAGCCATAAAAATTATAAATAAAAGCAGACAACATAGTTGAGACTAAATCTTGGACCCTGCACATGCAGACCAGCAAGAGGAGAGAAACTTTTACTGAGAAAGCTCATCAACCCCTGGGAGAAAACCTCAGCATTTCAATGAAATAGAGTCTGAAAAACAGCTGCAGTCTGACTGCAGGACTGCAAAGTTTTAGACTTCCCTGTCTTTTTCAGAACTAATTTGAAGACAGAGGTGACTGATTTGCAAAGACTACTAAAGACATGATCATTAGCTGTATGATAGTGGAGCTCAAAACAGTGTTTAATGAGCCAGGAAGAAAGATAAATTGCTGAGTTCAACTTGAAGTCTATAGTAACTACAGTGAGTATGTGTTTAAAACATTTATCATTAATTAGACATCGTCACTTACCTCCTGGATGAAGCCAATGCTATCTTGGACATCATAAAATCCATAAACTGCAGTACATGTCACCAGAATTTGAAAATCCAAACAAATAAACTGGGCAATACTTTCTTTCAAGCTGTTAGAAATACTGGTTCATCTGGATCTGTAATGTTATCAAATTTTCATTCTTAGTAAAGACAGATTATTTATATTAAGAAAAAAACCAAAAACGTGCAGTACCTGAATGTCCTATAAAGAAACTCTCATAGCATACAAGGAGAAGCAGAAGAGACTACAAGGTTGTGCTGATGCCTCCATCCAGTGTGTTGTAGGATTCCCCTGGTACGGAAGTTTTGGTCTCTGTCTTGGTTTCTCCATGGGCACCCTTTAAAGAGGCAGGGAAGAATCAGCTACTCCTATCTTAGAGACAACACATCCCAATTTTATTCTGTCTCACAAGGATAGGTAAATTATTTCAATTAATCTTCTTGAAATGAAACAATATTACTTCTTGAAATGAAACAGTATTACTTCATACAATCATAGCCAGAAAAAAAAAAAAAAAAAAAGGTTAAAATAAAAATAAAAAGTACCTACATGCAAGCTTCTCCCTTAATTTGATTTTCCTAATCCTGGCCCTTCCCTAGCATTCCTTACTACTGTATGGAATAAGGGTGAAACTTCATAACTTCTCTCTGAATACCCCTTTAAAGCCTCTTCCACCTAGGGCCTAAAAATACAGTATCAGATTCACTCTCATTAAATTTACACTGAATGCCTCTAGTGGTTCCATTGCACCTGGTGCCTTCTGGGTTCACCAGACTTCTCTGGGTGACACAGGACCAGTGGAATGGCTTCTTCTTTTCCTACCTTGTGCAAAAGGCTGTTTGGGCCTGACCAGAGGACTTGGCTTCCAGAAATATCCTCCCAAAGCCAGAGTCTCCTTCAGACTACTATGACCAGTGTGAAGTTGGAAGGAAATTACTAGACTTTTTTTTCCCCCCCCGATGTGAAGAAACTTCACGTGGTAGGTACAGAACCACAACAGGAACATCTAACTCATCAAATATTCATATGGCAAACAGACTGTAACAGAGGCAATACTGTGTCCCAGTTACACTGGCTGTAGTAGTTACTCCTTGGATTTAGAAGCACCTAAAATAGTCAGGCCAGTCTGAAATCTCATTCTGG
The DNA here is from genome assembly GCF_963932015.1 of Anas acuta. Classification (NCBI taxonomy): domain Eukaryota; kingdom Metazoa; phylum Chordata; class Aves; order Anseriformes; family Anatidae; genus Anas; species Anas acuta. The sequence goes on from NC_088985.1 coordinate 23,229,678, forward strand.
AGAACCAGACAAGCACAGAATCTGTCCTAGGCTTAGGGCAGAACAAAGTAAAGCCTAGCAGCAGTCTGGTGTGCCAGTTTCGGTTGGCCAAGCCAGGTTGTGCTGCAGCCGACAACCTGGCACTGAGGCTCAATTAATCAAGAGAGGTTATATAACAAGCACAGAATTTCAGCAAGAACAAATCAAACGGATCTGCACACAAAACCCTCATTGTCCAGTCAGGTCACTTCTCTTCTGCACCAGCTGCTTTTGTGAACAATTTTTCAGCTTATCCTCAAACAGTATCTGTCCTTGATCATTTAATCAGTATTTAAAGCTGTGTCTGTGATGTTATTGATCCCACTTGTGCCTCTAGCATGTGTTTCAATGGAAAATCCAGCTCAGAGGAAAAGTGCGGAACACATTCTCAGCATCCACAAGAAGAAAAAGATGCATTTTTCTCCTTTCTGATTTTATGATTTGTTGTATAATAGCAATAATATCTGTTGCTTTCATATACTTGCAATAAATGGCTTTTGAGATCAAAGAAATGTCTGAGCTTCACTTTGGCTATTAATCATTTTCAGTAGCCATTTATTGCTTCATATATTACAAACAACAGAAGTTATTCCTTAAATCTAGCCAGATAGCTGAGGACTGCAAATTTCAAACGTAACTCTGAGAGACAGATTCACTGATGGCATTCCCTGTGTTGTCTCTTATAAGTAATAATAACAGCACTGTGCCTTCTACCTGCAGATTTCAAAACCCACTATAAAATGCATTAAGGAAAAATGAACCTTGCTTCTGTACTTGAAGGAGGGGAGAAGGTGAGGATGTGGACAAGAAATATCTGTGAAGATTTCCCCTCCCCCCATTTTTTTATTATCTGAAAAAGCAGTAGAAGTAAACTGACAGAATTTGTAATACTTGTCCTTGTTGTCATCCTAGGCAAAGCTCCTTGGGAATCAATCCTCACACTGCAGTTAGGGGAATGGGTACCCACTGCCCTGGGAAAGAGGGTGCATTGCTGTTCCTGGTCAGCCTCTGCAAGACTGGTGCGAAACAGAAGTTCACTCAACAAACATGCCTTTCCTAATGGGACCAGTCTTTAGTCTCTTTTTTCCTTACACTCCTTCTGCCTTGGCCTTGATCTTGCTTTTTGTGTAACCATAAAATAAAAATGGGCAGTCATACTGAAAGAGAGGAATTCCCTTTAAGTTTGGATTGGGAAAGTCAGATCTAACCCTGAGACTAATAGTAAAACTGGGCTGGGATATGACAAAAATATTCATTTGTGCCTCACACAACATGAAGAAACAGGGAAAGCAGCTTTAATAATTGGCATAACATTTTGATACTTTCTGGTCTCAGCTGTTTTTTTTTTTTTTTTTTTTTTTTTTAGATAACTAAAGGACAGAATTCACTTTCTTCTCCCAAGTCTATTCTAATTTTATCCACTCTACTCTCCAATGTCACATTATCTTCAACCTTGCCTCATGGTTTAAAAACCCTTTATCCAGATTAGCCACCTGAATCCCCAGAGTTTATGTTAGTGTTTTCTACAATTTCATAATGATCCATCCTGCTGAGTCTCTTTCTGCATGTAAAATAGATCTATACTATTAATGACAGTAATTTTTTGCTATTGTTGCAGCATACAGTTGCAACAGGCATGGTTTGAAAAGAACAAATGAAAAAAAGCCTGCATTAAAACTTCCCTGGTTTTCAACAAAACCTTTGTCATGTTACATTTCTATTAGGCTTACAGAAGACTTTGTGCCACCCTGCCAAGTATGTATGTCTTAACAGCATCTTCTTATTCCAAGGATTACTTCACTTTGAGTATTAGGAAATATATCTTAATAATGGAAGAACAGATCTTGTGCTCTTTATCCTCTGTCTTGAAAGAAGATCAGAAGGGGAAGAACTGTTTTCTGTTCCTCATGCATCACTGACTGAATTGTTTCCACGTTTCCAGTTTAATCTAAATTAAACTTGTGTAACTCCAAAGGATGATGGAAGTGATAAAGGACTGAAATTGAGAGAGCTCTCAGAACTTGCTCTTGGAAGTTTCAAACTGACCTTCTTTTACCTCTTACTTTCTTACTCTACTTTTCACAAATATATTTGCTATGTATGTCTGAGGTGGTTGTTCAACAAGGTTGTTCAAGCAAGCTCAACAAGGTCTTGCCAGTCCTCTTCAGAACTGGGTGAAGAACAGGACCTCCATATATCCAATGAGTGCATATCAATCAAATACTCTTTTTACCTCTAGCTACCTGAGGAAGAATATAGACTTTCTTGCATAAATACCAGAATCGATGTACTGGGTCAAACCAGAGATCCAGTTAAGTTTAGTATCCTCAAACTGCTTCTGGCCAATAACATATGTTTAAGTAAGAATATAAGAACACAGCATGTAAAGAATGATCTTTCTCCACTTGACAAAATCAGAGGTTTACTGTGATAACAAAAAGACCCTTGTTGTCTAGCAAATGGAGAACAAGAGTCTGAAAAGATGAGTTCTCCAAATGACTTCTTTGAATTGCTTTGTGCCCTCAGGCAACTGACAAAGATTGTGACTCAATTACCAAGCTGGTATGAAAATATTCATCAGTCTTTGCAAGTCTGTAAGGAGATAGCTCTGCATCAGTACAGCATAGCTTATGACACAATAGCCATAAAAACAGCTACCACCAATATGGGAAAAACGTGACATACCTTAGAGATGCTTTCACATCTTGAAAACCAAATAGACATATGAGGTTGAAAATGTATGATCCAGGAAACATTGGACAGAATAGAAACAGCAAGGAAAAGTTACAATTATGTGGTTGTATTAACATCACTTTTGTTTCTGTTTTCATAAAAATAGCAAAAGCGCTAAAGAGCAAAATAGTTGCAGAGGACAACAGCATAAACACCTATCAAACAAATGTTCAATGAAAATTAGTACTAACAATCTTGTAGCCACAAAACAGAGACAAGAAAGGTAGTTTTATATTGATTTGAAACAAAGATTTTTCTAAAATCTGTTACACCCAAAATTCTCTACAGCATCTAATGGGAGTATACTACATATTCTTTCCTCTTAATGAAGTGATAAGATGGATGAGCTTTTCTTTATTTGCAAATAGATTCAGAATTCTCTATGGTATTCTACGGTTATGTTTTGGAGACATTTATCATGTTCTTATGTTGAAGGTATAATTCTGAATCCATCAGTATGCTGTCTTGTCTAAAGCAGTCTGACATCATACTTTTACACCAGTTTTACATCAATCACCAATTTTCAAAACCTATAAAATAGAAATTAATTCAGCAGAAAAAATATATTTAATCTTCTGTCACTTAATTTCTATTTATTCTTCTAATAGGATAATAAGAAAAATAAAGAATACATTTACTTAGTAGATTGTACATATAAGCGGAAAAACATGCATGAGTTTTCTTGCTATATTCCACCAAATTGCACATTATCCATCAATAACATTGTTCAGTCATGTGGAATATTAACTAATAGGTTGGCTGCTTTCTGTGAATTTCATCAAATATTCCTTTCATATTAAAAGAAGTCTTACAACTTTATCGAATAAAAAGGTCAATCAGAAAATATCAAAAAACCCAATCACATTCTTCACTATGTCAGATATAGTAGAGATTTTAGATGTCTGACATAACGGAATTCTTTCTTGCTTCATTTGATAGGCTGTCCTCTTCTGCATTAGTTTTTAGTTAACATGGTGATAAGTTTTTCTCTAAAAACCTCCAAGCATCTTCCAGGTTGCAAAAAATATAGTATTTTCCCCTTTACAGAACTATAATTTATTAGTGAAAAATTGTCACATAACCCTTCATATATGGGACGTGTTCTTTAGAGTGTTACGGTCAATATATATATCATTCATTACATTCACTTTTGCTCAGAATATGTAAAAATTAGTGGTCAAAATTTGATTTTTAAAATTGTCTTGCCACATTTTTCAAAATACTACTCTGTCAGCATCAACAAAATTGCTTCTTATTAAAACCTGAGCGTTAATGTACAAGGCAATATTCTCATCAGATGGGCTTGTGTGTGTAGAAAAGCTAACTAGAACAGTTGTTTATTATTATTATTTTTTTATTATTTCCCAAAAAATATTTTTCTAAAATATCTGTTTTCTAAAATAACAAGTTTACTTTTTGAGTGCAGGAACGATGCATTCCACTTAATTTTGTTGTATCAAAATCTCTGAAAAAAACTGGAGAAGACATTCGCTCTTTGCCCCAGTCTTTTAAGGGCAGCATGACAGCTATTAAATAGCTGTCTGTGCGACTGTGACCACAATCATTTGTATTACGTGATCTGCCTCCATCCACAGTAAATCACTGGGTTGTCATATTGCACTGCAAACTCATTCATAACATATACTTCCTGGAATATTCTTTCCCAGATCAATGGACTCATTACTTCTGCTATTTATTAGGCACTAGGGAATTCCAGCTACAAATCCATTCCTGTAAGCATAATTTAATTATAATTTGCTTTATGAGAGAGAAATAACAGCAGACAAATTAAAGAGAAGGATGTGCCATTCTTACTGCTGTCAAGAAAGTGGTCCAGACCATGAATAATCAAATTCAGAAAAGAAATTCTATCATATCAGCCAAATTATTTTCATATGAGACTCTCAAACTCTGAAAGTAAAAAATAAACAAACAAAACCAAAAATAAACCAAAAAACAAAACAAAGAATGAAGACAAAGCAGGAGAATGCTCTAACATAACATCATCAGAACTGGATAAAAATCAAGAGAGACATAACAAGAAGACATGACATTCTCTGCTAAGTATATAAGCTCTGATTGGTTGTCATCTGTTTCATGGTGAAGTCAATAATAATAATGGACTCTCAGTAATATTCTTTAAATATCTCAGTAATATTCTTTAAAACAAAGAAATAAACAATAAAACAAAAACTAAAAAACAAAAAACACACAAAAGCCTCTATTAATTCTAAAACCTATCTTCCCAAACCTATGAATTTATCCAGAATAGGAAGAGTAGGGATAGACCTAGTCAATGTGGAGAGAGTTTGACAAAGAGGACACTTTTCTAATTTATGACACCTATTCCTCTTTTTTCCAGTTTGTGGAAAAGGATTGAGAATGCCCGCTCATCATTCCTATGGCACTCTGAGAGGCCAAATAAATATTACATTTATTTTGAATAAAGTTTGAAAAGTAACTCATGTTTTATTGTGCATCCCTGAACCATCATGTCACTGTTAATCTGCACAGGTCTGTGTATCTGTGGAAGGAAACAACAATATAGGACAGGAGAAATGCCTCATGGCTGAGTTATGTTATGAAGTACTATACAACGTATTAAGCTTCTCCATACCACAGCAATAGCTAACAGTATTTAAAATATTGCTTTCACTAACATCTAAGTTCATTGAACTGGTTCATATCTTCTGCTGTCATGGGTTGTATAACTATACTGAAAACAGTGAAAGCTGAGTTATTCACCCTGAAATCTGGACTGCCAGCCTCCTTAGACACCTGGTGGAGTACTGGAAGTCAGGATTGAACTTCTTCGTACTGTTCAGGTTTTTTAAGTGTGAAATGAACGTAGTAGCATTTTCATCAAAGAATACTGTGTACCACATATTACCTGTCTTCTTCATCCATATGAAAGAGACAAAACCCAGCAACAGTATCAATAACGGTAATGGGCTTTTGCAATGAACCAACCCTCCCTTCAAGACAAGTTTTTGTCAGCTGGTTTACTTCTCAAGATAAATCATATTCTCATTAACAGGGAAAATGTAACCTATAGGTAAGTCTTTGCTGTTGTTGAGAATATCACAAGTAAGGAACTGCAGGTAAGCAACAGGATTTGCAAGAAAACCCTTTCATGGTAAAATCCCCTCCAAAAGAAAGAAAATTAACATTTCAGTTCTGATTAAGTAGAAATCCTGGATAGCATCCAGTAATCATACCCGAGCAGAAAAGCTGCAGCTTAATATCTTAATTTCAAGGGAAGGAGCTTTTCCACTTCACTCTGCCTTCCTCCTGGGGTAGCATATCGCAAGTGTATTAGCTCGATTCATGCAGTAGAGGACACTATTTTACACAGCATCACCTCCCCGGCCAACGTGTTGCGGTAACACAGCCCCTTCTTTCATGAAGCCCTGCCTGTTCTCCTATTACAGAATAAAGGTTACATTAAAATATGGGTGAAAGGCCATGCATGAAAAAGACAGAATATTATCAATAAATAATTAAGTAACATCAGCCAATGCAATAGTAAAAGGATTGAACAGAATTTGTGTGTTAATGGTGAGCAGGTTGCTCGATAAGATCTGCACTGTGCATGAGCATTCTAAAACTTCTTTCCTGTTCTTCCTGCCAGCATTTACCTCCCCACTTCAGTTGAAACCTGGGATAAAAAATGAACTGCCAGTCACTGCTCATCAAATCTCTAAGTTCAGCCATCTCTATGTTCTGAACATAAAATGTTGTGCTCTGAATTTCCTGAAACTGAATCAGATGATTCTGAGTACAAGGCGACACTGATACATGAAATCTAGGGAAAAATGCATTTATAAAGTTGTTAAATGATTTATGCCATGCTAGTTGTTTCAATGCTTAACTTAGCGCATCAAGGGAACTATTTAATTAAGTTTATTTTGAAAGATCCCAACTATTAGCATGTTATAACAGGATTGGGAAATATAACTATATTCTCAGGTGAGGCTTTAATATAACCACATAGTGTTGCTCTGCCTGCCTCCAAGTAAGAAGTTCAGGAGTAAGTTTATAATTGACATTGCAAAAAATCAGAAAGGTATAAAAGTTCTGAGAGAACTAGATATTAAGATTTTTAACAAGTTTTACTCATGATGCACTTTTCAACGAGTCAGTCATTATGTGAAGCCTTCATACCAGTTTATCATACTGATATATTTGATCAATCATTTTATATCTTTAGTTCTGTCATGCTTATTTATTAAGAACAGCTGGAAACTCCTGTTTTCTGGAACAAGACAGTGAGTAAAAGCCAAAGTTTAGGATTCTATCCTTCTCCCTTCCCATTACAAGTTGCTTTCTGTTCTCTCTCCTCAACCTTCTTTAAAGTAACACTCTATGGGCATTTTCTGGTCTATCTTGGACTCTTCCGTGCTTCCTCTTTGCTTCTTTTCATATTTGGCAGTGTCTATTCACAAAGACTGCTCAGACAAAACAGTAAACAGGCCTCACATTCATGGGTATCACTCAGCAAAACATGCCCTAAAATACCATGGTATTGCTTGTACTCCTGTTTTACGTAGAAACCACAAGTATAAATCAATGTTCTGTTTTTCAAGTAACAGTAAAAACGCACCTTCTTGACAAGAAGGTTGTCTAGTTGCATAGATTCCAGTGTAATTACAACATGATTAAATTACTTCCCCACACGATAAACATTTTTTCTTTGTTCAACTCAAAGAGAGTGAAAAGAACAAAATGGTTCTATTAGAATACATCCCTCAACACCGTTTACTTTAAGTTCAAATGTTTCATATTATGCATGTGGTGGTTGTCCACTTACATGTGTACGACTACCCAACTGCTAGGAATAAAAAGATATAAATCATCCATTCATACACAAGCACAAAGTTATTAATATTGATAATATTGATAATAAAATTATATTAATTAATATTGATAATAAAAGGATTAAAATGGACAAGGTCGTGCATGCCACCCCTCAGTTCAGTTCAATAAAAAAAATTTAGACAACCTGGTTTATCGATTTCTGATCTAATAGAAAGTATGTGTCGCAAGCATGGCTCTTGCAGCCCTTAGGGAAGATTCAAGTGCCATAATCCCTTGGGATAGGTATGTTTTTACCAGAGGCCTGTTTTTACATTAGCTCAAAGGTCTGTCAGCAGATACATGGAATATTACAGCTTTCGAGGCATAATCATATCTTTTCCAGAGAAGAGATAAAGCAGAGGACTAGAAAGTGCCCACATATAAAGCATGTTGTTCCTAGAGTCACGTCCCTTCCTAGGTACCATTAGTAGCATTAGAGTCATAAAATGGCTGCCTTTTAGAATCTGAGCTATCTTGGCCATCTTTGGTAACTAATCAAAATCGTACTTAAAATAACTCCCAATTTACTTCAAGGAAGGTCTTGATAAGACCTGAAAAATCAGGATTTCACAGGTTCTATTATGGTTAGGGCATGTCAGAGGGAAATGTGTTATACACTGAGTATACTGAGACATTAATTATGGCTCTGTAGACCAGAAACGAGATACAGGTTTCCAGAAGCATGAGAGGAGCACTCATTAATGGTCCTTGTGTGAAAATCTGAAGTTGTCTATTTGAAAAACAAAATACCTAAGTAAGAAACAACTTTCCATGGGGGGAAACAAAACAAACAAAACACACATGCATGCACACACACACATAAAAATCAATCAAACAAAAAAAAACCCTCACAACCGTGGAAATAATTTGTTCAGTTTTTTAAGTAATAAAACTTGCAGGTACTATTTTTGAGTTACTAGAATTTGTGATATTTTTTGCTTCTGAAAAGCTTATGCCTCACAGAAATAAGGAAGCTTGCCTGTCTTCTTTCACAGAAGGCACACTATGTGTTTCACAGCAAAATACATTAAGGACACAAGAGAAGTATCTTTTCTTTTCTCTTGCAATGTGTCAGCCATACCCCAGGCATGTAACAAATAATAAATAAAATAACAGTGTAAGTGTGGCTGGGATGAGAATACTATTACCATACTCTGGAGTCTCTGTCATGCTCTTTTATCTCATTCTTGGCAGCCCACTTGCCAGTTCACATCACAGCTTGCGAAAGATCTGCCAGGATATCAGCTACTCATGAGAACAAGAAACCTGGCATTTATATATATTAATTTGTTCTCTGCATGGGTGTATCTTAGTAAGACCTTTGAATATAGCTTGTGAGTACTGGCCTGTGCAGAAACAGAGCAACACCAAATTACAACATTCCAATGAACACTTAATGTGTCTCCTGGAAAAACTGGCTGATATAAAGGCAAAGTACATATCTTCAAATTTTTCCTGCCCTTTCTTTGCTCTAATCCTTTGCTTGTATATGAGTATATTGCATATGTTGATAGGAAAGTCTCGTGGGGAGGTCTATTTTTAGTAACAAGTATCTAGACCATAGAAGTTTGCTATATACAGACTGATGAATGTATAATTAATCTTGGCACTCCTCCTGGCATGGCACCAATGGAGTTAAACACAGCCCAAGGAGCTGTGATTGCTCCACCTTTATATTCGATCTGACAGTTCTCTTTCTTTCCCTGGATTGTCATGTAGCCCTTTTGCTTTGTCTGTTCATATTACACAGTAGCTCCTCTGGTGTCTCTTTCAATTTTTTCCATACAAACGCATTCCCTGTGATACATTCAAATTTGTGCACAGGAGACTTCCTCAGGCTCACTGTTGCTTTGGCACACTTACCTTTATGCATAAATAATTTAATATTATAGGTTAAAAAAATGCAATGCCATCCCCAAATAGTACAATCATCTATAAAAAATAATTTTCACAATGTACATCTTAATAGACTGCCAACATAAAATTTCCTTTGTGCAGAACTTCCGAATTCTGTAGCTTCACTGGTTTCAGTGTTTGCATTGGCAAATGGAGGAATTTACACTAACACAAACTGATAGTGACAAAGCCTTTAATAAGGAATTAGATCCAAATTTGTTAGAAAGGACCGTACCTCTTCTCAGGTTAGGCAGAGGAAGAAACCAGTACTGCACATGGTCCCTAGTACCACGGGGCATACATGTAGATGGATAGTACTATATGGATAAGGACTTGGCACATGTTTTGGTTTCAAAGGATTATTGGCAGGTAATGTTTGGTATCAGAGTTCAAGTTTTGCAAATGAGAAGTTAACATTGCCTTGAATAACTCTTTAGCGCCCCTCCTCTTTCCCCTGACACCATTGGATGTGATTGGAGCTGACACCCACAGTTGTGTGTTTGAATAGCTCTATTCAGTGCAAGGTTACAGTTTACATGTCAACTTCCCATACCTAAAAAGCATGAAACACTTGATTATGTTTGTCAGCCCATCCTGAGTTTTTATTTCACTAAGAAATTTACTGGAAAAGAAACATCAAACGCTTGATTTTCCTTTTTCTGATCTCTTAAAAAGTTACAAAACAAAACAAAACAAAAACACAACATCTTAACAATTAATGTAAATCCCCTCCCCTCCAAAGGGCTTGTATATCTATATCGGTAATAGCTTATAATGTAGAAATGTCTACTTTGAGAACTTTGCACAACTAATTTCTATCTTGTTAATTTTCAGTTTTAGTCTCTTTGACTTTAAAATATATAAATCCATTATAAACAAAACCACATATGAAAAGAATGATACAATCTATATAATTTCCACCCCAAAAAATTAAACATTTAAAATGAATGAATTCTGAAAGGAACAGCTTTGAGTGTTATTGACTGAAAAAGCAGATGGTGCAAGGCTACATTAGTGTCACAGAGCATTACCTTCATTCTTAGTAGGAAAGATGGCATCTCAGTGATGCACAGGGATTTTTTTTTTCATTGCCTTCTAGGTGGTTCGAGTCATAAAACACACACACAAAAAAACTTGTTTCTTACTGAAGTTATGTAGTGAAGAAATTAATGTATCTCTGATTTACTCTTTGCATATAGATTGCTTCTCTAGGGGGAAAATTCAGTTTAAGATGGATAAGTCATTTAAGTCTCACCTAAAACCTTAAAATAGAGTGTAAGTATGACTTAAATTATGCATGAACCTTTAGCTAGCCTTTGCAGAAGGGCAAACTCAGTTTCTTTAAATCAGAAGTATTAGACTTTACCTGTTTTCAGTTAAAGGAGCATGAAGGTCTGACACATGAAGACACCTGTCATTTTCAACCTACTCTCTTTCCAGAGGCCCAGATCTTTTCTATCATATAGCCATGTAAAGCGTACTTGTAAAAATCATTTTATTTTTTTCAAACAACAATATTTACAATTATCCAAATCCTATCATAACAAAATATGGAAATCTGTGTGAGCCCAGTGACTTCTACGAGGGTCACAGTGCCTCTGGCTCCAGGCTACAGGAGGTTCCCCAAACCCAGAGGGCAGAAGTCAGGATGAAGCAAAGAGACAGCCACCTTCTCTCTTGCCCAGTTAAGTTTTTTTTTTGTTTTGTTTGTTTTTGTTTTTTGATTTTAACTAGAAGACACAAACAAACCAATAAAAGGGATCTTATTCATTGCAGAAATGTACTTCATAAAAATAAAATTATTTTTTATTAACCGGCTTGTTTTCAGTTCACTTTAAAGTACAAGATATTTTACTGGACAGGCTATGGGAATATTTAATACGCACCTTTTTCCATCTGTACTAGAGGTCACCCTTGCCTCTTAAACTGTTACCCATCTTCTCAAGCACACAGGAATTGACAAACCTGTTCTGGCCTCCCTGTGACAAAGCCAGGGAGCATTCCCAATCCGTTATGGCATTTTAATCTCCATTAATTTTCACCTACTTTGAAAGAGACTCCTCTGACAAAGTTCAACATTCAGAGTCTGTGTAAGCATTCCCTGGGGTTTTCTATTCAGCCAGACACTGAATGTGTGTCTGAATGACACCTCATGGAGAACAGCTGTACTTCAGCGGGAAGAAGGAACTAGACGACCTCACAAGTCTTTCATTGATCTAACTGCTGCTGCGTTATCAAGGTTAAAATAATTTATACTGAACTGCCATCTGAGGCTGGGCCTTGGTCCAAGCATGCACATCAGCCCACAGTATTTTTTTTTTTTTTTTAAACTAAAGATGCTGCTGAGAGTGCCAGCACTCGCCCTGGCTATCTCTAAATTTCTCACAGCTTTCAGAAGAGAAGAAAGCTTACAACTATACTTGTGGTGGCACAACTGCCTTTGGATGTTCCTAATCCAGGGACCCCCTAACCATAAATCAAAGACAAACAGCAAAGCTGTCTTGCAGACAAAAAGGGGGCTCTGGAGACCTCTGCAAACTGCCTTGCACCATTTACCTTTCTGTGCTAATTAGAAACTGGCACAAGACTGTGGAGAAGAATCACATGCTTCCAGTATTTCCATCATACCTGTCTTTCGTATCACAGTTGTGGAAACTTATATAGGGCCATTAGGGAGGAAAATTTTAATTTGGGGGCACTATATTTTTAAAAATAATTAGGTTTACCTACAGGAATATACTAATCTATGATGGGGGGTGGCAGGACTTGTAGGATTTTTTTAAAATAAAACATGACTTGAGCAAAACTAATGAGAAACTGTAAAACTGAAATTAGCCACCAGAGACAGCTCATTTGGTTCCAAATGGTCAGTAGCTTCATTTACTTTGGCAAAAATACTGAATGAATATGGATGTTTACAGACTTCAAACATGCTGCTGCTTAAATATTAGTATATATTTAAATGACAGCAGAGAATTTATTTGCTTGCCTTTAAAGATTTAAATTGATAACAGAAAAAATAGATGAGAAAGCGCTACTACAGTAACTTCTGCAGCAAGAGCAAAATGACTCAGACCTGACACAAAGGGTCCATATGACAATACAAGACTGTAGCCATGCATATACATAAGAGCATTACAGGCAGTCACAGTGAGTACATTTGGACACTATTCTCACTATTGTTCTAATGAATGGAATCAAAACAGTCCCCTTCAAAGCAGCAAACATGCGTGCTTTGAATAATCCATTCAGCCCTAGTCAAATTCACAGATGAGCTTTCGGTGTCTGAACACAGGCTGAGAAAGAACATCTTATTTAATATTGAAATGAGAGGAGACAAGAAGAGAAAATGAGGTCCCAGATACCCATTTTTGATGGGTCCAGTTACGACTCTGAAATTCAGTAGCCTGTAAAACAGTGAAGAGATGGGAAAATGTCGTTTGAATAGACAATACTTTGAGTATTTAATCAAGACTTTTTATATCCTTGAAAAGGCTCCTGTTTTAACAATTATTTTACTGTTACTATTATCATTTAATACCCTAATTAATCTCATATGTACAAACTACCTAAGGGGGGATAGGAAACATTTTTCCCTTTCTTAGCTGACAGTAACAACTACTTAAGCTGAAACTACCTTTTGCTTTCTTTGTTGTTTTTGGTTTCCTGGGTTATGCAGTCTTTAAATCTTCTGGTCTTCTTCACCAGCCTTCTGCAGAGGCTAAGCCTGTACAGGCTAAGCATCCTGGTGATGAGCAGCAATTGCTAGCAGGCATTAACCCCAAGTTAGACACTCCTTGGATAAAGGTAGGATTTAACTCATCTACTTTAGCCTTCTGAAAGTTAAGGATGTGATATGACCAAACTGTTTAGGCTATCTTTTTATAATGAGTGGAGAGAACAAGGCTCCCAGAAAAGGTAATTAGACCTGCCCATCTCAGGAAGTGATCACTTGCTAATTGCAATTGCTCATCTTTTGCCTATAAGGTCAGCTGTTGTCTCTCTGAAGGTGATAAGCTTAGTTTGGATACCTTATACTTAAATGGCTATAATTAGAGCATTTAAAGGATTAATCTCTACTAAGTTTCACATAAAAAAAAAAAAAGCACTCATCTCTTCCAAAGGCCCTTTTTTTCAGTGAAAGTACATACTACAAGTATGAAGCTCATGCTGAAGTGAAGGTCAACATTGTATGCTGTCTGCCCATTGGAAGTCCCAGCTTATGTATGAAGGGATGTTGAGGTTCAGAATGTTAGAAAATAATGATATTCTGACTCCTCCTATATTGGTCACTCCTGGAGGTAAAGCTGAGTCACAAGGAAGTCCCAATTTACATATTTAAGTAAATAAATAAATAAATCGGCTTTTGAATATTTATAAATGGATTTTTTTTTCTTTCCCCTAGTGACAACCTAGACAAATGGAAATAGGCTGGTTACTTGAGCAGAAATTAAATGGAATGCTAAGAAGTGGAAGGTTTCCTCTTCTTTGTGGGTTAATGAGACCCTGTAGGACAGCAAGAAGGTGATTTTAACTGTTCTGATTAGCTTGACCTAAAAGCCATTTATGATTCATACATAGAAAGTTTTAATTTAAAATGATTAAATTGATGATCAAATACAGACTAGTTAACAGTAGACATTTTAAAATACCCTCTTCACAGCATCTTCTGCTCCTTCCAACCCCAAGCCAGCTTTCATCAAATATAATGTCCTGGGCTGTTAATGAGTCCCACCAGCAATCTTGTATGTTACCACACTGGATAGTCTTTCAGCACTCTTAAGTGACATCTTTAAATGTACTGGACATAAATTCAAGATCAACATGTCACACCCTTCCTTATTCTTCCCTCCTGACCAACAAAGTCTTCTCTCTGGAGGTGTCCTGTGCTTCACTTGCTGGTGAAAACTCCTGGAAAGGCATTTGCTGAAAGCCTTCACTGCATGGGGGAGCACTGCTGTACATCTGCTTTGAGAAAGCTGTCTTTGAAACCTGTGAGCAATTCTTTTGTTATAGATGAACACTGTCCACACTGATTTTTTCTCTTATTGCTAGCTAGATACTTTTGTTAGTGGTACAACTTAATTTCTGATGGGGAACTACTGTTTAATCAGGGACATTTCAATCTAACCTAAAAACTAATAATAAAAAAATCTGTCCTTCTACCATGGCAATTCTCTTCCTATTGAATACTGTGAAGCCAGAGATATAAGACTCTTCAGATGATTAGAGGGTAGATTTGAAGCTGATTTCAACAAGCAGTACTTTGAATTGAAATTTAAACTGCGGGTTCTGTTATAATGAGAACAACAGATTGGAGAAATAAGAGAAAGATGCAAGACATATGTAATGTAAGTCAGTACATTAAGTAATTTTGCATGTGTAAAAGCTCCCTTTATATATGTTAGAAATGTATTTGGGCAAGGGGTATCAAATAGGCATAGTCAGTTCCACATTTTTTGTTGTTAGTACATAGCCTGAAGTCTTCTCTAAACCAGAAAAAAAAAATAAAATCTCCTTAATGTGGTCATTGTCCTATAGCAAATTAGTGGAGATCATCAAATCATTCATTCTACTGAAGGCCGTTTCCCATCTATCTCATTTGCACAATGCTCTATCTAGTTAAGGCTGGGTCAAACTAAAGTGAGTAACTAATGGACTGAAACACTGAATTTTTTTATAGAAAAGTTCCTGAACTCAAAATATAATGTCTCATATACAAGACCAAATGATAGATCATAGCATTTTCTTGAGGACATTAAAGATAGATTATGATGTGATTTATCCATGCCTATTTTCTTCTGTGAGAAAAAAAATAAAAAATGTTGAAGGGATTGCATTGATAGGATATAACAAAGACCAAGTCAAATCCCAAATTTGGGATTATAATTTGGGAAGAAAAGAGTGTGTGTGTGCCTGCCTGTGTGAATATTATAATATTAGTAATAAAAATATAATCCCACCAAATACCATCCAGGTAATATTTCAATTCAAAAGCAATGATTACTAACCTATAATCTAAGCAGATTTTAAAACAATACAGGCTCTGGCACATGTTGTTTGCACATACAATGCCAAGTTTACCAGCAAGTGACTGCTGAGATTTGCGTACATTCAATTGTAACATGTTTTACACTTGCATGTGTGAAACAGGCTCAGAGTCTCATATTTCTGTTTGGACATGATACTGACAGTGTTCTTCTGGCTTCTAATAGCTATATTAATATCACAAACGAGGGATCATAATTCTGCAGGGGTCCCAGGACACATTTAACACACATCTACATGCTCAGCTACAGGCAGACGTTAGGTTGCTCTGCCAAACCAGTGGGAGGCAGATGAAATCTCTCTAGACAAGCCGGCAATTTACTTTGCCTGAGGTAACAGACTGTGCAATGCACTACCAGACTGGACATATGCATGACCATGTAATTTCTCATTTCAGAATTGTTGCTCAACTTAAACAGCTTTCATAAAAAAAAAAAAAAAAAAGTCTGTGCTGTTCACCTGAGTATTGCCTTGAAAACCAACACTGACCCTAGAAATACATGTTAATTAGTGAGTAGAAGTACGAGTGTGTTTTTGATCCAGAATCAACTATATGAAAGTCATATAAACTACTACAGTCTCAGAACCTGGAATAAAAAAAATAATAATAAATAAATAAAAAAGAAAAGCTAAGAAACTGGCAAAACCAGAATCACAATAATGATGGTAGAGCTGGGGGAAAGAGCAAACAACATAGCAAAATAAATTTGCTTAGCTTATCCAAAAGTAAATTAAAAGTTGGATTGATATTAAATATATTTATCTCTAGAAAGGGAATCTCCTACATGCTAAGAATGATCTCAGTAGGGATCACAATACTCACTGGAAACTGAAAACAAAAAATTCACATTGCAAAGACAGTATAGATTTAACATTAATGACTGAAACATTAGTGAAACAAGAAGTGGTGAATTGCTTTTTGAATGATTTACTTTAAACAAAAATAATTGTTGGGCTCTGACATATCAGTCAGTGTAGGTAGTCACTTGTGCATTCAAACTCGATGTAAACATGAGTTATAAGCACCTGTTCTCAGGAATGGATAATTTAGTAATACCAATGTTACACTTGCTGCTAAAAACAACCAGGTCTCTGAGGCTCCATGAACAGCAAGGAGAATAAATGGCTGTGCTTTCTCTTTGCCATATTTGTGCAGATAACCTCTGTCCTTAATTTATGTTTTCTTTGCTTTCTCAAAGCAATGTGCAGATTATGCATAATTTATGGATAAGAAGAAAAATAATGCTTTGTCTATAAAATATAATTAGAATTTCCCACAATATCTGACATCCTGAAGGAAATAATTCCCTCTTCAGATAAACATGAGCCAGTAGGACAGGCCCTTTTCTTACAAGGTAGCCAGGGCTGGATTTTCAGAGGTATTTGGTACAACAGCTCTTATTAAAATTGTTTTTGATATACAACTGTAAACATTATATATAGCCATAGATCATGTCAAATTTGGTCTCCTAAGACCTTTGAAAATGTGAAGCCATCAGTATACCCGAGGCTTAATTATGTATTAACTTCCTCATAATGCAACAGAACCTTTATATTCCCAAAAGCTAATTTTATTGTTATGGCTTTCGACCTACAGCTGTAAGATGTTATTTTTTGTCCTTGAAATACTTAAAATGAAAATTTGCTTCTCACTTTAAGGTGATTTTTTCCCCATTGATTTCTAACAATTAAAATGGAAAGTTTTTCAGATTTCAATTGTCCATGTTATTTATTGTAAAAATGTATATTTTCTTCAAAATTTTATATTGAGAAGGAAATTTTATACTGGGAAGTAGTTTGAGATCTGTTTATAATAATGTTTGAAGCTTATTTTTGTCATTTTTTTTTTCTTTTAAAGGAGAAATATCCTTTGTTTGTCCTGAATAATGACCAAGTTATTTGTCTCCCTGTTCAGTTTATATTGTCCGATGTTCTAAGGGGAATGACTTACAGTTCAGAGGGATTGAAGTTATGATCATTGCAAGCTTTTATTTTTGGTGAAATAAACACATTTCTCTGTTCTCCCTCTAGCCTCTCAGCACTGACAACAGGTATGCTGACAACTCTCAGGACTATAAATGTGTGCTGGAGAAAGTCAACGGGAAAGATACAAAGATCTCTTTGCTATTGTTAGAAATTTTCTTAAACAAAATCTAGTGGGCAAGAAGCGCAATTTTCACAACTGTAGCCATTCTATCATCCAAATAAAATTTGTTCAGTCCACCTCTGTGCTGGAATCTATCAAGATTAAGTGGGGAAAAACAAACAAACAAACCAAAACAAAAACAACAAAAACAAACAAACAAAAAAAACCCACCAACTGATAACATTTAGAAATGAAATTTTTCCTGTATGCAAAGTTGTTTCTTGCAGTTTGCCATTTATGAAATTCAAGTAACTTAAATAACACAGCCTCCTGGTTAGTACACCTGTCTCTGTCAGCAAACTCCAAAAAGCCAGTGTGCTGGAACCTCTTGCTCAGACTTCATGCTTCCATTCATTGCCATCAATGTGACCTCTCACTGTCTCACAACAGACTAGTTGGCCTTCAGGGGACTAATGTGCCAAAAGCTGTAGGTTTAACTATGCCTGTACATTACTGTGCAGCTGCATTAGCCTTTATATGGTCAACATCCCCAGTTTCATCCTCATTAAGTGTTACAGCACTTTTCTCTTTAATATTAACAACCTTTTTCCCCTCACCATAATGGAAAAACAGGTGAAAGCAGAAGTTTTGCCAGGAAAAACGGGTGAAAGCAGAAGTGGCATTTCCATGCCTGCGAGACAGACAGCACAGTCGGCAAGATGCTGTGTTGGTGACAGACTGAAGAAATCTTGGCTGGGTAACACGAGGCACAAAACAAGCCAATATTCAGCCTCCACTACCAGAAAACAGATATATATGATATTTTTCCATTTTCCACTCATCACATTGCATACCTTAGTACTTTGTTCTCCGTAGCACGTACAGCCAGCGTCAGTAAATTCTGACCTCTGTCATGCAATGGGACCACGGTCTTTTGTAATCCTGGAACAGGACAATGAAAATAAAGGTCAATTGTCTCTTTGTATCATTCCTGTAAACTGCAGAATTATTATAGCGGTCATAGTAGTTTAAAGCAACCATAAGAGGAGATTCTATCAGAACTGCTTCCGTAATTCTGAATTCAGCTCCAGGAGACAAATAAACACAAACGAATCTGCATCTCAGGGCCAACAAAGGAAAAAAAAAAGTATCTCTCATAATATCAGCTTATTAAACTAGATATAAAATAAGAAAGGAAGGGGAATGGAAAGGACAGAAAGAGAGAAAGTCATTCCATCCATTATTGTTCTTCCTCTTTATAACTTCAAGTTTGCATTAACAAAATACAATTGAGCTCATCGTTACTAAAGAACCTTTAAAACACTCACATAATTTTCCTCCTGTCTGTAGTTTCCATGAAACAGATGCATGTGCATATTAAGTTATATTTTATGATTCATCTGGGGGCAACTTAACTGAGACATATCTTTTTGTTTGCTATCAGAAAAGCCTGGATTGAATTTCTTTTCAGCAAACAAATTCCTAGTGAATGACAGAGTAAGGACTTCATTTCCCCAAGTTGCAAAATTATTTCTTCTGCACTATAGCCAGTCAACGCAAGGCATAGCCAGGCTCTTATAAGCTGTCAAGGTACAACCTTAAGGTCACCCATTCTGACTCCACTTAGTGCATTAACAGAAGTATGCAGTAAAATAGTTTCAGCTGTGAGTTGGCAGTTTTAATTGACAATTTGCAGGTTGCTCTCAATGGGGCATAGCTTCTATCTGGCCATCAACTCACTAACTTATTTTAGAAGCTTTCCTAATGTGGTTAAGTGCTTCCCTTCTGCAAGGTGATGCCGAGAGAGCCCAGACAGCTATAGCTGATGCATTTAGCCTTGAGTTTCAGCAGTAAGGTGATGGCTGGAATAAAAGTATTGAGGAATTTCTGTAGTGCTCGGCCACAGCATGCTGCAGTCATCAATCCTGAGCACTGCATGGGGGACACCTAGCACTAGCAGCATGGGATTGTTTTTAGTGAAGACAGAGTAAGTTAGATTGCCCTTTATAACCAAAAACTTACGTTTGGATTAAACACAGCCAGATGAGTGCTGTGAAGACCTGGCTGGTTATTCTATCACTCAGGTTGTTTTTTCCTATCTCTAGCATCAGCTTAAGCCTCTTGAATAGCAGAGATATTTCATTCCATCACAATATATATTTGCAAAATAAAAAGTTCTGCAAGTAGGTCTCCAACAGACAGGTCATTAAGGTTTAGTGTAATCTAAGAAAGACAATGGGTTTATAGATCTTATCATAGTGGAAGTTACTTTTTGTATAGCATTGCTTATGTAACAAGTGCCAGCATGCTTCATGAAACTTCAAGGTCTGATAACTCATGCTCTTGATGTTTGAAATACTGTTATACAGTCATGCACTTGGTCATTTTGTTTTCAGCTTTTGCAGATTGCTAGATGCCAGAGTAACTCAGCTTTCACTGAAAAATACTGACATCTACTTCTGAGGGCAAAAAATATCTCAGTAACACTAAGTGATTCAGAGATGTCCACTTGAATATGCAGACTGAAGCACTAGCTTTAAAAACAGTGAGAATCTCTTCTGTTCATCTCCCATTTATCAAACTTCAGAGGGGAATAAAAGCAATTAACATTACAGCAATAAGCATAACAATTTTAAGTCCCTTTTATTATATGACTGCAGGAGTATGCATCCATCTAACTACATTTTTTTTGGTCTCAATAACATATTGTGTCTCCATAGTAACATTCTATACATAAATGACCATTTCATCTGGGAAACTCTATTTTTAATCAAATAATTCTTCATCATTTTACATTTTTCTTCTCAATGCATTCAAAAATATTTCAAAAAACATTGTAGCGAGACTTATGTATTCTAAGTACATACATTGTGGCACAGTGCAGTCAGAAACCAAATTACTGACAAGGTATGCATGATCAAGGAATACAAAAATGGATACTTCACAGAGAAAGTGGAAATCACCTTTTTCTGCAAAGAATGCAAAATATCATTGTTAGTCAGTGCCATAACTCCAAATCACCTCATTTCTCTTGGATGCAAAGGTCACCTAAAGTGACCATCTTAATTATCAAATCACAGTTTTATGTATTCACTGTGTTCTTTGCCTTTGCTCTGGTGTGTCTGTACACAGAATGTTGCTGAGAAATTAAATCTTCTAGTGATTAAGGATCTTTTATCCTTTACTTGTACTGGTCTAAGTCCAGTTGGTTTTATTCCAGTGTTATCATTTATGGTACAATAATTCTTTTCTTTCCCATGTGTTACTACTCCTTCCAGCCTTGATTTATTTTGTCTAAACAAGCCAAGATAATTTTTTTAATCACACTTTCTTCTGCCTTCAAGTGGTTTTACGTATTGTCCATCTGTACTCTTCAGGTCAAATAAGAAAAAAGCTCTATCCTCAAACTGGTTATCAAAATATCTTTTTCTTAATAAAGTTAAGAAGAACTGTGTATTGTGTTGTAGATACATTTGAACTACTGCCTGATATTTTTTTAGCTGCCTGACATGTCTGAACACTTTTTGTTTCTTCCCTATTACACTAGTGACTCACAGACATCCTAAGGATGTCAAGTTTCCAAATGTTTAACTCCAAATACATAACTATTGTTTCCCTTCCCAGATGTATGGCTTTGTTATAACTCCTTTGTTCAGTGAAAAAATCTTTTACTTACCATAGCCAGATATTCTTACTTTCTGCCATTATTAGCAATATTTATTTTAAAGCCTGTTTCTAGAAGGTCAAAATCTCCCATAAAGACAGTAAATCTCTCCTAGTGCTAATATTTCTCTTTCTAATAATGTTATGGAGATCTTTATCCAGCACAAATTAAACTCTAGGGGGCTAAAGCAGACATCCAGCATTATCCAAACCTTTTTATGATCCTTTCTTAAATTGTTTTTGAATCAAACTTATCCATTTTATCATGTTATCTTCCTTTTTTTTTTTTTTTTAGCTTAGCACATTATGAATTTATAATACTCTTTCACTACCCCGCCTTTTGCCTGTAGCTTTCCTGAACAATGTGTACTCTTCCTATTTATGTTGCACCCTATCATTATTATTCTACCTCAACTGGATTACCCTAATTATAGCTGACTTGACATCCTGCACCATAACTCAGCTTCCTCTTTTGTTGTCCAGATGATTTTCATTCCTACACTAACACTGCGATTGCTTCTCAGCAGCCCCATATGATTTCATAGCTAGGTTAGGGATATTTTATTCATGACATTGCTCACCTGACAGTTTGACAGTTGTCACAAGCTTTCTGTCCACTCCAGATTTCTCAGATGGCTCTTTCCTTGCAGTGTTTTCACTGACCTGTGTCACCATGGCATATAGATTGGACAGAGATGGAATAAAACAGACCATAACGTAAACATCCAACAAATATCCTTTCCCAAAGAGTTTTGAGATGCCTACAGATGGGAAAGAGGACAAGAAGAATATATTTTGAAATCCAAGGCTGGTCATTTCTAAAGGGCTTCACTTGCTCATATAATAACTTGTTAGGAAGCTGGTGGCCACCTGCTCTCTGTCCCCAGTAAATTGACTGCTAAGGCTTTCCGAGGTCTCTAGAATCAGTCTCTCCATCTCCTGCTGCATAGGGGCTGTGTTTCTGTGTTATTGTAAGTTAGAGCACTGGCTTTGATGTCAGGAAGGACCAAAGAGCTGTGTGTTTCTCCAAATTTCCTTAAAGCAACAATCATAGATGACTTAATAAAGGTATATTTGGGGAATACTGAGCTTCCAAAAATTAAACTGATGTTTATACATATATCAATTACAGTTTTTCCTCAGCTTAGGGAGAACACTACAATTCTCACAGTAGATCCTCTTGGAAAATAACTGGAATATTCATTTAAGAGGGTTAGAGCAAGCCACCTACAATATGTGGTATATTTGTCTTTAGCTACCTGCATCCCAGTTTAATCAGTTCAAGGAATTATAGGATCATGGTACAGGATAGAAGTGGAGCTAAGCAGTAATGCCAAGAACTACTGCAGGGTCCATGCTGCAAAATTTCTTAATGTGTTATTTTAAATTGTTGTCAGCAGGCAAAATCTTGCACTGGCAGGAAAATGGCAACATGCAATAGCTTTCTCTCTACCTAGAATCCATATTTCCACATGTGAAGATGTGAGAAGGTTGTCATATTACTTACAGATGGAGCAGCTGTACAGTTTCATTTTGGTTTTAATTCTGTAGAAGTCTATGACAAAACATACCTTGAAATTCAAATGATGCAAGAAATTCTAAAACAATTTCTAAGATCTGACAGCGAGGTATAATTTAAGATTTGGGAGAAGAGGGATTTCTTAAAGGACTTGCATCCCTACCAGAACAAAAGAACTATGGAGTCAGATGAAGGCAAAAAAGAAGTTATAGCTGACAGGATAAAAACGGAAGGATTTATTATTTGAACAAACAGTCAAGCAAGAAGCATTGTTTTGGTAGGAAATGAATGGGATAAATCTGACCTTCATTATTCCAGCTCCTCTGAACTATTAAATAGGGCAAGTACTGAAATAAGGATTGAGGCTATTTTTGCTGCCACTGGAGCAGTACAAAACTGTCTTAGCAGGGACTGAAATCCAGCCGTAGGACTCTGTTAATTAAAATAGCCACTATTAAGATATTTACTGTCCTTAATAATCAGAGCTATGCAATTTGTACTACTGAGTAAACAAATCATGCTTTAGAAGTTCCCAGTTGGCTATTACAGTCTAGTCTGTCAACTGTCATTTAGTTATAAAACCAATTTTCCATGTAGTTTATTTGCATAAACAACATTCCTTCAAAGAGCTTCATGGAAAAAGAAATCACATTAAACAAAATTAAAATTAGGTTAAAGTAAAGTTAATAATCTGACAAGCTCCCCAAAGCCAAACTAGTCAAAGATTTTTTAAAATTTCATGCTGCATTTTTTTGATGTGTTCACCTCTTTAGGCAGACTTACGCTGTGTTAAAAGAATGATCATTACTGCTTCTTGAATCCGGTTAATTATGCTTGTTTGTGCAGGGTTACTTGTAATTGGTCCCTCTCCAGATATGCTCTCATCTCTGTATATTTCATGGAAACATAAAAAATACCCATGCTAACTATCATTTACTTGCCAGTCTCTCTCTCTCTTGTGTCCTATATATCAGGTGTCCTATACTGATATGGTCCAGAGTAGTATCTTCTCTAGATGGGCAAGTTGCATCTGCCAACATTGCTTTGTTGGATCACCAACTGTATTAACATATTATGATCACAGACTTGGTAGTACTTATAGATGAAATGAACTGTTAGTTTAAATTAAAAAAAAATAAATATAAAAAAATCATTACTTGGATATATGGCTTAATATACTAAACGTAAATGATTTGAGAGAGAGACCTCATATAAGGCACCTGAGGAGTTTTCACAGGGTAAGAATGGGGACTATACTGCAATATAAGTCTTTGATGAGCAAATCAGATTGTTGGATTTACTCTCTATAGTCTGTTACAATCTTTCCCTGATTTCCACATTTTCTAACACTTACCATAACTATCTTATCAAGTTAGGAGCAATACTTGAGTTTCTTACTTGTGAAACTGATTTTATTTTAAAATAACATAAGCTTTTCCTCTAAGTATTATCCCAGTATCTTGCATTTTATCCATGCTGTTGAAACACTTGTTTTCACTGAAGAAAATTCTGCCCTTGAGATATTAATCTGACCAAAGGTAGCAGGTTATGTAGCACTGCAGGGAATCCCATTAGAGTTGGAGCAGCTAAAACACAGTTTTCCACTGAAAAATAGTGAGGGATGAGCTTGTAAAGTCTACAGATTTATGTGAAAATCTCTTTTATTGTGCAGCAATTGTCCCGCAGGAATTAAAAAAAAATGTTAACAAGTAAGGGGGTTTGGAATTAAATGACCTTTAAGGTCATTCCAACCCAAACCATTCTATGAAGTTTTAGATAACATTTAACCTTATCTGTAAAATTCACATTGCCATATAATCCCTAATGAGCTTTCAGCTGTTGCATTTGTAATGTCAGGTGAGGTTTACCGAAAAAGGGAAATATTGAAGCTGCTGACTAAATAAATACAGCCAGATGCCCATGAACCTTTCTTGTGATGACACTGATGCGATGAATATTTTGTCAGCAAAGATGGCTTTTGCAGGTATAGCAGAGTTGAACAAGAAAGGGCTTAAACTGCCATGAATGGCTTTACCTTTGGGGAAACAGTGACTCCTGGTTTTATAGGTTATTATTTTTTCCACATGTCATTCAGCATATGCTTATGCAACCCAAATTGGTCTTGTTATTTATATTTCACAGTATTTCAGGCCAGCATTTTCCTTTCTTCCCCAGAGCTTTAGCTGAGCTGCTCTTGCTTGACTGCTTCTGAGCCTGTATCTGATTCCTGAGTGAATGTGCTTTCATGCTGCTCAGATAAAGGGCTTTCATTGCAGTCGTGACTTATATGGGGTTGGATATTATACCTTTCTTACGTCTAGACCTACAGAGATGACGACATGCTGATTCATCTATGAATAATCACAGTGAACTCTCAGACAAACTCAAAAATAGACTTCTTTACTCCTGTTAACTCCAAGATGCCTGTATGATACTGAGATGTGGGGAAAAAAAAAAAAAAAGGTGTCATAATATGTGCTATGCAACTACAGGGATGTACATGTGTGTTGCAACTGTTACAAAACAGAAGAATAGAGAGGGGAATAAGGTTTAATTTCAGCCTGTATTGACAAGCCAGGGGCTTCTAAGTCTGTTTTTGACAAACCCAGTTATGGCTTTCAGCTTCTAGCTAAACTGTACACCCTTGCTTGATTCTAAGTGCTGCTATTTTAACCCCAAACTCACCACTGAATCACATGAATTCAATTTTGTAACATTTTCTCATGTAACATTTCTCACGTAGACTGCTTCACATACATTCAAAAATGGAGAATATTTTCCTTTTTGTTAAATTTATTTTATGAAACCTACAATTTTCTTTTAACTTAAATTAGATGCTGGAGCATTGAACAGTGAGAAGAAAGGGATACTGAGCACTTACTAACTTATGTAGAGTAGTAGTTTATGGAATAATACAACACCTCGGCAATCCAAACGGCTGAACCAGCCCCTCTCCCCCCCCTCCCCTCCCCTAAGCTCCTGTCCCAAGTGAACAAGACGTGGTTGAATCAAAAGACATTTATTCGTGTAATGTTTTCCATTTCAGCATCAAAAACAGAGGGTAAACTTTCACAATTTGTCTGAGAGAATGATGCATGCATTTTGCCTAAAAATCTGCCTGAAGACATTTTTTTCTCCTGTAACTCCCAGGCCATGTGTTTACAGATTTATGTGCATCCTTAGTTTTATAACAAAAGTCATCAAGCAGCATCTGGAAAGTAGTGCTTAGGAACTGGAAGAGTTTAGCAGTGTTTGAGGAAAAAAAAAAAAAGGTTATTTTCATTTTGTTATTACTTCTCAGGTGATTCCTCTAATGGTTAACCAAAATAATCATGTTTATATTTACTTACTGTTATAATTAACTTTAGAATTTTGAAAGTCTTGTTGCCAGTATTCTTTTATATTAAAGATTAGACTTAAGGTAGCCAGAAGAACTTGGAACTACAGAACAGGCCTCTACTGAAAATACATGTTTCTGTAAATTCTATGAATTTACACAGCTGAATCTTCTGTTTTACAGCTTACAGTCAATGAAGTAAGGTGACCTTGCATCACAGACTGTGATGAAGTTTAGAGGTGGCCTTGGGCACCGGTATCAGCTGCACCTCAATCTAGTAATCTTATTGTCTCTCTCAAAATTGGGTCATCTGAGAGCCAAGCCCTAGTTCTTGCCTGTGGGGATGTTTTTGTTGGTATTACATACCATATATTTCTATACAAGAAGATTTAAACGGAACTCTTAACCTGATATTTGAAGAATAGACTCAGATTAACAGATATATTTTTTTCCTGCAAATGCAAGCAAAGTGCATCATTACATTTGATGAAATAATATAGCATCTGTCTTACAGTGAGATTCCATGCAATGACTGTGTATCATCTTTATACATGAGAAAAATACAAAATGATTTGCTGACCCTCAGCTTTGTACTTAATAGCCATGTGACATGTTCCATGAAAACTAACATGTGTAAGGGATCATGTCATTATATACAGCTGTTAAAGACCTAGAAAGCCAACAATGTGCTACTGACATATAAATAATACCTTCTGTGCACAGTTAAACATTGGTGCTATTTTTGCCAGATTTTAAGCTCTTTGGAGGCCAACTGGAGCAGCTGAAATAGAACATTAAAAAAATGTTTTGATGCTAGGGCACAGATGGCAGTAGCCCAATGTGTCAAAATAAATGTTTCATTTTTAGTCTAATGTGGGAAAAATAGACCTTGTCAATTACTCCAATAATTGCAGGTGCAACAAACGCACTTGGTAGCTAAAAAGAGCTTTCAGATGGGCATTCATAAGAATTTTATGTACCTTTCTTCCAGCCATCAGAAAAGGTAAATTACTTTAGGCCAATGACTTACTGCATTTGGAAGGGGCTCTAACAGCCCCAATCAAGACTGAAACGTTGATCTTTTGTTTGGCACCTGAATTTCACAAATACAGGATTTCTCCTTCTGAGAAGCAGTCTGAGAAGGTGCTATAGACAATGGATCTGCTAACTTTAAATCAATGGCACCTGTATGTTTAGGAAATTTCCAATGGCTTGAACAGACTTCAGTGCTTATGTCTTTTTTTTTTTTCCCCTCCCTTAAAGGAAAGTCAATTAAATGGAGGCAATTATTTTTCACAGCTAACTTCTACCCAGACCTTATGTGCCACCAGCACATTGGTGGCTACGTTGGGCCCATCTACCAGTTTTTTGCAGCAGCTGGGGAACACCCATCAGTCTCTGCTGTTGCATTTGTAACCACAAGGACATCTGCCTTCAGAAAACGGGCAACATATTGGGGCCAGAGACACCCTACTGAACTGTTAAAGCACTCTGTGGAGAACCTTCAGATAACCCATAGATAGCATGGTGTGGGAGAAGGTACCAGCAATTTAAGGGCCAACATTTAGAATGGCTTAATTTGCTGATACTGTGTTCATTGGTTACAACTACAGTGAAGGGTCTCATCTGTAACACGGAACAGGGTGACAGAGCGCAAATGATAACCCTTATACAACATTAAGATGATTCACATTCTCTTACCCAATATTTTACTTCTCATATGAAATTTAAATCTGCTCCATCTGGTGCAGTAACAGTTCTCACAGTCTGTGTGGCCACTGAGAAGGGGGGTGGGGGGAGGCAGGAAAGCAAAGCAAAACAAACTTATAACTAAATGTGGAAGGCACCTCTTGATTTCCTGAGATTGTGCCCTTCCAGGAAGCTCTGTAGCTTGCTGTTGCAGTACTGTGGCTTTGTATTTTGTCATCTGCAGTAAGATTTGCAGCATTTTTGCTGAAGAGGCAGGATTCTCATTTTTCCCTGGGCACTGCAGCACAGAAGGTAAGGTACAGCTTTTGACTGGAAGGGATCTGCAAGGATTGAAAAGCCTGGGGTTTCTCCTGCACTATACATTGTCTTAATCTAAAAGACAATTTATTTCACTTCTTTTCTAATCTGTTTATAGTGCTCCATATACATCAAAACCTTACAGTGCAGTTAACTCTGTTTTACACACGCACACACACACATGACTTTGACCCAAATCACTTCTTTCTAAATAACCACTAGGGCTTATTCTCTGCTTGAGGATGAAGTGTTCACAATGTTTTGTATGGGTGTCTCAAGAAAGCAGAATATGAAGAAAGGGAGTATGATGTACACAGGAGGTAAATAACAAAATCACAAACCTTCAGCCTGATTTTTATGCTTTATATATATATTTAATAATAAGCATAGAACTAGGATGGTAGCCAAAACCCTGACTCACGAAGATATATCAGGGAGAGCTATGATTGTATAAGAACATCTGTGAAGTTTACCTCCTACACTCAGAGGGCCAGTATGAGGAGGGACAGAAAGCTGTAGGAGTAGCAGGCCCTCCAACCCCTTATTTATGTGAGCAGGGGATCTTGCAGAGGAGCCACATGACACATACCAAAGTGCTTCAACTTCAAATTGTTGTGATAGCTGGCACGTACCCACAGCCACAGAAACAATTCTGTCTTCATCCTGCTTTAATTCCAGATGGATAAATCAGGGTCAGCAAGAAATGAAGCAGCAGACAATGACTGGTAAATGACCCAAATAAACTAGGCCAACAACAAGATTTTTAAACAGAGAGATGTTAGAGCCACAATACTTGCTGGAGGCACAGAGAAGTTGTCGAGTGAGTTAATTGTCAGCATCCCTCAAGTTATTATAGACAATTCTAAAGTTAAGTTTGAGCAATTCAACCTCTCTCATGTATGAGAAACACTTACTCAAGAAAATTACAGCACTTATTCTGAGTACAGAATTCAATTTCCAAGGATTAATAAATAAACACCTTAATTAATGTATGACTTTAAAATAATTAAGTCCTTTAAGAGATTTAACATCTTTTTTTAGTCTTATTTGTCCTGAATGATCTTCAGAATAATAATTATGTGAGCATTTCATATTTGCAATTTTCTACACCAGTCACAGTCAAAAGAGAGGTTATAATTAAATTAAAGTATTAATGATTTCTGCCTCTAATTGTTATGACTCGATAGACTGTGGTCTGACTTATTTAACTCTTCACTAGAGAAACTCATCAGCATCTTATGTTGTGCGAGGAAATTTCCATTTATAGACTACACGCATCTGAAATAATTTAAATTTGAACCATATGGTTTCAATTCTCAGAAATATTGCATAGTAATAGCTTTTGCTTATAAACCAAGAAATCTCCATGGAAAATAAATTTGCTAAAAGGAATTTAAAATCCCTAATGCATATCAGCAGTATATTAAAAACTAGGTCTAATCTTGTCCAGCCTGTGCAA
Organism: Anas acuta; assembly: GCF_963932015.1. Classification (NCBI taxonomy): domain Eukaryota; kingdom Metazoa; phylum Chordata; class Aves; order Anseriformes; family Anatidae; genus Anas; species Anas acuta. Next base: position 23,259,301 of record NC_088985.1, read on the forward strand.
AATTGGGGTTGAAATATGACCATTAGGAATCTTGTGCCTCTCTCAGTCAAACTTTATGAGTGGCAACTTCCCACACCTCTGGGAAGGTACTTACACCGTAAGTGAAAGAACAATTAGAGCCACCTGCCTAGCCACTGAAAAAGTTTCTGAGGCAGTTATACTTGGCTCGTTCCTTTTGATGCAGAGTTTGAATACCTGTCACACTCAGAAAGTTGTAGGTTCCATTTAAAACCAATAGGAAATACTGCAAAATACTGCTTCAGATTAAAAAATGTATTCTGAAAACATAGGCTACTTGCTCAAAACAGAGGGGAAGCTATAAACACTAAGTTGATCTCTAATACTCTCCACAGTTCATTTGTATGTTTGTATGTATCTCTACACAAACACAAATTATGTATCTATATACTTATATGTGCACAGAGAGACAGAGTTTAGATCTATACAAGCCCTAAGTGCCAGTGAAAGAAAAAACCTCTCTGCTTTGCAGCCGTTTTTCAGGCCAGCTTCACCCTCCTGTGAGTGACAAGAGCGAGGCTCTTTCCAGAAAGGACTCACTTCAGGAGCAGACCATCTGGATGCTGTCTCAGAGCTGCACAGAAGAAAGTGTGAGAGAGAAAATAAAAACCAAGAAATAGCAAGAAGCTTTAGGGGCAACACAGAAGTGGAAAAGGAAAATTCAGGCCAGTAAAAAAAAAAAATATATAAAAAATATATAAAAAATATACATATATAAAATATAACACTTTCTGGTTGATTTGCACACCACTAGTGTTTTGGGGAATGTCAGCAGAGGACATTCTTAAGTCAGTTGTGGTGCTCATGTTTCAGTATTCATAAACAATCAGTTACTAGAAAAATAAGATAATTATTGTGAGAAAGAGCAGAACTCATTCCAATCACTTTGCCACAGGTCTGTGTTCAGAACAACCCTTCCCATATACGGATGTTTCACAGCAAATTGTATATAAAACCAAGGAGAGCTACATGCTGTGCAGCAGAAGCACTGTCAGAAAGGAAGAATAACAAAGAGGACGCTGTGAATGGGTGCCTAGAACTGAAGTTACACAACATGCCTGGGGTAGGACAGTGGTAATCATATCACAGCACCCAGCATGCTACATCAGGCAGGAGAAATGCAGAAGGTGTGGGGCCTTCAGCTTAATTATCTCCTTAGATAAATCCACATCTAGGAGAAAAGAGAAAAAGACAACAAAGAACATTTCAGATCACAGCTGTGACACCACTCTGAGAGCAAAAGACCTGGGGCTGTCAGGTAAGCTAAGGTCAGTACTGAACCTGTGCTGCCTTTCCAGAAGGACACAAAAAAGTAGAATAACAGCAATGTGACTGAGTGCACAAACCAAAGTCAGACTGAAAAATAGGAGGATATGAGAAGCACTGGGCATGAGGTTGGAGAGAAAAACAGAAAGACCTTCCAACACATCCCAGGAACAGTTTCGTCCTATTTATTGCTGTTTGAGGTGCATACAGGTACATGGTTACTAGTGCTGGGGCAATATATAAACAGTAGGTGCAAAATCAGGGCTACCTCTATCCAGAAAATAGTAGTTTATGTCTATGCAGTATGTTAGTGTCCTAACATATCCTTGTGCTACCTTTATTCCTAAAAGACTAACGGTGCAGTCATTTTACATCAAGATGAAGTAAACATACCAAGCAAGGAAGATGAAAATCTAGACTCAGAAGCTGGAATTCAGTTTTGGGGAACTTTAGAGCCTCAATTTTTCTACTATTGGAAATGTGAATTAAGGAATTATTTCGTATTTTGCCAGAAAGACAGAAAAATAGGGGATAGTTCCAGTATAGACGATACCCTGGGAAGTTAGCAAGGAAAAGATTCAATTAGAAACATGAAATTCTTAATGCAGTTCAAAGTTTGGCCATTAGGTACTCATAAGGAGGAAATGAGAAGGAATTTGGTTTAACACGGACTTACAGGGCATACTGATAAAATCTTCATTAAGCAAGCACCATTGTGTTTCTGGACAGAGGTTATTTGAGTTTTTCATTTAAAGCAGCAATGAAGAACTTTCTTATATTTGAAGGAGAAACTTTATATTCTATAATATGTAGTTTACAAACAATCTGGGATCATAAACATTAGAATGGCAGTTAGACTGAACAGTACTATGAAGGCCAAGTCAAGGGAGTTTGAGCGAGACACAGATTCCTAGGGTCTACATAGGCATTGTTCTTACTATTCTACATCATCTCTACAATACCTATCTGAAAGTAGGATTTTTCTGAGGCTAAGTCTTCTGAACATTAAATATAAAGTATACTACCCAGAAAACTTTACTCTGCAGTTCTTACAGCAAAAAGGTCAAAAACTTGTGGTTGAACTGAAGCATATTTCTGAAAGGTACCCTCTCACATTAAAAATTGTAACAATTCCCTAGTTACACGGTACCTTGAAGAGTTAATTACTTTTACAGATTAAATGCAAGTCCTACTTTCAGTCTGTAGCTTCTTAGCACTGGATCTTTTTATTACTGTTTTGCTGCTCCATTAAATAATCTATCTGGTAGTTTTTGCCCATATAGGTACCCATGGACAGTGATCAAATCACTTAACTTTTTCTTACCATAACTTGAACATATTACATGCCTTTAGTTTGACACATTTCTAGTTTTCAGCTCACCCTCAAGGCTACTGTCCAAACCTAGTTCAATCTTTGGCATCCTTTCTGGATGATCATTGTAATAAGAACAGGCTTACCTTTCCAGGCTGGACTAGATAATCTTAGAGATCTTTTCCAACCTAAATGATTCTATGATTCCTAGCCCTCTTAATCCAGCTCAAGGCACTGCTGTACACATCCAGGGCTTGTGGTCACATCATTTCAGCTGGCACTTGTGCTTATTTCAACACAACACCTTCCTCCCTTTTGTGCCCCATTTCTCCTTCACTCCCACCCACTTTTCCTCCATGTTCTTGCCAGCGTGGATTTGTGCCAGGACATGTGACCCCATGCTACAACAGAGAGCCATTTAATGAGCTTTACAGATTGTCAGTTTTCAAATTAGGTTTTGAACAATGTGGTGTGCCTTTCTGTTCACTGTGCATTCAATGTAGGGACCATGGAAACTGATGGAAAGGTTCCTGCCTGTGATTTCAAGTCTACAGATAACTACTCTAAAGTGAAAACAGTTCGACTAAAGACTGCATAAATTAAACATTCCCTAGGATCTAGTGGTTGCACAAGGAACGAAAGCCTGTGCTGAGCTGTTCAAAATGCTGCTTTGCTGGTCTCTTTCATCATTTCACTGATTTAAATTCAAGCCTCCTTATATTATACATGATATTTTATTTTTACTTTGTCTAAGTAAAAGGACTTTGCTAAAGAATTCTCATCCTACAGCTCCGGGGCCTTTGAAATAATATCCTGTATGTTTTGTCTCTATCAGCAGTTTCCCTGCATCAATCTACAATGAACTACGTAAGCCACTTATACCAGAGACTGTTCAAGCCATTCTCCATTAGAATGGCATATTCTGATCTCCCCAGTTTTATTAAGCAAGTTGAACCTTAATAACACACTGAGAAGCTGAATGGGCTAATGAAGCAGATTGCACGATCTGGAATTGCTCCCTTACAGGTAAAGCTCTGAACCACAGACAGCAAGAGGATTTTTTCCATTTTCCATGGCTACATTTTGCTGTTGTTGCAGTGCTCTCTTATACAGTTATCTGGCTCTGTATGAACCACATGCTGAAGAGAAATAATATCTCAGTTAAAAAAGCTGATCAGCTTTTCATGCCACAGGGAAAAAAAAAAAAAAGTTTCTCTTGAATACTACAAAAATCTTTTAATTGCATTTCCACACTAAATGGATCAGTAGTCTAAAACAGTTTGCTAGTGTACCAGAGGATGCAGAAAATATTTCCACAGTACAACTTTCCAAAGTACAAGCTTATTTTTACCGAGGGGAAAAGCATTGTGGGGGAAGCATAGTTACTTTCAATGTACTATAGTCCTTGACTATATGTCACGTTGCTTGCACTGTGCTGTCAGGTGGAATACAACATTGTTATAATGCTAGAATTAAGGCTTCTGTACTGAGAATGGCTGGGGGTTTGTTTAGTTCTTGCAGCACTTAAAACATTCCCCTTTCTATCCCAGAAGAGATATCTGGTCATTTAACTCTATCCTTCCTGCTTTTTTTTTTTTTTTTTTCTGCACATGTAAGCGTAGGGAAAATTTCAATAGGTTTTGCTTAAGATATACAGAGGAACAAGTCCTTCTTGCTGACAAGGCATCCTCAAGCTATCCTGTCAAGGCACCTTGGGCCTACCAGCCTCTGGCTTGGGCAGTGGCCTCAGGGTTAGCAATGAAGTCACAGTGTTTGAAGGGAGGGGACCTTCCTGGAGCTCATTGCAGAATGACCTTTGTTTAATAAACAGGGAATAAAGCCCACTTTTTGTACCTAAACTCCTTCCCTGTGGGTGAAATTAGCCAGCTGCTGGCTTCAAGAGACCACTGTGCAAAACATGTCCATCCCTCATTAGCCAAAGCTGACACAACTTGCAGTATGGAAGGACTGGGTATGTGGTGCCCTTCTCAGCAGGCCCCGGTATCTTCCCCTGTAAGAGGCTTTCCAGAAAAGTTTCCACTGCAGAGGAAGATCGGATTTACAGCAGTCTTACATGTATTGCAGTCCTACAACTACTCAAATGCTTTTGAAAAGAGCCCCAAAACAGGATGAACTCAAAGAAAAGTCATATAAACTACTTGTTTTCTAGCATTCAGCCCAGGGAATGGTGGAAAAGTAGGGTCTGTGTTATTAGAAGCTTTTAGGGTTTCAGCCTCAAAACTTCTGAGAGGGATTTCTTCAAATGTTCCAGGAAAGGGGGAAAAAAAAAAGTGTGAAAAAAAAAAAAAGACAAAAAAGGCTTATAGTAAAACAACTCTCTTAGGGATATGGTTTAGTGGGGACTGTTAGTGTTAGGTCAGAGGCTGGACTCGATGATCTTGAGGTCTCTTCCAACCTAGAAATTCTGTGATTCTGTAATTCTAGATGTACACAAAACACATTTAAAGAATACAAAATGTGCAGCATCAAAGCCAAGGTGTGCATGCATAGCATGCACTCAAATAGTTAAAACAACATCAAAAGACAGAACAAAGCTACGAATGGTTGTTATAAAGACAGCCTTAATTCTAACATTTCCTTGATTTAGTGTGCTTGACTTTGAGCTTCACTAGTACTATTTGAAATCAGTTGTCTTTTTTTTTTTTTTTTTTTTTTTGGTGATAGTTCCTGGATTTTGAAAGAGCACATTAAAATACAGAAATTCTATCATGTGGCACACAAACAGCTATCTGGTTAGTCAACAGCTTTGAGCATCTGTGATCCATTACACAGATTTCTGACACTTATGTTAATGGAATAGCTGACAGCACTAATATGCTGTCATTTTCTACGAGGACTAACGTTTTAAGGGAATAGGTAATTTGCTAGTGGGTTTTCAGATGTTTGCTGCCAGCAGAGGAATAAAAAGGCTTGATTTACATACCCAGTTGAAACACTGAGGGACATCATTTTTACATCCCACTCCCCCTTTCCCATTACTGATTTCATCACAGTTTCTTCCTTACCTCTCAGTTTCTCTTTTCAATGTTGTGAGCCTTTTTTCCCTTCCAGCTTCAAAACAGGTCCCAAGCCATCTTGCTGCAGCTTCCTGCTCATGCTAGCCTTCCTCCTCCTTGTCCTGGTAAGCTTGTTCCATCCAAGTTTATCCACTGCTAGAAACTCAATCTCTTCTTTTCAGTTCCCTCTAGCCTTCCCTCCTCCAAGACTTCTATCTTGGTGTCTATGAGGGGGAGGCAAGTTGGAGAATTTGGCAGAGAAAAAGAATCAAAGCTCCTGCTTTTCATCCTAAGCCTGAGTGCACCTGAAGTCTATCATTTCATAGGGTGTGTCCTTCAGAGTTCCTTTAGCTTGTAGCGGTATGTGATCAGTGAATGTAGTCACAGTAAAGGCATATGCATCCTAAGAAGAGGGGATACTATTCACAGTAGTATATTTAGATATTTTTAGCAGCTAAAATTATCTACACTGAAGTGCTTACTTTCTAGAAAGAGCCCTTATCACTCCTTACGATAGTAGTCCTTCATGAAGTTTTGAAATACTGGGCCCTGAAGACAAAACTATTCAAAAGTCACCCAAAGGTGTTACTATGGACAAAGGTATTTTCCTCAAAGTTTTTTGTTGAAAGCACTGCAGCTATTTTGGCCGAACTCCTTCAAATACTCTGAGGGCAGTATAACTGCTGAGAGTATATATCAAGTATATACCTACATGGTTAACTTCCAGTTATGTTCTAATTAGTAGAGAACAAAGTCTTACAATGGAAAGAATCAGGGAATAAATGATTGTAACTGCATAGAACTCAGTAACAAATGGGCTAACAAAAGGGAGTCCAGTGACAAGAATATGAGTAATGGGTAAACCCAATAATATCCTACCACTTCCTCTCCCAAAGTTTCCCACTAACCCCAAAATAAACTTCCCTTGTTGCCTTCCTCAGGTATTGCTGAGTACCTGGGAAATGAATAAAGGAATAAATGAAAACACTGACCATGCCGGACAATTTCACTTAACAGTGCATTGCAGCTTAAGGGAACAGCTGGAGCCAAGTGACAGGCTGATGGGAACAGTCAGTCATTTTGTGGTTCAGACTGCAAGGCATCACAGAGCTTAAACAGATCAAAATGCAAAGAGACAGAAGTACCTATGGGGTATATAGACACCATGTTTACAAATAAACCATACCTCTCAGGCTTGACCAGCTGCACAACCCTAAGGCAAGATATTTGTCTGAGGTTGAACAGCTCTAGAGGTTGCAAACCACATTTCAACACTCCTTGCTGAGAAGTGAACCCTGTAATACTATCCTGACTTCACTAATGCTTGTTTGGCTCCTGAAAACCCAGATAATATACTGGTAGGATGAGTAAATAGGGATTCATTTGCACCTTGGCAAACTTAGTAACAGGGAATAAAAAGGCACAATTTATATAGTCATGGTGATCTGCAGAATAGGTTTTCTTCTTAGCAATTCAAATGCTAATTGAAAAATAGCCAGCTGGGCTTCAAACTTTCAGCAAAGCAAAAGTAAAACCAGACCAAAAGCTCCCTTCTCTGCAGATTTAACCAAGAGCTTATCTAGAGCACCAAATTACCACTGAAATTGCTTGGCTGAAGCCAGTCAGCCTTTAAACTCAACTGATGAATCCTGATTGATCCAGCTGCCTTCTACAGCTTCTCTGTGAACTGGAGGATGCTTGTACAGAAACTTGAGGTTATTGTCTGGGAAGGAAGCTGCTGAGCTGCTCATGCCTTCATAGGCCTGACCTTTCTAGTTACACGCAGCAAAGGCTCAGGAAGATTACAGGTGGTATCCTTTGCAGGGAGGACCATGTCCACCTTCCTTCCTTGTATTTCCATGTAAAGAAGATTCTGTGTTAAAAAGGTTACTGGCCTGATCCTCCTGATGACAGTTTAGCTTTCAAATTAGTCAAGTGGACAAGCCTCCCATGTTAGGCAGTCTCTTCATTGTATTAAATTAATTAATTAATTAATTAATTAAATATAAAAAATCTTTTCCAGAATCTAGTCAGCTTCGTAAGCCTTAATAATGTCTGTCCAAGAGCAAATTCAGATCTCTGGGGCATCCAGGATGGTTTGGCTCATGTCCCCACACATGATGAACCTAAAGTATACAAAGCATCCAAAAATGTTTCCTTCAACTCAGGCTTTTCTGATCATAAAATCTATTGTGTTGTTTTGCTCTTATTTCAATTAACTGAGCTTTTTAGGTATGCTGACTATTTTTTTTCTGGATTTTATTGTATTTGTGATCACTGTCAGAGATCGCTCAGACCTATTATTGCAGACAACCAACAGACTTCTTGGGAATGACACATATGATCAGCATAATGTGAAAAAATGTATGCTTTATTTTACACCAAAATTCTCTATATGGGGCTGGGTACAAATTCTTCCTGTAAACAGACTTAAAATGGAGTCACCTGGATTATCTGAAATTTGGTCATGAGAGCTGGAATTCCTATATGCAGAGAAGAACACTGCATAAAGCATCAGAGCATATTTTTATCCTGGCAGTACAGTAATAACGACCCTTCAGATTTCTGTTGATTGCATTGCTCTCCAAAAATTATCATTTTTTTGATGAAATTTCTCTTGCTTGATCTCAAACAGAAAGGAACAGTAAAAATCTGTTCAATCATTTTTATATCATCAATGAATCACCAAAACTAGTACTGATATTGAATCATGTTAAATGTATTTATCCATAAGGAATTTACTAGGACAATGTATCTCTTAAACTCCAGTTATTTCATTGACTTTATTTTCAAAGAAAGAAAGAGTAGTAATGGTTCATTGACTATAATTGACCAAAAACCCACAATAAAACAAAGCCAGACTTCCAAACCATTGAAATTATTTCATTTATCATAAGGAAAAAAAAAAGTCAAAAGCACAAAAAGCATTTTGGTCAAATTTGATGTTACAAAACATTTTTATATTTATTTAATATCATGTTCTTCTACTCTGTAGTTATACTTATTTTCTGAAAAAATAATATGCAAACAGATTATTGCATAACACATTTCTTCCAAATTAGCCCAGAAATATTCACTAAATTATTATTTTAACACATAAGAAAAGTGTTCTAATATTTTACGTTTAAATTCCAGAGAGTTTTATCACGTAAGATATTCTGTGGAAAGCAGCACCTATTTACTTCTTTGTAAGCCATTATGAAGGTCGAACAAGCCTTTTAGACGAAATAACAGCGGTGATTAAAACACAAGCTGAATAAAGAAGCTCGCTGAGTGGGTTCTTACAGAGTGAGTATTTCACTTGGCTGTGTATGTGGAACATTTTGCATAATGGTCTACAGACCTCCTAGGATTTTGCTAGTACAGAAAATACATATACATAGTGCTGAGACACAGAGAAGTGGTATTTCACATTATGTCTATGCTTATTTAGGGCTCACTGTCTACATGGAATGAGTAAAAGTAATATGAAAAGAAAATAATTATTAAACAGAAAATATTCCATTATGCAAACAAAGAAAAATACTGTATTTTAGTTTAGAGAGTTCAAGCATATACAGCATATACATAATAAAGCTCAGACATTTGTCTTTCTTTCTTTCTTTCTTTGCTAAACAAGCAGTCATGAAACTTGTATGTTGGCTTAAAACTCGACAACCACCTAGTGCATTCTTCTTGCTAACCTTTTAAAAATACACAATCTGAGATGGATACATTGCACTGCTGGAGTTTACAATATATATTTCAAATTTACAAAAATACAGAAAAACAAGATTTCTTGCACTCAGATACTGAGCATTAACCCTTTGAGTACTAATTCCCACCTGCAACACTGCAGAACACATTCATCTGACTTGCATGTTTTTATAACATTCTAACAATTATAATTGTCATCTTTATGTACACTATTAGGAAATGCATTCCTACATATCAAAAAAAAAAAAAAAAGGTAGAGACTAATAAAGTACTAATATAAAAATAATGGGTTGAAGTATGTGAAGATTTCTGCAAAATATACACAGAGAATCACAGACGGATGATTTCTCTAGGGATTTTTCTATTTCCTTTCTGCAGCAAAGTAACAATTATGTAAGTCCATGTTAGGACATGACAGCAAACTTTCTCATGTGGCCATACAGAATTGTGCTTTTTCTCTTATTTATGGATGCTCTGTTCACTTTTCACTGTAGACATTTCTCTCTCAGCTCTATGCTCCTATTTGCTTGAATGCAATCCATTATTATTCTGCACCATTGCTGTCTGAAAAAAAAGGGGTTTTATTTCATGTAAGGATAATTGTGATGCAGTTCTGTACTGTGAGTTGATGCTTTGTGTCCAGATGTTCATGGAAACATGAAAAAATTTCTTGCCATAGCAAGTCTTGTTAAGCCTTGTTAATAGAGAATGTTACTGACCCTGGGATGCCCTACAATTCAGCAGAAATCATGAACATAAAGAATTTCTCTGAAGGTCAAATTTGCATTAAAGAATGAAGACAATGTGAAATTTGCTGGGAGAGGAAATGGATTTTCAGAAAGCAAGAGGTGAAATTAAGAAATAGGCTCTAAGAAGGTATGTTTTTGGAAAATGACTGAGCTTTCTCTTTCTTGACAACTCTGGACTACATTGATCATGTAACTAAATAGATAGAATTGTATATACAGCATCTCTGAACTAGAGTAAGCTATTTTTAAGAAAATAACTGTAGTCCTCAAAGAGTTAATGATAAAACCGCTCTACTTTAACAGATGTGGAAAGGTTATTGTGAAATAGCTTAAAGATTTGTTCAAAAGGCATACTTTACAAAGAAGTGTAAAACTTGTTGAGACGATTGTTATTACACTGTACAGTGTCACATACAATGAGTAGTGCATGCTCTGTAAAGACATTAGAGTGGACCCTTATCAAAGCTATCATATAACCTTATACAAAGGATTGTGCCACTTAAACTAGTGCAGAGTGTTTTTTTTTTTTTCTGTAGATTTATAATGCTCTAGATTAATATCAATAGGGTTTTTCACAGCCTTGTACAACACCTTTTTTTTTCTTCTATTTTTTTTTTAAACACATGTAACACTATAAAACAGCAAATGGTATATCCTGACATATGTCATGCAAAATACAACCAATACAGCACCATAGATGTAACAGAGACATTACCTAGCACTTTTTTCCAACAAGAAAGAGGACATAGCAGAGACTGTACATTACACGACTTTACAGGCCATATGCTACAGAAGTTCTTTAGAGGCAGTATCACTTTTGTAGATCTAAAAAGCTGTAATTTTATAAAATCCTGTTTATCATTTCTACTGTAGTCACTTCTGATTAAAATCCATGGCACAGTAATAATATTTTGCTACAAAAATAAATAAGTAAAAGTTTAAGATGCTGATATGCTTATAAAAAGTGTCTGAAGTTACTACAGAACAGAAATGAAAATAATGAATGCAAGTGATGTATTTCTAAATAAATGTGCTGTGTAACAAAAGGATATTGCCTCTCGTATTCAGTTGTCTAGACTTCATTTTCTAATTACCTTTCAGAATAATTTTATAACTTTTAAAAATTACTTTTAAAACTCACTATCTCTTTCTTTTAGACTCTTATTAAGAAAATGGAAATAAAGATGGAAAAGCTGTACAATTTGCTGATGAACGACACAAATAAGCCATCTTATTTAGTTTAGAATAAAAGCAAAGATAACGATGGTTTAGGTGGAAAAAGGACATTATGATGGCCCATGAACTACACAGTAGTTTCATTTTTCCAAGGGCCAGTTTTGATATTTCCTGTACTATCTGAGCTGTATATCATGGCTTCATGCACATTTCCCTTGAGAATTCCATTGTGATTTGTCGTATTAAACGGCAGTGACTGTGTCCGTGGGTGCATTTCAAAATGAGCTGGATGGTGCACAGAGTCACTTTCTGGCATTTTAGCACAACTATATATTACAGTACTTGCGTCGCTACTTTCGGGCTGGTTGACAGTGGGATATGGATCACTTTTTGAGCAGCAGGCCCGTCTGTGACCTGACTGGCTATCATGTGTACTGTGGGGACTGTCTGTATGTGAACTGTGGATGCTGCCATCAATACTTGAAGGAATGTGGTAGGCATATTCTCTCTCACCTGCAGATCTATGCCGGCTGAAATAACGTGGCTTAGTTCTGCTTTTCAGACATCTATGAATGTGCATATTAGGTCTGAAGCTTCCCTCATTATGGACATGAATATGAGCTTCATCATCAAGCAGCTGATCACAATGCATTTTTGCACAACATGGTGTCACAGGAGAAAGGCAGTTAACGTGATTTTGAACTGCTTGTAGGTTAGTGAGTTTGCAGTGGCTAGCAGCTGGATGATTAAACACTGCTGACTTGCTGGGACATGGTGATTCCTGAAGACAAGGTGCATGAATTTGAGTGTCCCCATTGATGTTAACCTTTGGGCGCACGTTAACTTGGACGGAGTAGGTATTTCTTCTAGATGGGCAACAGGACCACCAACAATGCCACACATCATCTCGCTTTGCACAGTGATGGATCAGGATGAAAAGCCCCAAGGTCACACAGAAGGCTCCATAAAGACAGCTAAATATCATATCCAAGAAATGACCTTGAGATACTGCAAGTGCTCCAAAGGTCCACGTGGCAGTAAACAGGAACAAAGTGAATGCTGCAGCTCGAAGCTGAGCCTTAAATGAATGCTCATTTTCCAATAAGGAAGAAGAAAGCATGGAGCAGGCTGCCTGGGGAACAGACACAGAGTCTGTAATATGACCATGGCCCACCTCAGTACTTGGTATTCTCTGCGGATCTTCTGTCCTTTCCTTTAACTCATACTTGCGTTCAGGATGGCGCTTCAGTTGAACATATGTGCAGAGAAAGTAAACACAGGTAACTAGCACGATGAAAGCTACTGGCCCATAAAAAGCACCAAGACTAGGCTCCCATGCCATCCAGCAACTGGAAACAACAAAAAGAGAGAGTCAGGAACATATTATAGGTCACTTTAGATGTGATGCACAACAGACTGAAGTGAAACTGGGCTTTCTTACTAACTTGTATGTCCCAACAGTTTCTCAGAAGCTTGGATAGGTTTATTGTGAGAACAGGACTGTGTCTTTAACATCAACAAAGCTGCAACACTGCTTTCCTTTTTTTTTTTTTTTAATCAGAATAGAATGTCTAGTATAATTTAGAGCATATTAGGGATGAAAATTTCAAAGAAATCTAGGTCAGTTTAGAATCTAGAATTCCACTGAAGTCTATTTATGTCAACCTCCAGTATTAAAAATGTCAGCTCTAATACATTGATAAAAAAGCAAATGAGGCATAGCTTATACAATATGCGTGAGCAATAGAAATGTACAGATTTCAATGGGACATTTTCTTAAGTTTGAAGATTGTTCTCAGGCAATATTCTTGTTCCCAAAGTGGAGAACTGGCTGAGTGGAGACTCAGCAGGAGAGGAGACTGAAAAAAGTGTTTCAGTTGAACAGTGTCACCAATTTCCACAGTGAGCAGACCCAAAAGTTACATGGCATTTCTGGGTTCTCAACACTTTCTGAAAGTCCTGGCAGTTAATTTATATGAATTATTTATATAGTTATTGAATGCTATCAGAAAAATTAAGGTAATTGACAGCCTCTTTGTAATACACCGATAGCATAATATTACTGTAGCATTATTATTTGCTGGGCTTTAAATACTGTAACTATGACTATTTCAAAGAAGCTTAAAATAGTTCTTGGCCAGTATGAGATGAATAAACCTCAGTCAGCTGCATAATTTAGCAGCAGTCTAACAGGACTGTCCTGAGGATGAACGAGCTGATAAACATCAGAGAAGAAAACACTTCAGGCTATTGAAATCCTAGATGGACTTTGGGAGAATTTGGGTTGGGGGTGGGGCAAGAATTAATATTTGCCCAGTTTTTACTCTTCTTTACAATCTACTTTTACCCATTGTTACAGACAGGCTACTGAGCTGGTGGTATAAGCTAGCACAGCTGTTATTAGGTTCTTTATTTCTAAATGTTGCATGGATTACTGGAAAGAGAAGTTAATTTCCTTGTTTGTTGGACTGTAACAAAAAGTAAGCATCTCAAACTTCAGAAAAGAAAAAGAAGAAAAGGTTTAAATTAAATTTTCAAAAAGTTTTCTAGCTGTTAGGATAATTATGGTAATAAGCCATTGGAATAAAGTGTGGTGTATCCATTATTTGAGCATTTAAAACACCTCAGATAAATAACTGTCAGCAATAGTTTGAATAGAGCTAATTTCCCACTGGGTCAGAAGGACAGACGAGGCGATCTGTCATGATCTGTTCCAGCTCTAAAAGCAACCCTGTGTGACACTTTGTACCCATTTAGGTATACGTGATTGGTCGCAGTCCCTCCATTACAGTGAGGAACCTTCTGATATCCCATTCTTGTCAAGCCAGGAATCATCCACCACTTACTATAAAAAGGACAGAATGAATTTATCTTCCAAGCTGAGAACCTCTCAGCTGAAAACGATGAGGTCCCACTGGGTATTCAACATGACAAACTGCAGCATAAATACCTTTTTTTTTTTTTTTTTCTGAACCTTAAACAAAAACATACACCCATTCCATTTATTAATGAACTTAGAAATCATCCAACGGGTATATATTTTGCTGTCAGACATGCACATGAAAAGATTCCATGAAAAATATCTGTGAAAAGATAGGTAAGCTACTACCTATATTTAATTGGATAAACATGCAGCACTAAGCTACATAAATACTTGAAGTACATTTGAATTTGAATGCTGCATATTTGATGCAAAGTGGAAAATGGAATGTTCCCCAGTGGAACAGTCTCTTGGGATGCTCTTATTTCAAGTGGAATCTCATTGTGCATCACTTCAAAAATCAGTTCCGTAAAAAAAAGTTCAAGTTTGTGCATCTACATTTTTCTGTGCTAATACTATTAAAAATGAATAAGGCATATAACCCACTATGCTGTTGTTGAATTAGATGATTTTTATTCATTTTTAAAACCATCCCTCACCTGTGCCTTGTTTTCAATAAAGATTGTGGTACCATGTACTGATTGGCTATGATTAACATCATTAAAGAAGTATAACCTCTGTAACTGTGCCAAAACCTAAAATGTCTCACACATTTATGAACATAAATAATTGAGCCTTTTAATATACTGTTGATTATAAGTGATTGTCTAATTGGATAAGTTTGAATAAATATATGAATATGAGTTGGGCCCTAGGCAAAGCAAACAGTTAGCCACTGTATGCACTAATTTATTACCAGAATTTAAATTTCAATTACCTATAAAAATGCTTTTAAGGAGCCAAATGTTCACTTATGAACCATTCTGCTTCAATTTCCACTCTTCTTACACAGAACATAGCTAGTTTCAAATGCATTATAATAGATGCTCAAAGCAGTAACTAATAGTAACATCCTCCAAAGTACAAGCAACAAGGTGCTGGCAGAGCACTAATAGATCCATTTATCCATTAGTGTGTCAGTCATTACCATATTGGTCATTTACATAGAATCTATTTAACTTTACAGTCTAATTCACTTTCTGCCATGCTTTTATGGAGAGGCTTACTGTTCTTTGTTGATCTCTCATGTTTCAAGCCAAGAATTAACAACATTATGATGCCTGGACACCTTGCAGAGATACACTGAAGACTAACATGCTAGTACACAAGAGAGCTATGTCACGACTGCAAGACATGTTGACTGAAAAATTTCCATATGGTGAAAACCCAAAATTTTATCTTTTTTTGGAGGTAGGAGGAATGGGGATTTTTTCTTGTCCTTTTCTTCACTTAATGATTTGTAACTTACTTTAAATAAGTTTTCCTGAAGAATATAAATTCAAGGCAGATAACTTAATGAATTAAAAGTATTTACTTAAAGGTCCCATTAAACATGCCTTCCATTTTATAATATTCTTTCAGTTACTCAGGTGTAAATGAGAGGTGATTTTATAAATGAGAAGTGGCTCTATTGACCATAATGGAGTCAAACTGGCAGATGTGAAGCAGCAGGCCTCAGATTAACAAATCACTCTTTCATACCTATCAATCCATAAAATTTCATATTAAATGGCATCCCAAATAGCATGTCTGTACCCTTTACAAAGTCATTTATATTTATAAGCATAATAATAAAAATGTTTTTCTTAAAATTTCTATTGTAACAGTATTTATTGTAATACTTACTATGGTGCATTGCCTTCAATCCCATAATTATTGATATTGGTTGCTGCTGTAATCCCACATATAATAAAAGGAACTCCACCACTAATCAGATAAAATCTGTTGAGAGATAACAACTGATATTTTAATTTGCCTGACTTGTAGCTGAATAGTTCTTTGTAAACTGTTGTTATTTCATGAAGTTTCTTGACTATACAATATTGCCCAAAACATTAAAAATGTCCCTAAAAATCAGAAAGCAAAACCAAAGTATTATCACAATAAACACTGCAGTTTATAAAGCAAACAGAGCTTAATATTTGATATTTAAATGGATCCTCTTTTCTGTGTCTTGAAGAGTTACTCTAGAGTTACTACTAAATCCTTAGTAATAGTTACTATCAGTAATCTTAGTAAATGTAGTTACTATTGCAGTCGTATGGAGAACAAAACCTTGTCTAATGAAAGAACCTACATTTCAAATAAAAATACTTGTTTCACTTACCTATGTATTTGTATTTAGTAATTATTAAATGTGTATTATATATTAAAAATATCTATTAAAAATATATAATACAGACAACAGACAACTGTTTTCATTTTAACCTGAAAATTTTCTCAGTGAAATTCAGTAAATTCACAGAAACTGTTTCCTAATTCCTGGATGACAGATGAAATGGAGTTGAGTTAGGCAAAGAAGGAAGAAGCAACCAACTTGTCAAAAAAAAAAAATATATATATATATATATTTTTTTTTCTGAACAGAGGAGTAATCTGGAGCAATCAGGAGGATTAAATATCACTTTGCATGTAACATACTTTTGTTCATTAAATACCATTAAATATCCAGCCTTGCAAATGCATTAAAATGTGAGGGCCTCTAAAACTTCAGCAAGATCTCATAAATATCTAAGAAGAGTGTTCATCTCCATGTTAATCTTTCTTTAGAGACCTGTATTTGAAGACAGAAAGCACAAAGTTTCTTACCCCTTTAACTGGTTAAATGCCACTGAGCTACTTGGAAACTGCAGTCATCCCAATGTATCATCATTAGGCTTAAATTAAAGTCCTAGGGGATACCTCACTGAAGTTGGCATCCTGCATTTCTATGTCCAAATGCAGCAAAATATATTGTCCTCACATTTCCATTTACATAAGCAAAGCACAAAATTACATGTGGAGCACAGCACTTCAACTGCTGTGGCCTCTGAGGTGGAGAGCACCAGTGCCTGGCACATGTAAGGCTACAGCTGGCAGGAACGCTGCTTAGCGACAACAGAGCAAATGTTTCACTGAACTTAGAAGCTCAGCTAGTTCTCTGAACATCCCTACTCATTTTCTATTTCAACCTGTGCTCTTCTCTCAGTAGAAAAAAAAAAAAAAAGTTTATTTACAAGACATTCCTTTGCTGTGGGAAACATTAGGCAGGGATGCAAACACTTTCCAATCATTGATATTACATCGTCCAAAAGGACTAAGAAGAGCCTGATAATATAAAGAACACATTATGTCCAGAATCTGGCCAATAGTTTTCTAAAATGTGATACATAAATTAGAATTTTTTTTCAGCCACTGCAAGGCAGGATTTTTACAGAAACAGAGACATAGTAACTTTGACCATTTAAGTCCAACCCTGAATTAGTGTTAAAAATTTCTTCACTTGTTTCCCCCACGTCCTTGGGAAGCAGAATTAGAAGCCAGGCCTCAGAAAATTTCACGTTAACATTTACAGTCAGTCTTTGTCCTAATGATCTAAGCTGTAAACAGAGCAGAGAAAATCATCCTCGACATTCATCAAAAACCCTTTCAGCTTTTATAACTTCAAAGTCATTGAATATATACATTTTCTTCAAACTTGGCTTATTCTGTAAAGCTCAACAAATTCCAATGAACAAGCTGCATCCTTACAAAATCCACTCATTCACTGCATTTTAATGATTGTGAGTATCTTTTGACTTGAGCATATTGAATAAGCTAGCTTAATAGCTTATTATTATTTTTAACA
The DNA here is from genome assembly GCF_963932015.1 of Anas acuta. Lineage (NCBI taxonomy): Eukaryota > Metazoa > Chordata > Aves > Anseriformes > Anatidae > Anas > Anas acuta. Next base: position 23,277,122 of record NC_088985.1, read on the forward strand.
AAGATGTTCAATGACATTTTTTGAAACTTCAGGAAATGACTAGGGTAAGCAATGAGGCATAGAAAATTTAATCCCAATTTGTCTAAGAAATAGTAAAGAGCAGAAAAACAGTATAGAAGGAAGTATAGGAAACTGCACTTCAAATTCATCTGAAGTGATTACACCATAGAATTTACCTACAATGCAATCTATAATTTCATTTTTTGCAGAGCAGCCACTTTTTACAAATTGGATACATACATTTAAATCATATCATTATTTAAAGTCTCATACAAGCCTGTATTTGGGTGTTAGATAACCTACTTCATATCTCACACTTTCAGCAAGCTGCTGTACAAGACAACGGTAGCATCAGATGCTCTGCAAGCACTTAGCTACTCGGTGCTTCAGAAGCATGGCAAAATCTAGCCAAATTCCTGTCCTGTCTCATTTGTGTGAGCTCCTGGATACCCCAAAAAGTATATTAAAAGAGAAAAAATGTAATGAAAAATCACCAAAAGGAGAAGTGTTGTTCATGAAAATCCACATAGATGTTAGTTGTGAGGAAGTTAATTTTATACTTAATAAATAAATAATTTAGACCAGTGTAAATACGATCTAAATGAAAAAAAAAAAAAAAAGTTTTTATCAATTTCTTCTTTAACACTCAGATGAGATGATTAGTGTAAAAAAATTAAATTAAATGGATGAAATGAATGAATGAAAATGTGAAGAAAACATTGATACTGGATAGCTAGGATTTGTACTTGTAGAGAACCTTTTATCTAAGAGAATTAAAGTGCTTTATAACAAGAATTAATTTAACCTTGCAACCCCCTGTGTGACCAACAAACATTATTTTCCCTGCTGTATAGATGAGAAAACAAACAAGAAGAGATTAGGTGTTCAAGGTTATGCAGAAAACCTGTTTCAGAATGAGACTCCTTAAATCCTATCATACGTTTAAACATACAGCACCTAGTACTCTAAATGAGGAGCCTGGACATATCATACTATCTAGGTATATGTCTCCAAGCCAAAGAAACAGGGTTTGCCTCTCCAGGGGTTCAAGCAGGAGCAAGAAGAAAGCTCCTTGCTGATGGATTCCCTGGGTAGGGTGCTTCCCTGTTACTCTCTGCAAAGCTTGGCTCATGGAGGACGAGCTTGTGTGCATTATTTTATTATTACACCAATGATAGGACCCATAGGAACAGTGTTAAGCTGAGGCAGGGGAAGTTTAGGCTGGACATCAGGAAGATGTTCTTCTCCAAGTGAGTGGTCGCACACTGGAACAGGCTCCCCAGTGAAATAGTCCCTGCAACAAGCCTGTCTGAATTTATGAAGTGATTGGACTGTACACTTAGTAGCATGGTCTAAACTTTTGGGTAGACCTGTGTACTGCCAGGAGTTGGACCTGATGATCCTTATGAGTACCTTCCAACTCGGGATATTTTATGATTCTATGATTATTCCCTGTGCAACACTAGCACTAACGTCCACTGGTATTTCATACAGGGTTGCTGAGCACATACATGGAGCTTCCAGATCTGTTCAAGTGGTCTGAGTTAAGGGCTGTAACTGGAGAGATACTTCTCCACCTTCTCTTTTTCCCCTCAAAAAAAAAAAAAAAAATTACATACATACATACATACATATATATATATATATATATATATATATATATTTCTCCGACACTGTTTGCCTAGCTTACATTTACTACTTCCTCTCATGATGGTATTGGTTTTAAAGCTTGAAAGGTCTACAGCCTTTGGCTTAGTAACCAGCTTTCATCTTTCAATTACTTTCTCTGATTTTTGTAAACATGATAAAAGACATTTCTTATGAAATGTATACAAGCCCTGGCTCTACACCTATGACTTAGTGAGACTGGAACTGTGGGACTTAGGAGATTGTTTTCTCACTATACCAGTGGGTTGTCTCCTCTTCTCTACGAAAAAAACACGCAGTAACTCAGGTCTCAGAGCCAATTTCATCAACTTGTGTTACACTTCTACCATTCAAGGAAATGAAGGGTGATACTCAGATTACCAGTAATGAAATGCTGTAGGAAGCAGAAAGAAGATGGGTTATTTGGAGATCCCTGCTTTGACAGATCTGACTGTTTTGAAGGAGCCAGCTAACACAGAGGACTTGTAGTTGAGATAGCCATGCACACGGATCTTTAAAGACTGGGAAACCACGGGGAGGAAATTAAAGCTTTTTTCATCTAAAAATTGATCTTGACAAATGGTTAATTTATATAATATTTTTAAATTGTTTTACAGGGAAGAGCATAAAATCTGTGGGGTGATTTTGGACTTTGAAGCAACTGCCAACCTGTTGCTTCAGTAGCCTTTGGGAAGAGTTTTTAAGATTTGTATATTGTTGTTTTAGGCCACCCAGGGATATCCTGAGGATTCCGAGCAGGCTCTCACATCAGCATACATTTATTTAGTGAAGCTCATTCTATCACATCTTCAATAATGTTGTTATCCAGTCTAATTAGATTAAAGCTAGCATGGTAGGCTTCTGCACACTGCATTTGCACCTTCTAGCTGCAGTGCAGGCACCACCTGAGGCCTGAAAGTCAGACTATGCAGATGCACTCAAATGATGTGCAGCAATTTGTGAGGTGAGGAATCATACTCATTGAACATGAGAGGGCACCCCTAAGTTCCTGCTGCAGCTGCCTGAGACCAGTGAGTACCATATTTTTTATTACAAGCAGCAACATAAACACAAAAAATCCCCAGCACAGAAGCAGACACTGCTTGAGGTGATGTCCCTCTGTTGACATCACATCTTACTATATTCCAGCTTCCTTTCAGCAAAAACTCCTCTTGTAAAGCGAATTCTACAACAAAATACTGGGAGCTACATAGCCAATCTGATAGAAACAGGATAATGTCAGCAAGAATGACTGCAATAGCCTGCAGGCAGCATCAATTCTGCTAACTTAACATACAGTATATTCTTCTAAGTTTATTTCCATAAATATTACTCAGTAAGTCACTGAGTGAAAGGAGAGTTGAATTTCTTGCTTGAGTGTCTGGCTTTTCTCTAGCCCTAACTTGATTCCAGATTAAGACCCTTGACTGGAATGAATTCTTCCTGTGCTCCAAAAAGGATGAGACCTTGGCTTTTTGGGTGTAACCCACAAAACCTTATTTCTTATTCCCCTGCCCCCCAGAGGTTCATATTTATTGCTTGTGTTGTTTCCCTGTCTGCAAGTGTAATATAAACACGGAGGTGACACCAAAAAATAGGGGAGGGGGGAGAGAGAACAGATCACAGTAGGCAATATTAAAGTTTATTTTAGTGTTATTAGCAAAGTCAAACTCTTGAAGGTAGATAATACAAGAACAAAGAATTGTGTGGAAACTGCATCTAGCACCTAAATGTGTAAATATTATTATTCATATTAACTACGTGTTTACATTCCCTTTTTTTTTTTTTCCACAAGAACTTTCACTCATTCAGCACTGATGGGGCAAAGCTCACTGTATAGGTAGGTATTATTTTATTTGCATATATATAAATAAATATATACATATCCCTTCTTTCTAGATCTAATTGCAAATTAAGAGCTTCACAAACATTAATTAATCTTCAGAATGTCCCTGTGAGAATATGTATAATCTTTTCCGTTTAGAGGCAGAAGCTAAAGCGCAGAGAGATGAATGACAAAGCCATTAAGAAAATTCTCTGCAGATTTGTTGCTCAACTTAAGACGTCTAGACCCTCATTCAACAAAACTGGGCTCTAATTTTCAAGTAAAATTGGCTGTGACACTGGAATTTAAATACTTTGTTGGATCTGGCCTTAATATGGAAATCTAGGTAATAAAGAGGGAGAATGTTAGTCATAGAAAACATGAAGCCTCACCTATCAAACATCTTCAAAAACACTTGCCTCTTTCATGTTAGCCCACTGCAGTAGATAGAGTGAGCTTCTCTTTCTGCCTGGCAGAAAGGGTAAAGGGTTACCCTGTAGGCCAGCCTGAGTCAGAAGAGAGAAAAGAAAAACAAAAATGCATATACCAAAAACAACCAACAAAAGCAAAACAAACAAAAGAAAAAATACCACCAAAAACTTGGAAAAAAGAAAGAGAAAATTCAGAAGAAAAGATAACTACTGTCTCTTGTGTAGCTACACCAACTTGAAAAGTTATTTCATTTAACAAGCAAGGGAGACCTTGCTATTTTCTTATCTATTTCTTTATCTTTCTGGAGAATGCTTTGGAGATTGTTGGAAATCAGAAAGAACTGACTCCTACAGCAATTTAGCTCTGTTGATTTCTACTGCTCAGGCTTAACGAATAAATAACTTCAGTCAAGATATGGAGGTACTCATGCTGAATTTACTTCTGAAGTAGTAAGTAAAATATTATATAATGTGTTGATGAGAAAGAATATAAATGTATCACTATTTCTTGAAGAATATGTATCTATCTATGTATATTTTTTAAAAAGTTTAAAAAAGAGAATAGGTATCACAGAGAAAACTCTATGGCAATACCTGGATAAAAATAATAGCAGAAAGCCTCACCCTTCCAATAATTCATGCTTTGAGTATTTTCTATTTGCACAATCACTTTATCCCTAGGAAGCACAACAGGTTTTTCAATTCTGTTTCCACAGTTAATTTCTAGAAGAGAAATGGCTGATACTCTTGTGCTGAGCAATACATTGCTACCTCATTTTTCCAGGCATTTGACTACTCTGGTGTAGAGCTGTTAGCTGGAATTATTTTGCAGTTCCAGCCTACTGAATCAAATGCAACTGCTTCACTGAGCATTGCCGTACACCTTTAGAAAGTCAATTACCATCAAGATGTCCTTCTGCTTTTCAAAGGGGATAAAAGAACCATTAACCTATCAACCCTCATCAAGGCAAGAAATTCTGATAACAGCCTATATATGACAATGACATTTTATATAATATGAAAGTGAAATGAAAAGTAAAACATGCAAAGACAGTAAGTGCTATACCCTTATATTGCTACCTATTTAATATCTGATTTGTTTTATATTAACACTATTTTATGCATGTCAGTAGAATCACCTTGAATTTTAAATAGATAATATGGATTTCTTTGCTTTTACTTGATGCCATATTTCATTAAGCCTGCAAAAGGGACCAAATGACACCACTAGCAAGAGGAAATATATTTAAATTTGGATCAGCTATGAAAGCCACTTAAAGGGTTTCTGATCTTTGTTCCCCTATGACTCAATTTTGAAATCACATTTTTTAAAAGGGATTTATATCAATCTGATATTTAATTATGGCATTCATTAATACAACTTTCTGAGTTTCATGTGATGTAGAGTTTGACACTTGTTCTGTAGTCAACTCTTTGATTTCTAATTTATATATTATCTGAAAATCTACTGTTCTCTACTTTCAGAGGAGTAAAAACTTTGGTGAGAACATTTATGGGTTCTTTATTCACTGCTTGGCATAAATTTGGTCTTAGGAATCAGAAAACAGCACCAAAACCTATTTGTTGCGTTAAAATTGATACTCTGAGATCTTATTTTTTATTACAAGCTAAATTACATCATTAGAGCTGAATCATTTTGCCTGCATGAGTTTCACAAGTAATATGTGAAACTGTCCATTTTCTAGAGAACAATGGTCTTAGTTATATTTTCTGTTAACTTTTTTTGCTGTACATGCACAGAATGATTCAGAAGATATTCACGACCCAGCAATCGATGTCATGAAGATAGGGACTTTATTGGTAGACCCAGGTGGCTTGTTATTAGCTTTGCTAATAACAGCTGAACATTCAAGACAGATGTGTGCAAACAGACTATGAAAAGAGAATACAGGAACTCCTTGGAAATATCTCCAAGGAAGACATGTTAGTTCTCTGCTCCTAAATTCACATAGACTTCTCCTCTTTTTTTCATATATAAATAAATGATATTATATGAAGGGCAAGACCTTTATCCACAGTGCCAGAGTGATTAAAATTGTTCAGCAGAAAGGGAAAAATACAAGAAATGCTTCAGAAATATGAATATCCACAAAAAGTACATAGTTATTTGCACAATTCTTGCAAGTCTTCTATCATATTGTGCAATATTAAATCCTGTTCCAGAGGGCAGGTGATAAAGAATTTCAGCTTTCTCTACTGAACTTTTAGGTGGGCACGGAAACAACTGAACTGTGATTTCCAACAAATTTTGTCTTATGATTTCCTTTGATGTCTAAAAATGTGCAAGATCCTCTTGAGATCTTTCCCATAGTTACGACACTTAGTCTCTCTCTGTCATTTCAGTCTTCCCTTATTCTGAGATATTTATCTTTGACACTCACCTGCCCCTCTAGCCATGTGAAACTTACAGGAACTTAATGACTTCTATCCATCTTAGATTACCTAGCCAGTTAATAGAGTGGGAAGGTCTCAAAGACAGTCACATATATAAACAAATTGCATGATCAAATAAACCTTTAAGGAAGTCTTTAAAGAGACCATGATATAAGTGAAAGTAAATTTCCATTACAATTATAAACAACATGTGAAAAATGTGAACTTCAAAGGCTCAAAAACTAGCATAGAAATAGGAATCTTTAAATTCACTGTTTTCAAAAGATTTTGTCTTTTTTACACTAATACCATTTTTACTCTGGTTTTCTTTACTCTTGAACAGTGAATGTTGGCTTTAGTACTTACAGAGAGGAAATGGTAGCAAGAAAGCACAGCTACCACAAGCTGAAAAGCATTTTTATCTTCTCTGCTGGCCCTGAAACATTTCAAGCATCTTATAAAACCCATTTGATTGATACAGGTCATTAAAATAATGTGTTTAGGAAATTTAATGTTGTCCCATGAAATCTGCTATTTCTGCCATAAAAAATGGGCTTTCTTTAATGAAAATGAAAATTACAGCTTCACAGATAAGTGCATGTAAAACTGCTGAATGCATCAGCTGGTTTTTGTAGCATAAAAGTGATTGGGTGGTTACTATTATACAGTATACTCTCAGAAATACTTTAAAATTATAGATGTTCTGCCCACTGTGTAACATGCATAGTTTTAATATTTAGTACCATATATCAGTATCTCCATATAAATTGCTTTCTTGTGAAGTGTTCAGAAAAATGGTAAATTACATCTCTTTATCTAGATTTCTTCAGTGTATCCTATGCATATTTTAAAATATCCACCCACAATGTTCAAGATATTTTTACTGTCTATGTATAAGTATATATGGAGGTAGCTTTACTGGCTTTTAAATATTAAAACTCCAAATTATTACAGAATTCTTACTGTGCCTGAGGTTATTACTGATAAGGTAATAAAAGCCACATCTTTAAAATATTGTTAAGTATTAGGTGCTGCATCATCAAAATTAAACAGAGTTAGTGTTTCAGGCTTCTGCATCTCTGGGTTTACAATTATGTGCTAATCACAATTTACTTCTACCTTCCATCTATTTAGGTAATTGGGTTTATTTTCAACTGCATGTATCTAAAATCTAATCACACAGCTAGAGCAAGATGTATCCTCAGGCAAAGTGAGAGAACAAACAGTCTTGTTTAAGACATGAAGCAACCACACACTAAATAAAAATAATATCATTTTGATTATTAAATCTTCTTGGTCTACAAGAAGTATTCACTCACAAACCCAGAGGGCCATTTAAATAGAGATGCATTTACACAGAAGATCCATGGAAACCACAGAACTATATCTGCTGATTCTTTTAAGCTACCAAGCTTTTGTCACCAATATATCAGAAACACATTTTTAGAGAACACATGAAATGGTTTCCTGAAAAGATTTTTTTTCTGATGTGAAAAGCATACAACCTGGTCTTGAATTCCTCTAACGTCCATATTCAGTAAAGGAAGAGACTCTGTACTTTGTTTTGGTTCCCATTAAAAACAAAACCAAACCCCTCTTAATTTCTTTAAATTATTCTAATATTTTTAGGGTTTGCCAAAGGTCATGAGTTAAACAGAGGAAAAATTCCTAAAAGCTAAAACCAAAACCAAACAAACAAACCACAACAAAACAGTACTTAAATCATCAAAGACTTGATTTTCAATGATACAAAATACTGCTTTCAATCACACAGAAAACCATACAGAAACACTTTCAGCTGAAAGCAGTATAAGACACAGATGTTAACATCCTAAGATATGTCATCCAAGATGATTTTGCATATCAATTATTAAGGCAGTGCAGTATTTTTTTAATTTGTTTACCAAGACTGTACAATGGAAAATAATAATAATAATAAAAAAATTAACAATAATAAAAAAACTATTGTGTGCAATGTGTCTGTATGAGTTAAACATAGGGCTTTTTCTTTCTTTGTATTTTTACCCTTAGCTTTTCCTTGCTCACTTGGCGAAATAAATAAATAAATCTGAGTACTTATATGGAGCAATTGAACAGAATAATGTACCTGTCTTAAGAATTAACTTGCAGTCCACAAAGACTGGAGTTATTGAAAATTTATGCACTAGAAATTTTAAATAGGAACCTGCAAATGTAGCTCAGAAAAAACAATCAAGATGAAACATCTCAATTTTTTTCAACTAGAAATTCTTCTGAATATCTATTACACAATCACTTCTAATTATTTACTTTAATGTTCTTTTCAGAATAAGAAAACATATAAAAATGTTGACATTTCTTACGAATAACAGATCAGTTTTACAACTGCCCACATTTGGAGCACATATATATATACTACTACTTATAACCTCAAAGGACTTATATAGAAAGAAAGCATTAGAAATCCAAAACCTATTAATTTGATTAACTGTGTATAACTGCTCCCCTTGTCTTGTTAATTGGATGGTATTCCAAATTTTTGAAAACACATTTTATTACTTCCTCTCATTTGTCACTTAGGAATGCTTAGTAATGACAGCTTCACTTCCATGTATTTCAATATTGTGGTATACTAAGTGCATTAAGTTAAATTTCCTTCTTTTCAGGACTTATTTAGGACTTATTTCAGGACTTATCAGGCTGGACCAAGTCATTTTCAAACCATGTAACAATGAGTAATGTATTTAATATTTTTCTAAAATAATAACAATAGCCTGAACCACATATCATTCATTCTTCACATAAATGAATACATCACATTTTTGTTATGGCATAACCAAGTTCCCTTCATTCTTACACAGACAGGCTGGTCAGTGTACACTGACCAAGGTGAACAAAGAGCTATTATGCATAACATGTCCTGAGGCAGGAAACAATTTAAAGCATACTGCTATTTGTCAGTTAACTTATTTGAAAAACATTTTTAACAACACCCAACTTCTTGATGTACAAATGTATTATTTTCAGAAAATGTTTTCTCCATTTCTGTTTGTTTGGGAACAATTTAGAAAAATGCAGTCTTTGATTATTTTTTTTAGGAAGATCTCATAGCTGGGGAGTAAATAATAGAGGAAGATGGCTATAAATGTTTATTTGGCACAGTGAATTATTATACAAAGTGAACCTGCTCCTCTCACTGATAACCACTTGTGCAATAGTCAGATGCCTGGACTCTTCTGTGATGGGGAAGACTCAGTCTCAGCTTAAAATAAAAAAAAATAATGGTCAGTCATATCACATATGAATGTTGACAACAGTAGATATTGAAATTTTCACCCCTTTTTTCAAAAGATGTTTTGAATTCACAAGTGGTGCTAATTTCCTTATGAGGTAGGGATGTTTTCAATTTGTGAGGGTGAAAAATCGTTCCTCCAATTTATTTTTTCCTTCAATTTTTTAGAAGTTTGTTAAACTTCTGGAAAGGCTGAAAGACCAGGGAGATAACAAGCAGCGTCCTCAAAGGCTGAGGCAGAATGAGGTGGATACCACATGATGAGTTTCTTTTGCTACCTTATATTCTCTAAGCAATAGCTTAGATATACTATCTGTAATTTTATGGTAATTTCTTGTGTTCATAGACATAATATATATTTTACATTATGCAGCTATGAATTTTATCTTTATATAATATAAACTATGAATTTTAATGATGTTCTGTTAAATTCATTGGAGTTAGTTTATGGGATTGAGAGTGAATTTTTGTGTGCTTTAATTCTTACTAGTTTACAGCCTGTTCATTTCATGTTTGTGGTCCATTTAAGATGAAAGGTAAAAGGAAACAAGATGAAGATGAGAGGAAGAAATTAGGTCCTTGGAGATTTTCAAAATTGAAGAGTTAAACTAGATGACTTAGAGATATTCCTTCCAAACATTGTTTTTATGTTTCAATGATTAACTTATTATTGATTATCTTTTAAATCTTGTGAGGGTCCACCCATATCTTCAGTTGTCATTACTGAGAGAAGGGCTCTTTAGACTTACTTCTAGCTTAAATCACTCTGTTAATTGAAATATATATACTACCTACAGAAGACTGACTCACAGGTGAGTGAGCATAGCTTGAAAATTCATACAGTTAGAAGACTATGTATTAGCCAGGGAGAATTCCTTAGCAGAGCACAGTGCATTATTAAGATGTAACTGAGGAGAGGACTGAGGTCAGAAAGAGACCCCACTTAACATTCCACCAACAATGTCTACAGCTGAGACTGGAACGTAGAACAGTTGCATCAAAAGAAAAATATATATTATAAATATAAAACCTTGTTATTATTGTATCAGATCAGTTGTGCATTCATTGCTTAGGTAGGTGTTCCTATTAACTTTGGTAAAGTCCCATATGAGTGAGATACAAACTTGCATGATTTTGTACTACACAACTTCATTCTTTTACAGAAACTAATCCGCCATTAAAGAATCTTAGCAAAATTTCATTCCTACATTTTGCAAAGGAAGAAGCTTAGTTTTTCTTTTTCTCCCATGGCAAAAAATTATACTAGGATTTTTACAGTGTGATCTACTTCTAAAACTCACAATTTACCTTGACAGATATCCAAGTAGCTAACTTAAAATGTTAGCAAGCAGGTGTTACTGGGTATATAACAAATAGCAGTGAAGAGTTAAAGCATAATGGCAATAACTTCCCCTCAAGATTTTGGACTTCTGGCTTCTTACTGGAACATTTTCTCCTTCCTATTCCATATTACATAATTTAACCAGTTAAACTAGAAGCAGCAAAAAACATTGTCTTTTAGTACCATACATGAATGAATGATTATGAATTAACCAGTATTAAATCACAGACAAGCTGTGTTCTAGTAACGACTTGAATCCACAAAAGCATGGAGATTTAAAGTTAATGGTAAAAATTTAGGTTGACATCTAGTCCTTAATTCACCCTATTGAAAAGTAAGAAACAAAGGTACATTGGCATGAGTTCATGAGTGTCAACCCCAATTTTTAGTTTTAACATTGAATTTTTTTTTCTGTTGTCGGTTTTAGTTTAAGTTGAGCTATAGTAAATACTATATATATGATGATTGTACAAATGCTTGCTTTTTTCTATTTAAAAACTGACATACACAGTAATCAAATTTTGGCGATTCCTATCCCAGATTTTAACCAGGAGCAAAAACAAAGCTTTTCCATCATATTAAAAGGTCAAAGGGTAAGATTTAAAAAATTTACAGGGTTTCTTGGGACACTCAGCCAGAAGAGATCATGAAACTTTGAAAGAAAAGGGCAAGCAGAGGAAGAGATTTATTTTTATAAATAAATAATAATAGAGAAATAGTAATTAAAAGCTAGAAATGACAAACCATTTCCAGAATGTTATGTTACTGCATTAACAATGCAGAGAATAGAGATCTGAAAATCAGTGAACAGCAGTCACTGCTAGCATCACAAAACTCTAAATTTCATTAGCAATGAGCATCTCATTGCTCAACTTTCCAGGTCAAAGTCTGCCTAGTTTTGCTAGTTATAATAATTGCTATAGGATTTGGAAATGTCAGAACATCAGAAAGAAGTAAAATGTTCTCTCTAGTTGGAAAACACTCAAATGCATGAGGAGGGAGTATAGCTTACTGGTTGCTTCTTCAATATTACTAATGGAAGACTAAGATTCTGCATAAGCACAAAATTTTAATATCCTTGTTATATGAGAAAATAATGACACGACATTAAATAGTCCAAAATGCCTTATGTATGAATTATAGACATCAGGGGGTGGCTATTCTGAAAATAACAGTGGTAGTAATTCTTTGCCCATGATTCCTGCTCCTTATCTCTTTGACTCATGAGAATGAGTTTTACTGACATCAATAACCCCAGAAATCAAAGTCCGAAGTGGTATACATAAATATTTATGTGAAATGAACCCTGACTATATTTATATGTATATATATAGGTTTTTGTTTATTTATTTGAAAAGCAGGATCCTATGACTGACCATTCATATAGATAACAAATACCACAGATTAAGACACTCCACATTGAAGTTATAAAATCAAGGATTGCAAAAGTAAAAAGAAAAAAAGTAATAGATATATCTGAAGAAACTGTCATCTACTTAGATATTTACAGGCATAAGTCTGTGGATTACGTTCTTAGTGAATTATCTATTTCTACTGAAGTGATTATTTGTAATAAGCATAGCTACCAGTCAAAGCATTTTAGAATAGGAAACATCTTACATTTCATGTATTTTCCACAAAAATCATATAGAATATTTGAAGATAAATCTCCACAACATAACTAACATATCCACTGCTCATAAATATTGAAAGCCAAATGCTAATGATCTTCAGTAACCATAGTTCTATTATCTCTTAATTAATAGCTAAAGTAGTAATGAGGTATTTCTCATAATCAATAGATAAATAATAGTTTTCTCTGAAGGTCAGATTTTCTTTCACAAATAATTTAGGCTAGCTTTCACTTTCAGATAAACTGATAAAATCTTGAATGATTCCCTACGGACCAAGTGTGGTCCAATAGTAATGGCACTAGCCCTTTATTATTTATTGAGTACTCAATTAATATAGGCATAAAGTTTCATCTGGACATTCTGTTCTGCTAATGTATGTTAAATATTATACATTTTAACTATTATACATTTAAACTATTTTAATCCCTATCTTTAAAATTGCAGGAAATTTACATAATTTTAACTAGCAATAAGCAATAATTTTCATCTAAGAACATTTTTTTTTTTTTTTCCTGTAGTTATGTGTGTTTAACTGCCTCTGATTCACTGAAAACACTTTGTGGGTGTGGATGTCTCAGAGCAGAAGTTGGCCTAATTTTTTGTTATGTTTTATACAGTAATGTGGTACCTGAACAAAAATACCTGGAGGATCAGCAGCCAGTTTCTACTAGACTCATAACATTTCCAAGCACTAAAGGCATATTTGGAACACATTAGTTTCAAAGTCTCTTCTGTCAAAATTTGCTTGCATAATAAAACACTAGAGATTCTTTTAGAGTTCCACAAGACTGTAGGAATTCAGCAGTAAATAAAGGTCTGAAAAATTAGAACACTTAAGAAAAATGCTTAAGAATAATCAAATTGTAGGACAGGAATGAACCTCAAGAGGTCATCTAGAACGCTTAAAAATTCTGAGGCAGGGTCACATTAAACACTGATCAAGAACGGCTTAGGTTTATCTAATCTATGTTAACAAATTGCTAACGACAGAATTTCCACAGCTTCCCAGGTGAAGTGTTTTAATTTACAACTATTCTTGTAGTTTAAAATATTTTCCTAATATCAAACTATTTACCCCCTACTGCAAATTAAGCTTATTATTTAGTCTTCAGTACTTTCAGAGAATTTTGTCATTAATATATTCTAGACATCTTCCTAACATTGTTTTTAACACACAAATAGCCATGAGAGTTCACAATTTTTAAGTAATTTCAGTTCACGTATTCCTTCTTTCAATTTTATAGCTGTCATTGCAAATAAGGAGTTAGAAACTTGCTTTACAAATCCAGGCTGAGGGGTTCAAACAAAATCACATGACTCCAGAAATCAAACTCTAAGCACAACGTGAAATATTGTGAGTTTTATAATTGTAATCGCAGATATTCTCTTTTTCCTTTCCTGCTCTTTCAAATGTAGAACCTCTCAAGAGATGTGTCTCACTAACAGGTAGGTCAAAATTTCCTTTTCTGATGCCTCTCTTCAATGCCCTTATCTCCCATTTTCTGTACTTTCAACTATTTCACTGAGTTTCATTTACAATGCATGCTGTTCTGCACAGGCAATTGTCCAACTGCCTCTGTAAACACAACATATGAACACAACATATACTCACAGCAATTTATAATAGCATACTGAACTAATGCAAGACAGACGTTGAAAAATCAGATCAATACGCAGGAAACAGAATGCCCATTTTGAATATGTTGCAGCTGTACTTGAAATTTTTTTTTAAATGTAAAATGTAAAAATGTTAAATGTAAAAATACGTAGTTTAAAATGTTCAGTTAAAACAGCAGAGAAAATATTACATATGTACAAGAACTTCAGACCTACAAGACCCACAGATAAGACCTGCCTTTCCCCTAAGACATATGAACTACTGTAAGGAAGCTCCCAGCAGGCAATTTTGAATTAATCCAAAAAATGTTCCTCTTTAACACCTACAGTCAATATAACCTATTCATCATTAGTGAATATAACCTACCATGAGGGTTTCATCCGCTCTGTGTACTTTTTAGTACACACTTTATTCAGAATACTAAAATTATGTTACATAGAAGAACTTTCATTTCCCACTCTGCAGTAACCTCAACATCTCTGATTCATTTTCCTGTTTATGCTAAAAGGAAAAGTGCTGATAAAAATAAATGGCAAAACTCTGAGGCATTGATGTATGAAATGTAGCTTTGAACAGTGAGCTGCCCTTCTACCTACACCTTGCTCTTGAAGATTATTTCAGTCCTTACAGCCTTAGCAGTTGAAGGACAACTAAAATTGATCTGAAGCCTGCACAAAGTTCTAAAATACTCTACCTTTAAAGTATTTTGAAAAACAAATATTCCATTTTGCAGGAGGATGCTAACTTTAAACATTTTTGCTTTAAAACTGATTTTCTCATTAATTTCTTCTCATTTGGAGTTTTTAAGACCAAGATGAAAAGAAAAGAAACATCTGTGTTTCCACTAATGGGTTTCAATTATTTAGGATACAAAAGCTCAAGGTGATCAGCTGTGTATATGCGTATTTTACTGTGGTAGCCAAACTCAAAAACAAGTGAATTATTCTAATGCAACTTTTCCTCCTGAGACTTCTAAATCCTCCTTCCAAACATGCATAAACCAAACAGAGATTATCAAATGCATTTGGCAGGACATATGCATAGAATGAGTCAGGTCTGAAGCTGAATTTATGGTACTTAGAGTAAAATATGCTGCAGTATACTAAATTTAATTTGTGTATCTGTAGATTTCACCAGTCATATTTGTCCAAGGAATATATTTTTCTTCCCATGAACTTTTCCAACCCTTAATAAACAGAAAAATCTGAAATGTTAAAATCATACATTTAAAGCCATAATTGCATAAAAACATTGTTTAAATATTTATTTTCTGTTCCTAACTTATTTTAAGAAAACCCATATACTATTTATTGTTTAACAGTTGCTCTTGGTATCTTATAATATCTTAAAGCCAAAATTAGTTAACGGAATAGTGTCAATGTATTGGCAAATTCAATAACATAAAAGATCTATGCCACACTACTATTTAAATGCATAGTACTCGTACTGTACTGCAGTTACTATAGAATATTGAACAATTCTAAAATATACTAGTTGGTTGCCTGCAGTGTTCTAGGTTTCTGTGACATTGCAGTTCATAAGTCTGTAGAACATTACAATTCTTCACATCTTATTTTTTTCTTGCAACATCACTGTTCTCATTACAGTTAAGCTGGATGTGTATGTATAGTTACTTAAAGCAAAGGTGAACTGTGCCAAACTTTTAGTTGCATCTTTCTAATGTAATTTTCATAAGAAGGACTTGTGTCTTACAGAAGTCTAACTTTATTTAAATGAAAAAAAATGATTCACTTTTAAATTTTTCAGTAACTTAAATAATCCACAATTAAAAGTTAGAAAGTGTTTTCTGTAACTGTTGTGAATATTATTTTATCTAGATGGAAATATTTACTTCTTTGTCCATACCATGGCAATAGACAGAGTTGAAATTATCTTATGCATTTCTCTTTACAGATTTTTTGCATAATCAAGTTTAATCTACAGGACATTAGAGAATTATATAAGAAAATATTTAGCTCTTCCAAATCTGATAAAGTTTTCTACAAAGCCCCTGTTGGAGTTTGAATATATTATCTTCAAGGATTTTTAGAATTTGCAAAATTTCCAATCAGGGTTTTACATTTTGCCTGGAGCAGCATATCAAAGCATGGAACATTTTATCAAGCTTACCCTACCTTCTAACTTGTCCTGTACAATTATGTATATGACTAGCTTGAATTCTAGAAAGTGTTGAGACAAGGAGTAGTGTGACGAGAATTCTGAATTTACAGAAAACACCTAGATGTGAACTCATGATAAAAGCAGCTGAAAATTCAACCTAATACAGTTCTGAAGATCAGTATTTTGTAATTACAGCCTTTCAAACCTGAAAATATCACATATATCATTATGATTCTTTCTGAAGCTCATTTCTTTGTAAGTTTACAAATGCCATAACTCATATTGTTAATTTTTAAGTCATCGTTCCCTCATTAAATGGCCAGGTCATTAAAACACCATTAAAACACCATCGATGATGTTGTTAAGATGCCTTTTTTTGGGGGGGTGGGATACATTTGTGAATAACTAAAACCAGGGACACTTCCAGGTCAAGGGGTCTTGATCTTGATATATGACTTGCAAGTTCAATAAGTAATAAGTTAATATATTTTTTATTTGCAATAACCACTATTCCTTTTTATCTATGGGGAATAATTCAGGCACTGTTCTTTAAACAAAGAGGAAAAATTTTTCCCTCTACATCAACATCTCATAAAGATTTGGTTTTATTAAATTTATACTCTGGAATTCATCAACATCATGTGTATGCCACCTGCATCTTACTTATGGCAGTAACAAAATCCTTTTTCTACTTGGACTGTAACAAACTCTTGAAATAAGATTATCAATCAATGAGGAAACTCTTTTCCAAGCATCATTCACTTAAGATGTATTCAGTCAACTTGAAGGTGAAGAAAAGTTCTAATCACTTCCCATTTGACTCAGGCAGGAAAATGCCTCCTCTACTGGCAATTCAATGCTGTCTAAACAAGTATTTACATATCCTATGCAAAGCGCAACATCTTTCTTAGGGTACCACTAACAATATATTGCTACTGTGAAACTGTTTCATATTTTAGTACTTTGCTTCTAATGAAAGTGGACTAGCATGAAACAATTAGTTCAAAGCTGAATTAAATATTTTCTCTGACCTAAGATAATTTTTTTCCATTCGACGGAAATGCATTTAGTTTCAAGCTGAAATTGAACATGATAAATTCAGGAAAATGTTTCCCTTGTCACCATTTTATACTCTTTTCCAATACAGATATTTCATTTTAATTGCTGGCTAGCAATAAAATGGCTCTGGCTATAATCCATGACTCCATTTGACTATATATCAGCCTTTCAAGAGTGAACATGTAATACCAACATGTCCCTAATGTATCAAACCAGCTTCAAAGCACCTTTAGGTTCTGGAATACTCTCCACCTCATTCATGATGAACAGACTTCCAAAGTCTGTTTTGTATTCTTAGGTTTTGCTTTTTTGCTCTTTCTAGGTTTTATTCCTCAGGTGGCAGAATCTTTCTGTTCATTCTGGCTAGGGTACCAGCATTGTTTTTTTTTTTCTCCTCACACTACAGTTTTACAGAACAGCGTTTTTGGTTGTACCATTCTATCACTAGCTGTATCATATTTTAATGTCAGTCACTAAAATTGTCTTCAGAAAAATAACATTGTTCAAAAGATTAGCTTTATAATTAAACCTAATCAAAACTGCAATGGCTCCTTAGATTATTTCAATATCTAATATACTAATACACTAAAGTATTTTGACTTCGAATGTAAGGAATATTTTGATGAATAAAATTAAACCAATAGCTTGAAGGAAAATATGGCTTCTCTTACATTCGATTTCACAAAATCACAGAATTGTCTAGGTTGGAAGAGACCTCAAGATCATCGAGTCCAACCTCTGACCTAACACCAACAAGTCCTCCACTAAAACATATCGCTAAGTTCAACATCTAAACGTCTTTTAAAGACCTCCAGGGATGGTGACTCCACCACTATCCTGGGCAGCCCATTCCAATGCCTCACAATACACTCAGTAAAGTTCTTCCTAATACCCAACCTAAAACACCCCTGGCACAACTTTAGCCCTTTCCCCCTCATCCTGTCACTAGGCACGTGGGAGAATAGACCAACCCCCACCTCTCTAGAGCCTCCTTTAATGTACTTATAAAGAGCGATAAGGTCACCCCTGAGCCTCCTCTTCTCCAGGCTGAACAAACCCAGCTCCCTCAGCCGCTCCTCATAGGACTTGTTCTCCAGACCCTTCACTAGCTTTGTTGCCCTTCTCTGGACTCTTTTGAGTACCTCAATGTCCTTCTTGTAGTGAGGGGCCCAAAACTGGACATGGTACTAGAGGTGCGGTCTCACCAGAGCTGAGTACAGGGGGACAATCACTTCCCTAGACCTGCTGGCTACACTGCTTCTTATGCAAGCCAGGATGCCGTTGGCCTTCTTGGCCACCTGAGCACACTGCTGGCTCATATTCAGCCAGCAGGTCTTTCTCCACCTGGCAGCTTTCCAACCACTCATCTCCCAGCCTGTAGCTCTGCTTGGGGTTATTGCACCCCAGGTGCAGGACCCAGCACTTGGCCTTGTTGAACTTCATACAGTTGGCCTCAGCCCATCGGTCCAGCCTATCCAGATCCTCCTGCAGAGCATTCCTACCCTTGAGCAGATCGATGCACGCACCTAACTTGGTGTCACCTGCGAACTTACTGAGGGTGCACTCGATCCCCTCATCCAGGTCATCAATAAAGATATTAAAGAGGACCGGCCCCAGTACCGAGCCCTCGGGGACGCCACTAGTGACTGGCCTCCAATGGGATTTGGCTCCATTCACCCACGACTCTTTGGGCCCGGCTATGCGTCCAGTTTTTAACCCAACAAAGCGTATGCCAGTCCAAGCCACGAGTAGACAGTTTATTTAGGAGAATGCTGTGGGAAATGGTGTCAAATACCTTGCTGAAGTCAAGGTAGACCACATCCACAACCTTTCCCTCATCCACCAAGCGCATCACTTTATCTTAGAAGGAGATCAGGTTCGTCAAGCAGGACCCGCCTTTCATAAACCCATGCTGACTGGGCCTGATCACCTGGTTGCACTGCAAGTGCTGCATGATGACACTCAAAATAATCTGCTCCATGAGTTTCCCTGGCACTGAGGTCAAACTGACAGGCCTATAGTTTCCTGGGTCTGCCCTCTGGCCCTTCTTGTAGATGGGCGTCATGTTTGCTAGCCGCCAGTCAACTGGGACCTCCCCTGATAGCCAGGACTGTTGATAAATGATGGAAAGCGGCTTGGCCAGCTCCTCTGCCAGTTCTCTCAGTACCCTCGGGTGGATCCCATCTATCCCCATCGACTTGCATACATGCAAGTGCCATAGCAGGCCACCAGCCATTTCCTCATGGATAGTGACGGCCACATTCTGCTCCCCATCCCCTTCCACCAGCTCAGGGTACTGGGTATTCAGAAAGCAACTGGTTTTGCCGCTAAAGACTGAGGCAAAGAAGGCATTAAGCACCTCTGCCTTTTCCTCATCTTTTGTAACTAAGTTCCCCCCTGCATCCAGTAAAGGCTGGAGATTCTCCTTAGTCCTCCGTTTTGCATTAATGTATTTGTAAAAACACTTTTTGTTGTCTTTGATGGCAGTTGCCAGATTGAGCTCCAGATGAGCTTCGGCCTTTCTAATTTTGTCCCTGCACTGCCTCACAACATCCTTATAGTCCTCCCGAGTGGCCCGCCCTCTTTTCCAAAGATTGTAAACCCTCTTTTTCCTCCTAAGCTCAAGCCACAATTCTCTCTTGAGCCAGGCCAGTCTTCTTCCCAGCCAGCTCATCTTTGGGCACGTGGGGGCAGACTGCTCCTGTGCCATTAAGATTTCCTTTTTGAAGAGCGCCCAGCCTCCCTGGACTCCTCTGTCCTTCAGAACCACCTCCCAAGGGACTCTACCAACCAGTGTCCTGAACAGTTCAAAGTCAGCCCTCTGGAAGTCCAATACAGTGGTTTTACTGGTCCCCATTCTGGCTTCTCCAAGAATGGAGAACTCTACCACTTGGGCATACTCAGTCTGCCCAAGACAGTTTCCAACCACCACATCTTCCACCAGTCCTTCTCTGTGTGTGAAGAGAAGGTCTAGCAGGGCACCTCCCCTGGTAGGCTCACTAATCAGCTGCATCAGGAAGCTATCTTCCACACTCTCCAGAAACTTCCTAGACTGCTTTCAGCAAGGTTGGGAAGCTTTCTGGCAATGTCCCTGACCCTGGCCCCAGGGAGGCAGCAGACTTCCCTACGGGTAGGGTCATGCTGACAAATAGGTCCCTCTGTTCCCCTGAGAAGGGAGTCACCCACAACAATCACGCTTCTTTCTGTCCTAGTGGAAGCAGTCCTGAGGCGTGGAGTTGACTTCCTTGCCCTAGGCATCCTCCTGGGTAGACTTCCTACCTCTTCCTCAGCTACCAGTCTCTCAAGCTCCAGGGCACCTGGGAAGGTGGGGCCGGTGGGGGGGGGCATCATCTGTGATGTCGAGCAGGGACCTGTTTCCATTCCTCCTCAGTTCCTAGGTCCCCTGCCTCTGCCCAACAGCAACAGGGCAGGGCAGGGGGTCCACCCCCATTTGGGGTGTCTCACCCCAGTACCTGTCCTTCAGGCCGTGCAGGGAGTTGTTCCACAAGTCTATCTCCTGCTCACACTCCCTGACATCCCTCAACCTCTCGACCTCCTCCTTGAGTTCTGCCATGAGGTGGACCAGGTCATCCACCTGCTCGCACTTCACACACACAGTCTCTTTGCCCTCCACAGGTGGTAGCAACAGGCTCAGGCAGTCCCTGCACCTGGAGACCTGAACTGCCGCAGTTTTGAGCAGGCAGTCGGTCTGGGTGTGTACAGACTTCCTGGAGAGTGTGCTGTGCCTGGTGTACACCATTGCAGCTGAGATAGTGGTAGACCTCCATTAGAGGAGGTGTTCATATGGGCAGGGGGGAATGCTCTGCCCTGCCTGCGCTAACTGCCGCGCCACTCCCTTCTGACATGCCATGCCCTGTTTGCCCATCCTGGTCACTCGCGCACCCTAGGGGCAGCTTTTGAACGGCCGAGGAGGCCGTTCTGCGGAGCTGCTGCCTCCGACTCCGCCTCATTCACCTCCCTCGCGAGGGCTGCTGGGTCCTGGCGGCTCCCTCAAGTGGGCTCAGTGCCGGAAAAATTAGCCCTGTCTGTCCTTTCCCCTGCTCTGCTGCAGAACGCTTCTGCCCCGGAGCTGATCGCCTCGGCAAGTGGCCATTTTCATCAAGTGCAAAAATGCAAAAAAAGTATTTCAGCAGTATGACCTTACTCTGTCCTGCAAAATATGATAAATACTGAAACAAGAAAGAAAGGACCACAGATTTACAAGTAATATGTAAGAAAATAGTTGTTACACACTGTTATTTTTAAGAGCTTGTGGTGTTTAGGCTATAAGCAGCCTTCCAAACTCATGAGGATAGAAAAAACTTCCATTGTTCAGGAATGAATCAAACTAATTACAGCAAAATTTGAGAGTGACCTAAAAATATACATTGGAAAAAAAAAATCAACTTTCTAGTATTAAATTACAATAATTAAAATAAAAGGCACTGATGATAACATCAGAGATGTTACATTTCCTAATGACTGACTCAGCCCACAAAATATTCTTTCCTCTAAGCAAGGGATTCAATAAGGTATTTAAAGTACAGCCAATTTCCATGAGTGTGGCACAGCAGATATTTTAGTGACTGCTAGCTTGCTGTACAATGATTCACCCAAATAGTGAAAACTCTATTCATAGTGTGTGTGTGTGAGCGAGGGGCATCACTTTCACATACCCTTCTATGACAGAACTGTGGCTATTTTAACAGCAAATAGTACAGAGATCTCAGGGGCTCTGAGAATTCTGTCCTCTGGCATCTTCCATTTGTTTCAGCATTTACAAACTACAGAGAGTTGTTAAGAAAAAGGCTCATAATCATTGGGATAACCAAGCTTAAGTTTAAACTTTATGGAGGAGGTTTGGTATGTTCACTGTAGGAAGGAAGAATCAACATCCATGGATGAAGAGTAGAGGAACTAATATTTAAGGGCAGAACATATAGAAGAACACAATAGATTGTAATGGATGCTTTTCATCTGACCCCTCTCTCTCTCCCTCAATCATTATTTGACACCAGAAGACATGAATTCACAAGAGCCAGTGCTAATGAAAAATGCACTAGAACTTAACTGCATTTCAGAGCTATTGGTGTCAAGGGTACAAGTAATGTCTGTGTCTGTCAGAATGTAAATTAAGTCACTTATGATTCACACTCAAGATCTAGAAAAGAACATGGCCAAGAAGATGACATGATATATTTGGAAAACTTGACATTCAACAGAGAATTTGTTATCATGGTCAAATTTTGATTCCCTGTTACACTGATGTGATTATGCTGCAATAAATTATAGCCAACTGGTTATAACTGATAAGGGAAATTTCCTAGACCCTCAGAGAAGTATTACCTGTTGAAGACACTTGTAACCTTGGGAATATTAGAAATCATCAGTTCTTTTTATCATAGGGGTTTTATTTGGTAAAGGATATAATCACTCTTAAAAGAGTGAATATGTCTTTGGTCTTCATTACTGGAGTAACAGTAACCTCTGTTACAGTGCCAAAACATCACACACCAATTTTCAGTGACCTAATTAGTATTGTAGTATGCAACTCAAGTTCAGGAAAAAGCCTACTCTATTGGTAACTTATTCAGTAAAAATTGCCATATCATCAAATTGTGATGAAAGTCACACCACTTCCAGCCAAGCTCTAGTAGATCCATTTAGTAGGCCCACGAGTTGGTTTCTACCTTGTCAGAATCCAGACCAAGCACCTAAGTGTTCATCCTAAGACAAGCAGGGTTGTTATAAGAAAAACACTCAGCAGATGCCATAACCATTGTGGTGCCATGCAAAAGTCTGTAAAACCTTCCCACTGCCAAAGACAAGAGGCTCATCACCGGATTTGTTGACAGAAATCAAAGGAGATAATTTTTTCTGGATGTGAAAGTTCAGAATGTTTTCTGCTTTTTGCTGTGAAAGAATTTAACAGAAGTCAATGTCACAGACAAATATACTTAGCTACTGTTTAGCTGGATACTACTGATAAATGCTTGGGTAGCTGAGATAACGAACCAGGGAATGACTGTGAAGAGCTGTTGCTACATTTGTAGGAGAGAGGAGGAGGATGTAAATAGAGCATTATCACGCTTGCACATGCATGTGATCAGGTCGTAGGCTGTTAGTCATTGCTACACATAACCCACAAGGAAGACCCCTGTTGCTTCTTCCAAGACATCACTCAGTAATTGTACATACATAAGCTCATAAAGAACACCAGAAACATACACATGTATGTATGTATGCATCCGCTAGCAGATATGAGTTCAGCTGACCATTTCAGCTGTTACCTTCTAGGTGACATTGTAGACTAGGTCTACTGTTTGTGCAAGTTAAAAGATGGTTTCTATAATACCATTAAGACATTTCAAAAGATATGAAATACGCAAACAGCTTTTTTTTATTATTCTAAAAAATTATTCTTAACTTAAAAAAATATAGTTAAAAGCAATGAAGAAAATCAAATTGAAGCCAGTGATACTGACTGTAGGTGCTCTGAGTGTGCTTGTGAAAACTGATATAAATTGCTTGAGTTATGATATCCTAAAAATTCTTTATGTTATTTTTTTAAGAGCCATAGTACTAGGACTAGCAAATCTGAATACAAAAGGAAGAACACACAATCCATTCATAAATTGTTACTAATGGTATATATACAATTTTTCTAAGGCACTGAAAAAGATACTTTCCCCCTAAGTCCCACAGCGATAGTAAAAACCTTTCAAAAAGTGTATCAAGATACATTACACAATAAACAAGATGAAGTTCAGCAGAGGCAGTAACGTAACTTGTTATCCATTTTACGATTCAGTAGACTTATTTATGTATATTGCATGGTTTTCTTTTCATGACAGATATAGGATTCTCTATAATCTGAGGTTTGCTCTATTAGTAACCTTGCAGGATGATCACTGAATAAAAGAAGATGGAGGAAATTAGGAGACGTATTTGTACCCAAATATGAAATTAAAGGTAACTTAATTATCTGTCTCCTTAACACCAATATCTGGCCCATCTGCAGCTTCTTAAATTTTTATAGTGCAATTGTGCTCAGTATTTACAATGATAGCAGTCTAATTTTGTTCTCTTTCTGGAAAGGAATGATTTTAATAGAATACCTTAAAGAAACATTTTCTACCTGGTCTGTAATTCTAAGCTGTATGCACTTAAGTTATTACATGAAAAATGAATATCAGGTATAAAAAATAATGCTACCTGTACCTCAGCTTGGGTTGACAAGTAGTTTTGTACACCACAGGTATACAAAAAGCTGAATCTTGCATGCCCCTTTGCTAGCAAAATATGACTTCAGATTAGTCAGAAGCCGAAACAACGCCAGGTTTCACAAATGTCCACAGAGGATGAACAGACAGAATTACTTATTTCTATTAAGAATACTAAAGAGTATATTTTACAAGAAGTGATTTCATTATCTGCTGAAGTGCCAGGGTTCAGTATTTAAATACACAAAATTCAATGATGCATTAATTTGATCCATCTCATTAGCGTCCAGACACATTTAGTGAAAAATGTCAGAATTGTTACAGTTGTTTTCAGTCAAAGTGGTATGTCCTGACAGTTTTATCTCTATAATTAATGTATAATATATATTTTTATATATTATACATGACATGATATATAATGTATGATGTGTAACATATATGATATATCATATATTATATGATTAATGTATAAAAAGAGGCAATATTCAAAATTATATAGTCATGGATAACAAGTTTCAGTAAAACTATGCTGTAAAAAGGGCTTCCAGTTTAATTACTGGATCTCAAAACAGAGAAAAATAATAGGGAACCAGTATTTTACATAACAGGATACATATTTTCTTTTCAAGAAAAACTAGCTGGAAAAGATCAAGTCTACATCATTCATCATACTTCAGTAAATTAATATAGTATGTAACATATATATAACAATATATATAATATAATAATAACATGGCAGGGAAACAGAATCAATTGTTACAAGCAAATTGTTTTCTACTAAAAGGTACAAATATCCCCCTTAGATATTTTGGTATTTATTTTCAGTATTTCATCTACATTTTAGAGTGGATCAAGCTCCTTGAAAAAAATGTGGTGTGAATGCGATTTCTTGGTAAATTCCATGTCACAGATTTATGTGTTGATTTTTGGCAGTAGTTTCAATTTACTGACTCACAAAAAAATATCCTTATGTTTCATATAGCAAGTGCATACACAAAGAATTAAAAAAAAAAAAATCATACATGAACTGGAAACCCCGTCTATCATATATATTCATTACCAGAAGGGACTGAAGGAGAACAGCAAAGTGCACAGTTCTTGCCAAACACATTCGTATGTGTTCAGCAAAACCTACTGAACACTTTTTTTTTAAATGTTCAACAAAAACTGAATACAAGCCAAACTAGTTCTGTAGACACAGATTACTGACAAACCACCTCTTCCTTTAAAGTTACTTGCAGACTGCATTATATTCTTTCTAGCAGTGATGGTCCTGATACTCAAAAGAACCTAACTCATTCTTCGTTTGAATAAACTTAATATTGCTTAGCTATCTATTGGTGATGATGGAGACAGAAATTACCACAAATACCCCATACCCAGACAAACTGTGATGTTATCTCTTATGTACCCAAGACACAATAGGTAGAAAGCTGGCATCAGCTTATAGATACAAGAACAGTCTGGTTAAAATATTTCTTATAAATGACTACACTGAAATGTAAGTATCTTAAATGGATTTTATGGAAATATTATGATACAGAATAATTCTGATTTTAATTTTATTAAAACCAGTAAAGTTGAAATGGCCATAAAAATAATCATTATAGGTCTAAAAGAACAATAATTACTAATTATTTAGTTTGGCGTTTTCTTGCTTAAAGCAATTTATAATTTTCCATATACTATGCCCATTTTCTACATGAAATAAAATTGATCCTCACTACTTTGAAGCTAGTACTAACCATTAAAAAATCATATTATACATTCCAGTGGCTGTGTCTCTAGGACATATGGTGCCCAGAGTGTGAAAATAACTCTGGAATCATTTTACTTAGTTATTAAACAATTATATTCATGTTCTTCTACAGCTAAAAGTAGGTTTGTCATTTCTGTTACTAAACTAAAAATGTCTATTATTTATTTTCACTGGCTGAGAACCTCAACATGACTGATACAAGGATTTTAATTAGAATAATATTTTCTGGAACTTGAATGCCTGTTGTTTTCCAGCTTGAACAAGATTTGAATTTGAAGAACATACACTATGCTGTATATATGTAACCTGAAACAATTTTCTACCTTAATAGCCACATGGCAGCATTTGAAAATTGGCAATTATTCATTTTACCATGGGCTACTAGCTGGAAGAGTGAAGTTCTCATCTGTGAAGAATGGTATAGTAAATCATGGATTAGCAAAGTCAGGCACTCTCTGTGAAAGTATTTCCTTTAGCTTGTACCTAACATATCTAATATTCAATATAGCTCTTCTCTTGACTATAAAAAAAATTATGTGAACTTTATATAATTTCTTCTCCCTGAAAGAATATATTTAAAAATCAGGGAACTAATCGTATTAATACAGATTTCACTCAGTAGAGTCTGAACAGAAAAGCTCATTCATATTCCCATAGCCTTTTAACAAGTTGTGACAACTTCACACAGCCATTATAAGGACTGCTTAATAAAAATTTTGTGTTCAAAATAAAATAGCTAGACTGTGTTTAAAAGAATACACTAATCTGGATTTTTTGGCAAAGCCATAAAGAGTAGAACGAATACTTCTTGTTTGTCAGTATATAAAAACGATGTCTTTAGACTAAATTGTCTGTTTTTTCCATGACCTAAGGGGAAAGAGAGATACTTCTGTATGATAACTCATCCTGTCTTCACACAAACATACAAGACAGTTGCAAGGAATTGCTCTCTGGAAGTTCCTCTTAGTCTCCCTCTAAAATCTATACAGGGACACTATATATAACTTTTACCAACACAACACCTGACTTTTTGATAGCTGAAGTCAAAAAAGGCAAATCCCTCTTCTCACACCTGTGGTAGAAATCTTAGTGTTTTTTTTTTTTTGTTTTTTTTTTCCCCCCCTGTACAATTTTGGCTTGAAGCTAGGCACCCAGTTAACATTCTTGCTGCATGATGGGAGCAGTTAGTCTTATATTCAAGATGCTGCGTTACAATTGCTACACTGTCAGAGACATATTAGTGTGTTCTATCTAGAAGGCTGACAAGGAGTCCAGACTTCCAGTCTCTCCAGTAATAGCATTAGATCTCTAGTGTGGAATGAGGAAGGTTGCTATCAGGTTACTACGCAATCAATACAAGTGTGGGCAAGATTTATAACAAAGGATAAGGGTAAAGAGAACATCGTTATAGAAGAGTTTTGAAGATTAAATAATGCTTTAACCCAGAAGCAAGCCTTTTATTATTATTATTTTTTCCCCTATCAATAGGAAACTGAACAAGAACACTTGAATTGTTCCTGTTGAGACAGAGGTATCTAAACATAGCCAATACCAGTTCTGCATATCTCCTGAGTATAGTTAACTATTAGCACACGATAAATATTCAGATTTTTATGTACTCTAAACGACTCATTTCTTTATAGGTTATATTTATAGTCTATAAAAATAGAGTATACAGAAATAAAAGTGTTTAAAATTTACATGCTTAAGGACTACTTAGAAAAATATTATATGCAATATTCTATACCTGAGTAGTGGTTGCTTTGGATAAGAAGGTTGGTCACTGTTTTGGCATGACTGAGGTTTCTTTGTGACTTGCTTATAAATATTCCTTGCAGTTACTCCAATCCATAGCATAGTAGATAGAGTAGAATAATGAAGTACTATGCCAACCTAAAACAAGAGCAGATAGTTAAGCAAGTTAATAAGTATTTCTAACCAGAGAAGGAAAACACTTTAAAAAAAAAAGCAGACAGAAACTGTTAATTAATTATCATAGATAGATATCTGTAAAACCAAATGTAATGTTATGAAATCAAGACTGTAAAGACATTTGTAAAGAACCTGATTAATTACAATTTTTTATACCTGGATTTAAAGTGATGCAAAATGTGGTTTGTTTTACAAACTTTGTTAGCTTATTGTGACAATGCAATTTAAAAAATAATGACAGCATTTTTGCTTGCTATTATAATATTTTCTTTAATTTTTTCATCAATATACATTGTGATATCTTGTTGTAGTTCTGTCTCAGCTATGTGTGTCACAGCCAAGGTTGACTTCTTGTATTGATTAATTATTTGTCTGGGATCAGTGATAGTTGCCTAAAAAGCAAATTACTTGCAGGCATATTTTGAGGAACTTATAAACTTGGCCAGACAATTTTTAAAACTAAATGAGAGACCTTGGTGTCATCCCTCAAAAGGAAATGCAAACTCTCAATAGTGTTATTATCATGATGTCTCCAAGAAACTGGTGTGTTTATCATTGAAAGTAAAATAAAATACAGACACCTTTAAAATACTACCATCTTTGTTATGTTAGTAATTGTTATTCATTACTATGGAAACAGTAATTGGAATTTTATCCAATCTACAGTGCTTTATTACATCAGCTAAGTCTCCATCTGATTATATAAAATGAGGTTACCTTTGAAGCAATAACCTGACATTTTGCAGTGACAAGTAAAATATTGGTATAATTGGAGACCACATAAATGTTAAGGAATACAGAGAATTGGCTAAATAAAGCTAACACAAATCTATTATAATGATTTATTTGAACCAGTGTTCATTTTTGCTCAACTTAGAATAACTGACAGATAAAGGAAAAAAGAAATCCATGAATTTTGTTTTTATTTAGTAACATATCACAAAACTTGAGCACTGCAGAAAATATCATCAACAGAATACCCTTTGTAATTTTCTCTGGGACTTGTCCGACACATTAGACAAGAGAGCATAAAGCCTTCATAGCTGTTGTCGCTTGAGGTAAAAGAAGCGGAAATAAGAGAACGAGACAACTTTGTACCATCAGCTGGCAGACATTGCCAGTTCAGTGGCTAGTGCTGTCTGGACTTCGTTCATGTGCAGCTTGCAGCATTTCTGTAGGGACACAGTGAATATGACTATGAACTGAGGGGAGCAAAGGAGTAAGACAGGAAGGAGAAAAGGGGGAGGAGAAAGTGAAAAGAAGGTGGCAGAAACCAGAAGAAAGAAACTAGAAAAAAAAAAAAAAAAAAGGTTCAGCACCTCTTCCTCATTTCAGCACATCACTGTTATTATAAATTCTGTAATTATTCCATACAAGTATGCCAAAGACTTGATAAGATGAACAGCAAGGATGAATTCTGTGTGAGCAGACACCAACATGTGAAATTCAGCGTATATAGCCATATATTCAGAAAATGTGAGCCTCTTGAGAGAATTAAATTCCTAAAATAGCAGAATCAAATAATTTTATTGAACTTTGCAGGAGACAACTGAACTGAATGGAGAATATTGCTATGCCACACCTTAGTCACACTACCTTTCTCCACACTATGCCTATATTTCAGCAACTTAGTTGCTTCTGATAGACAACTCAAGCAAATACAAAAAATAGACAGAAATGTGTTCAGCTTCTGTAATATCTTTTCAGCAGTATGTCTCTTTTTCTCTCAAAATAAAGTTCTCCACTTGCATTTTTTGCTTAAGGCAAAAGAGTATATATCCTGATGTTACAGGACCTCCTGATGACTGATGAATATGAAGGATAATGGTGACAATATGGAGATAAAAACATATAGGACACTTAACAAAACGTGGAATTTGCAAGTGTGCACCAAGCTTTTATACTAAAATCCAAAGGAAAGGGTACTCTTTTCTCCTTGTGGAAATAATTTTTTCTGGACTAGAAATTTTGTTCTTACTCATTAACTAATAAACATTAGAAAAGGAATGCTTGTCACACATCATCTTGAAAATTCAGTAATTCAGTTTCAAAGTGGTGGGCTCAGCCCTCTGACTCTTCTTTCCCCCTATTTCCACACTGACAGCACTCATGACATGGAGATGTATTTCCCGCACTGTTGCACTTACAGGTTGTGGCTTTATGCTCTCTTGTCCCCCTCAGTGGGACCACCTCTTTCTAGCTGTCTTAAGCTAGGTAGACATCTGAGCCCTATGCTATGAATACGAGGTAACAGTTCATGACATCCAAAACAAGGTTAACAGAAAAGGAACAGGACAAAGTTATTTCTGTTCAGTAAATTCTCACTTAGATCCATTAGCAAACATAAAACTTAGGTTTATTGCATAAAGATCCAGGGTATGAGTTTATCCGTGTATAACTTGTTACTGGATTTGTGCCTCTGTAAAGCTGAGGAGGCCAACAAATTGATACAAATGAAATATCAAAATGTTCACTTAAAACTATCTAATGATAAACTTAAAACTGTAAAAGGGAAGTGGAGGTTCTGGTCAATGAAAATTGAATGAGAGTCAGGAGTGTGCCCTGGCAGCTAAATGGGCCAGCCATATTATGGATCAGGTGGATCAGGCACAGCATTGCTAGCCAGCTGAGGAAAGTGATTGTCCTGCTCTGCTCTGGTGTGGCATCACCTTGAGCCCTGTGTTTAGTTTTGGGTGCCACAATATAAGGACAAAAAACTATTTGCATCCAAAGAGAACAACAAATATGGTGAATGGTCTAGAGGGTGAGACATATGAGGAGCAGCTGAGGGCACTTGTTTTGTTCAGCCCAGAGCAGAGGAGGCCTAGGGGAGGCCTCATGACAGCTGCAGCTTCCTCACGAGAGGAGTGGCGGGGCAAGCGCTGAGCTCTGCTCTCTGGGGACAGCAACAGGACCTGAGGGAACAGTATGGAGCTGGTACAGGCTGGGTGTTAGGGAAAGGTTCTTCACTGAGAGGTTGGTCAAGCACTGGCACAGGCTCCCCAGGGAAGTGGTCACAGCACTGAACCTGCAGGAGTTTGAGAAGCGTTTAGACAACACTTAGACATGGTTTCATTTTTTGGGTGGTGCTGCATGGAGCCAGGAGTTGGATGTGTGGGTCCATTCCATCTCATGATTCTATGATCCTACCTTTGCTATAAGCGAAGCTTACCTTCACTACAATGTACGTTTCACTAAAATTGTGTGGGAAGGGCTATGTTTTGCTTACAGAACAGGGGTTATGACTGAATATGTTAAAGGTATGATGCTTATTCGTAAGAAGGCTTTCCACTCACAAGCCAAATGATACAGAAAGAACTATCAAGACTTATGCATTGAAGCCAGCATTGCACCTAAATCTGCTTAATAACAGCAGTTATTATGGGGAAAATTTTCTCATTTCCCTGGACTGTATTCCTAGAACTGGAGATAAGCACCAGCCTACTGAATAAAAGTTTGCAGTTTTTTGCAGTAAGAAGATGCTGTCTTTATGTGCTCCTTCAGCAAATTTCAGTACCCCAGAGGTTAGAAGTTCCACATGATGCAGTTGCCGTGGGAATGACCAGAATACAAATTTATGCAAAACATCCTGGCACAAAACAAAAACAAACAAAAACACAGCCTTACGCAGCTCTAACCTACACATATTTCCCCCCCCCCCTTTTTTTTTTTTTTAATATTTCAGATAAATAAGGCTCAGACAGTTCTATTCAAGGGAAGATATGGATATGCACTAACATTCTGATTAAACAATTAATCCTTCACAGAAAGAAAATAAAATCTTTTCAGTGAAATGGAAGGATTTTGAAATTTCCTTGTGGTTTCTAACACCAGTGGAAATATGTCGTGATCATAAAGCATTTAGCCTTAGAACAAACCTGTTCTCACTTCACAGTTAGAAAATTCATAGCAAGAAGCTGAGACCCAAAAATGAGATGGGTCTCACCAGGAAGGGACCAGGAAGTACAATCTTCATCATGCACATCTAACTCCACAACATGAAAACTCTTTCAGTGTCACTGGTTGCTGCAAGCAAAGTTTCTAGCCACTGATACTCTTGCTAGAACATATGATTAGCTCTTTTCCTCTTTTGGGAGAGCTAAGCAGTGCAGCATTAGAGACCTCTCAAAAGCCTGTATATAGAGTATACTTCTATATCTCTTTAGATGCCCTAAATGGCATACTCAGAAATACTCTTTTCTCCTCTTTCTATAATATTTTTTTTCCATGTATCCAGAGCTCCCACCGAAGTTGTGGCTCTTAACTTCTTAAATCAGTAGGTCACAAAGTGATCATGCTACCTAGTCTACTAGGATTAAAAAAAAATCAAAAATTCTGTCCCTTAAAATAACCTTTCTGTCTCCTGAGTCTTGTGCCCCTAAGACTACTTATTCTTCATGCTTCAACATGTGTAGTGGGACTAACCATTTCATCCCCTCGTGGTTATAGCCTCAGGGCTATGATGCTTTACAGGAAAATAGGGGGTGCCCTCACTCTTTCAGACTGAGGGTACAGAACCAATGCCTCCCACACTGTGGAGAGTGATCCAGCTACAGTTGTGTCTGCCTCCATCTCATTCCTTACAGGAAAGGAATAAGCCTTCTTCCCTGCCCTTTGAAGGATAGTAATCTGAGGGCCTAAGCAAGGGAGATAGAAGGGATTGGCTGCATTCTCCACCAGTTGGCTCAAGCACCTTTCTGTCTAGTGTAGTGTCTCTGAATCATCTCATTATGCTGTTCCTAACACAATCTTTGCCTTTTAAATGAATGATTTTGGCATAAACTCAAAGCTCTGGATTCTACGTGAACAGCCAGCATTCAGTGACACTCAGAGTCAGATTTGTGGGTAATCTCAGTCTGTAGATATAACCTAATTCACACAGGAAATCTGTGAAGAAGCAATTAGCTCTTCCAGACCAGCATTCTAACATCAGTTTTCTTTATAAATCACAAGTAAAGACTGCATAGCAAATATGTGAGTGAGACTGTCTATACAAAATCCTCTCTGAAATTGGTAGGCAGATTTAAAAGTAAGTTTTTAGATTTTTAGATTCCAGATAAAAATAAATATCTTACTATCTCTGAAAATACATTTTTTAATTCAATTACTTTGCCTTCAAGGAGATATGAAGGTTCTTCCAGCTATCTATCAGAGAAAATTGGTCCATTTCTATAGTATTAATTCCTGCCACTTAAAATTAGCCTGGGCCACATCATATAGAGGGAGAAGGTGATCCAAATGAAGTAATTTTAAAACCATCTTTTTTGGTTAATTATGAAGAAAAAAAATAACTCAGTCTATTACTTCACTTGGGTAAGAATGTTGCAGTGAAATTTTTGTGAAAATTTTAGGAATAATTACAATTAGAAAGGTAGATGTTCAGTGGCTTTGGCACCACATGTCAGCTGTTATGTCAGAAAATGCTTGCACTTGGAAGATTCCCTTATGCACTCAGGAAACCTAAAGTGCAAATTACATTACTGCAAGGAGAAGCTGTGTTTTGAATTTGAACAGATGGAAAGATACCTGTACTAGAGCAACACTGATGAGGTCACATGCATGGTATAACTAACATTTTAGTGCTGCTTGAAACAATAATATTTTTAAAAATATATTCTTAAACTCTAATACCAGCTTTTTTCCAGAAGTTAAAAAAAAAAAAAAAAAAAAAGAGAGAGAGACACAAACTCAGACTTGACACATGGCCTCATAGCAGCTGCACAAATGTACCTTTCATTGGTCTGAGTGATTCAAAAAAATTCTATATTCAATGGGCAGAAGAAAAGGAGCACTGTGCATCCCACCCCCGCTTAGGCAAACTATGGGAAGCATTAAAATATATGAGTTTCTCAGGAAACCATCAGCAAATCTGATCTGTCTTAGCTTTGGCACCCTGAAGGATAAACCACAGGGTAATCCTCTCAGGGTTACCACAGGATGAAACAGGCACCAGTACTCACAGAAGTTTGAACACAGTCAATGTCATTAGGCAAGAAAAGGTCCATGGTGGGGTACAATGTTCTGGTAGTAAACATTTGTTCAGCCTGTGTTGCCAGCTACAGGAGTCTTGTCTTAGATTACTTGGACTGTTGCATCAGTCAGCCCTACCTTATTCCATCAATTTCTACCAGGAACCAGAGAATGGTGTGTGTCGTGTGTGTCCTGTATCTTTGCTGTACCTTAACTTCTGACAATGTCTAAGTGGCATGATGTCACGTCAATAAATAACTTAATGAAACTGATTAGAAAGCATATGTGGATCCATTCAGTTTCCCTAAGTATGCACGTTTCTCAGCATCTCAGGGCTGCCCCTGTACCATAGCACTAGACAGTTGTCACTGATAATGCATTTTATGAAGATACTCCTGTAGTTTATGTATTACTCAACACATTATTAATAACTCATTTATCATAATCAATTTTTCATTATTACTGCTAACACTGCATTGTTACCATGCAATCTGCAAAGTAAATAACCAGACAATGATTCTAACAACAGATGGTCATTTGTGATCATGTAATTACATGGCCATGGCTGCCCTACAAACTCATCTTCTACCCTCACTTGCAAACTGTGGATAAAGACAATGGTAAATGATATTTCAATTTGATAGAACTCCCGGATTAATTACAACACAATTCACTAGATATTGTGAGATAAATATCTCAGAATAATTTCATGGACAGCTGTGTCAGTTAAATGAAAAATGATGTAATGTACATATGTAGACTTTATAAACAGAACATTATAAGTGCTTACAGATCTACTGGTGCTGTTTACTGGTGGTCGTGCACGAGTATACACACAAACTTTCCAGAGCATCTCACTGAAAACTAGAGTAATAACTCTTAAACTGAAAGTTGTATGCTGCCTACCACAGGAACATATAATCTATTTTTAAAAATTAATTTTATGTTTCATAGTGCACAGAAGTTGGAGTCAATATACTTCCTTCCTTTAGTCTTTTGTATCTCATTTTCCTCTAACTTCCCCATATAAATAGGTTACCTTCTTATGCAGTAAGTATTGTAGTAATAACTCAGACCAGCATTCTGAAGCAAATTTATCTAAAACCTAAAATTTTAAAGTGACAGGATAACACAAGTACAAAATATTATTTCACAAATAACCTTAAAATTCTTCATTCACTTGTTATGAAGATTCAAAATATTCTATCAACTTTTAAAATAAATCATATTTTTGATTTCACAAAAGCCTGAAGATTACACTGCAACAAGTATAGGTGTATTATCTATATTTGCATCAAGCAATAATAGTGAAACAACCATTCATTGCTTTATAATTTCATAAATGTATAATACAACAATTTATACTGAAAATTTTCCTAGTTACGTTATTTTCTTGTTTTTCTTAGACAGGAATTATTCTGAGTAAGATATGTAGCTTGCTGTTTATTATTCCTTGTAACTATCTCAGAAAGTGTTCAGGTAAAAATTGTAAGATGATTTTTTACACACAAATATAGAAAGTCAATTAATTATGTGCTACTGTTTTCAGTATGCTTGCTGAGAATTAGCAGGAGTGCTTAGATGAGTAATGCTATGATTTTTTCTAATAATAGAAATTTTACAAAGTTTTTTTTTGTTGTTGTTTTGTTTTGTTTTTTTTAATTCAAAATGTGGACATTGTCGCGAGCCAAGAAATAACTTGTTTTAGTTTAACAAACCAAATGGCCCCTATGCTTACAGTAGCTCAAGCCAGGCCTGCTCTGTGCATCTCTTTATGCTATACCCCTGGAAAGAACGGAACTATGAAAGATATGAAATAGTCCATAAATCTTAAGTGTACTGTGCTTCGTCTCCTTACTGTGAGCTGTAATTAAAAGACATAATCATGCTATAAACATTAGTCTACCCAAGCAGACACTTAGGGATGCCAGCACCATCCTCAGATAAATGGCATAATAATGACTTATCATTAAGGTTAGAAAAGACTTATTCTAAAGAACTTAAAATCCACAGACAAAGTATGAAAAGAAAAAGAACTAACAATATTATGTTAAAAGATACAATTTCAAGTTTTAATTATCTAATAAGAATTACTTATTATATTAAGTATATTAAGGAACATACTTACAGCTTGACATATAATTGGGTATTTAATGCGATTGATTCCACCAGCAAAAACAGCAAAGGTAAGAGCAGTATGGAAACAAAAGTTGAGAAGCATGTGCCATCCTTTTCTGCTTATTCGGATTGTACTGTTGAAAAAAAACATTTAAAAATGAAAAAAAGCATACCCACTATGCAAATTATACTTTGGAAAAATGCTTAACATGATATAATTAAATTCACTGATTCTTGAATACCTACACAGCAATATGCTTATAGAACACAGTCTAATTTATACAGCACTGAAGTCAAAAATAGGGGACGTAAAAAGGGTCTACTAATTTAAAGGTTCCTCCATCAAATCAAGCATCTAAAGAAGAGTGAGAAAAGCAAAAGGCTTATTGCATAACTTCAGATATGCAGGTTTAACAAGACATCTCTAAAGAATTAAATGGAAGCTGAAGATCAGAAGTCATTGCATTAAGTTCACTTAATTAATATTTAGCAGCTTCTACAGTACAATACATTCCTACTCTTTTAAATTGCTAATGGTCTTTAACAGAAGTATGCAGTTAAAATGACATTTATATAAATTTTTTATATAAAAGAAAACACAAGTTTTCTAAAACCAAGAAGACTTAAAAGTTGAAGAAAGTTTCTTTTACCCAATGACAGTAGCCAAATCTTTCAACCAAATCAATACCCGTGTAGCCGTCCTAGGTACTGCTGTTTTGCTATTTCAATAGAATTTGCCAGACAAAACTTTGATAGTGCCTGTGGTTTTATATTAAATTGTCAAGTTAGAAGTCTTAAGAACTATACACAGACCATTTAGAAATACATCTCAGGAAAGATAAAGTTTGGTAAAGGTTAATATAACTTTTTTTTTTTTTGGGGGGGTGGGAGGGGGGGTGTCTTCTTTGGTCTAAATCATGTTGACAATGTTGCCATCCAGCAGCAATTCACAACATTCATCTTCTCAGTAAGGGTTAGAAAAATTGCAGTATCTCAGCGTAACTCTGATCACTCTAACACAAATCCTTTAAAACTGGATTCTTACCTGTGATGGACAATGTAGGTGATAATGGAAGCAAACAGGCACAACAACATAACTGCAGTACATGCATATACCACAGGGTGCAGAAACTCCCCTGGGTACTGGGGGAAAGACAGCACTGTCTTAAAATCCTATGGAGAAAGCAAAATGATTTAACACTGTTAGGCATGTGTGAAACTCAGACTTCATTTCAATATGACCTGTCATTTCTAGCTGTTTCCTCTCTAGAGCAGGAAAATAAGATGATGAACTTTTTATGTAGATACAGTTCATGAATTTACATTGACATCAGACTGCTCCTTCCTCATCTGCATACACTTTGCAAGAGAAATTAGCCTTTTTGTACAAGCAGACATATCCTAATTAAAAAAAAACAAAAAACAAAAAAACAAAAAAAACCTGAAAAAGTATACAGAATATTATATCTAGCAGGCTTTAGTAATATCTGTTCCTTCAGATAACATGAACTTTATGCATGTATTTTACTAGGATATTAAATACAAAATATCAAATTACCATAAAGGTCTCTAAATGGCATACAGACAACTTCAGAAGAACCACTCAAAGGAACGAAAGCCCAAAGATTACATCCAAAATATTGACTTAGCAGCTCCTATATTCAAATACCATCCCCAGTTGATGCACCCCTTCTGACCCAGTGACCTTCGTGCTTAGAAGCAAATACTCTACTACCTATACAAATTCAAAAGTAGTTTGACAGCTATATTAACAGAAAAGTAAAGATCTGTGTATTTCTTTTGGACCTGCTAGTGTCTACTAACAAAATTCTTCATAAAAAAAATCAAGAAAAACATTAAAATCTTAGTAAAATTAACCATATTGATTTCCGATTCTGAAGTACTGGATCTCACAATGAAGAAATAATAAGAGAGCTAAGTCTGCAGGTGAAATGGATGGAAAGCAGGAGACTGTCACAGAAAACAGTGTCTTCACACTGTCTGAATTAAACAAAACATTAGATTTCCACTGTAATACACTAAGCCACATCTGTTTGTGGCACTACATTTCTGGAAAAAAATAAATATATATATATATATACATAACTTATCACCCAAGTGCAAACAAAGTATTATCTGTATGCCAGTTTCCATGGGCAATGCCATTAACTGTGAACTGTGCACACAGGAACACACACATATCCTAGCACAGAAAAATGCAATATTCAAAAAAGCTACTAAAATACAATCCAGGAAATACTAACACTGAAAATAATGACAAACTGTTTTATTTATTTGTTTGTTTTTTAATCTTACTGATCAATTTTAGGTTGTGGTGGAGTTTAGCTCCTCAGTAGGGCAAAACCATCACACTTGGAAAAAAATATAATTTTCTTGAGGTGAAATTTCCTCTTGGATACTGGGACGTTAATGCTAGTACTTTTTTTTTTTTTTTTCTCTTCAATTACATTTGCATGCAGAGAGCTGCTTTCCAGAACCATTTGTGTATATGAATTTGTCCATGTACAAGCAGCTAACATTCATGAGTACATGCAATTATTAAATTAGGGAACAAGGCACAGTTTGGTTTACCTCCCAAGTAATATATGCTGTAGTAGTCATTATTTTTCTTTGTAGCAGCTTTAAACTTCCAAAGAGTGATTGTAGCAGTTTCACCAGATGTATATTAATTTCAGACATAAACAGAGTAGCTTACAACATATATAAAGAATATCAAAATGAACAAATAGCATGAACTAGATAGCAAATCATCATCACAACCTTCTATCACAGAGTACCACAGTACTCTTCAAGTATTTCCTCAGCTAGTGTGTGTCCCTCAGTTTGAACTCCTCAGTTAAATTTGTTCAGTCATTTGTCCCATACACAAGTACTCTTCGAGCCCTGCTGAGTATGCCAGGACTCAAAGTCAGTGATGGAGTCACTTGTCACAGAGGTAATCTTCTACTGTCTCCTAATATTTTTGCAATTTTTCACCACATTTTTTTTTTTTGACAATTAATTAACCATTAATTAACAATTAACAATTGTTATATTGGACAATTTAACAAGAAATACTCTGCTGAAAGTGTTTACTATTACTAATATAATCGTGTTTTGGTATACTAATAGCATAGTTTGTTGAAATTTTAGATATATATTTGCTTTACTCTGTATTAAGAAACCACACTATAATATCGTTGCAACAGTGAAGTTATTTAAGTCAATATATATCTTGGACACTTCTGAAAGAGTCTGAAAAATTACCAAAATCATGAAGAATGAAACACACTGAAATGTGAAGAACACACATTTTCATTTATCTAGCAACAAATGAAAATGACTTTGCATCATGTGGCATCAGTCAGTGTACTAAAGAATTATCTTTTATGCAGTTTAAATGCAAGGATCAGCCAATCACTATGTTTTAATACTTATATAAAAGAAAATGCCATATGTTTTACAGGAATACAGCCGTTTTGCATGCAGAAGAACCAAGAACAACTGGCAACTTAAATCTAATTCCATTTTTAAATCTTCATTTTTATCTCTTTTCTAATCTTGTACAGCAATTAAGTGGTAAAACTTTTGAGTATTATAATATGTTACATGTATTACCAATGTAGAATATATTTTAAAGATTTTTGTACTGATTTCATTACAGATATGCAATAGATTCATCTTGTCTGCTTTTTAATGGCAATTAAATCTTATTGATTTGTCAACTTCCCCTGAGTAATCCTCCGAGGAAGAGAGCATTCAGAAAACAAAGTTTTGTTTTGTTTTGTTTTCATGCTGTATGCAAAGCAGCATAATTGTATGTTAGATTTAAATAAGGCAGGTTTAGTTTATTTTCTGGAAGTGACCGAAATGATGACAGTACTGAAAAAAAATGGGAATTATCTACAGGAAAATGAATACACACAAAACTGTTACCTTTACAAAGGAAATGCTGTGTACAACTCCAAGACCAGTAAAATACTGTCTAATGAGACATCATCATTCATTCACCCTTATAACATTATGTGGTGTAAATACCACTGTAGCTCACAAGGCATGATAGAAATTAGTGATGGAAATTAATGACAAAAGATATTCTATCAGCTATTTTGTCCATCGATGGGAATTACAAAAATATCAGAGTGCAAGTGGGACTGTTTCACTTGAGTCTTCAAATGCAAAAATCAACTAAAATAGACAAATCTCTCCTGATCACTTAAAATTAAATATGGAAGTATAAAAAGGTACAGACGAATTACATGCCAC
The DNA here is from genome assembly GCF_963932015.1 of Anas acuta. Taxonomy (NCBI): domain Eukaryota; kingdom Metazoa; phylum Chordata; class Aves; order Anseriformes; family Anatidae; genus Anas; species Anas acuta. Next base: position 23,317,732 of record NC_088985.1, read on the forward strand.
GGGCATCCCTGAGATATCTAACAACAGATGCTGAAAAAGGTGAAGGGAAGATACAGTGAGCTAGTATTAAATACCTGGTACTTCCACGAAATCATATATGTTAAAAAACTAGAAATCTAGTTTGTGTTGTAACTTTTAAAAAATCCATATACTAATATTAGATTATATGTTTATTTTTGATATATTTCTTATAACAATATGACTAAGAAAGTATAATCTAATAGTTTTTTGTGTTTAAAGCACGATACTTGAAATTGTTTTCCCCAAGGAATTCATATCCACATGCCTCAGAGACTTAAAAAGAGACGTGCATTTGAACAATCAGTTACAGTGAGAGTTAGATTCCTAATACCTAAGCAAAACAAAAATCAGTTAGGTGCCAAAGTCTGTTAAGATGCTTAGCAGCACCACAATAAGGAAATTAAGTGAAGAACTGGGTCATTACAAGGAGCTGAAAACACTGCAATGCACACTGAGTGGAGCAGCTGATGTGCTAGAAGGCAAGGTAGCCATTTGGTGGAATCTCAAGAGGCTGGAGGCATGGGCTGACGGGAACCTCATGAAGTTCATTAAGGAGAAATAAAAGTTTTCCATCTCTGGGATAGAGGAACCCTGACAGCCGTACAGTTTGCAAGACAAGTGACTGGAAGCCAGCTTTACAGAAAAGGATCAAGGGGTATTGCTGGACAATAAGTTGAAAGCAAATCAGTGGTGAGCCCCTGTGTCATGTACCATTAGCCACCCATTGGGCTATATTAGAAAACCACAGACAGCAGGTTGAAGGAAGTGATTATTCTCTTCTATTCAGCATTTCGAGACCAAATCTCAAGTAGTGTGTCTGCTTTGGAATGCTTCAGTACAATGAAGATGTTGAAAAAATGGAAGTCCATTAGAAGCAACCAAAACAATAAGGTGGCTGAAGACCTAGATCCTAGGGCTTAAACTTACATCTCAATCACCCAAGAGTTGGGCCATTTTACTGAGCACCTTTACAGTCTGGATCCCTTTACACCGTTGTGGAAGCTGTACCACTGAGAATGGAAGATCCCTTAAAGCAACAGAAAGCAAGAGCAAATAGATATGAAGAGCTTGAGCCAGAGGTCTGCTTTGTTATAAAGTTAGGGCATTTTGAAGGACATGAACCTGTATTTTTGTTCCCAGTGCCAAGCCACCTTATGCATTTTACAGCACACAAAAAAAATACATACTATACAGTATAATTTAATGAAAAGTAGATATAATCCAAGGAGAAAAGGATTAAAGAGATCTTGCTCTTCTGATTATACTCACTCTAAGGCTTTGTACAAAAGATTAGAACATTCAAAATATTCTGGAAAAAACAGAAACCTTCTGGGAAGTTGATTTCAATACAGTGCACCAGGCCTAAGCACTGTTTGCTATGTGAACAGTACATCCCAGCTCAAAACTCAGGTGAAGAGTGTGCAGATCTTTGCTAGGCCACTGACTGACAACAGAGCTTGGAAAGTTAGCTCTACACTACAGGAAGCATCTATAGTTGCTTATCAACAAAAATTACAAAAAGCTTATTCTTAAAACTCCCTCTTTAAAAGCAGCCTGATTTATCAAAGGATTGAATTGCTTTTCAACAGTCTGTTATGGGAAAACCCTGTGTTTCCTATAGGGAAAATGTCAAATACCATAATTATATCAAGCTTCTAAATAACATCTCTGTAATACTTCCCTGACTCATGAATTAATTTCTTGAACTGTTTAACAGGCTGTTTAACTTGGAGAAACCCTGAAACATGGACATTTAGAAGACTATTTTCAGGAGTGGACTTCAGGAATAGGTAAAAGAAATCCTGCAATTTTCTCCAGTCACACTGAAAATATTGAAAATGTAGTATTTGTGGTGCTGTGATCCTTCCAGCTTGGAAAGGCTTCAGTTTTTCAGGAAATGCTCATAAAACAAGGGAAAAATCCTTTAACTTCTTTGGCATGATCCCTTACTAGTACCTTGCCTCTCCACAATTTCTCCTTCACACAATTTTTCCACAAGGAAAACCTTCACACAAGGTTTGCTGCCAGAGTGGTTTCAAAATTTGCTCCATTTTTGTCAGCTTCGTCTCCTCAGCTGTATTTATCACCAATAGCCATCCACTTTTCCAGTGAATGACTCCTTTCAGTTGCAATAAAAAACAACTCAACAAACAACAAAAGAACAAACAAAAAAGAAACACACCTATGTTATTTGGAAGTAGTAGATATATGATGACAATAAAGGAAAGGAGTTGTTTTCAATTTTATGTTTGTTCAACCTATCTCCAAGATTAAAATAAAAAATGCTAACAATATTTATTAATCCATTTTATCTTAATTGAGAAGAAGCATACATAGACTTGAGAATTTTGCTAGTGCTTATTTGTCAGATTTGAGAAAATTACTATTGACAAAGCAGTCTTGTCAGGGGAAAAGGATATGCTGTACACAATTACAGTAATATCCATCACTATTGAATTGCCATTCTGTTCTAAGAAAAATGAAGGGAAGAACAAAGGACAAAGTATGTCAAAACATATTTAGCAAATTTTGAAGTTCAATGTTACTGTTGGATATTTTTGTTATCTTCTGAAGAGTTTTTACTCACATGTACTTCGGCTACAGGGCACTAGATTGATTATAACATACATAAATTATCTTGAAAAATTAAAATATTGATATACAGCTCTGATCACAAAAGAGAACAAATACATAGTATTTATTCAACAAATATTTATAATTAGATATTTTAAATCTTCAATATTTAGTAAATTATATTTCTAAGCTTCAGAACATATCAATTCATAATGTTATTCTAAATCAGAAAATCAAATTGCAGAGGTTTATAGTTTGATACCTCAGAACGTTTTGGCCACCTCCCAAAAGAAACTAGAGTGAGACGGTCTCTCTTCCAACCTGCAGATACCAGAAGAAAAGACAAAGTAGGGGACTAGCCTAAACACAGTATATGAAGGGAAAGGCAGGAATAAACCCGGGAGTTTTATTTCACAGTATTTACTCTCACCACTAGGTCATACCATTCAAAAGCTGATCACAAAAAACGATAATGCTGTATTACGTCTGGAACTAGTGTTTCATTTCCATCCACTGGCCCAACTCAGAGCACTGTGAAAGTGTGAAAGCAATGTGAGGAAGGAGCTCATATATCCTTCTTTCCAACTCAAATGCCAAACTGTACTCTCTCTCATTGACATCACTTGAACAACTGTCATACAGAGAAATGAAATAGCTCTACATGAATCCTCTCACTTGAAGCATGCTCATACTTATTAATTATCAATCATAGTTGATAAATCCTTGATTACCATCTTTCTAAAAAAGGACTCTACAAAACCTTTATTTTAACCCTTTTATGGTATCTAAGCAGAAGCAACTTTTGTAACAGTTCAGTGAACTTTGTCTTTCTATTTAAAATGATGACGACCAAAAATGATGAATCAGAATATGTGCTGTACTAGCCATAAAATGGACAGCTAGATTAAATGAGTCTTCTATTTCATCTTGTTCCGCAGAAGGATACATTATTCTGATAGCACTGTAAACCTTCAAGTTCACTGTTACTTTATTGCTGCTCTTCAGTTTACACATATTGCTGCTCTTTAGTTTGCTGATATTAGCCCAAAACATAATAATCAATTATGAATTTTATAGCTTTATAGATCTGAGAATCAAGATTAAAAAAAAGTATCATGTTATTCTAGCAAACTTCGTCAGCTACATACTATATACTACCTATTTTGAACTTGCTGTCCACTTGTTAGTATTTTAAAATGTATTAGACAGGTGGGTGTGAATTCAGAAGAAACATATAGACACTTTATATTGCTCATGTTATAAAATAATAGCTAAGTAGAACAATGAAATACATTTTCTGGTATGAGAATTCAACTGCCCAGAAAAGTGTAATCTATATCAAAGAGAACAAACCTTGACTTTATGCACTGATTAAAATACTTGAATGAAAATGGTTGTACAAAATGAAGTTACAGAAGTGTTCTAATAGCTGTTCAGAAAGACAGCTGATGGAACACATACTTGTGTATATATATATATTATATATACATATATATAAATGATTTGAAATCAGACATCTTTTTTCTTAAAAGTGACTGTGAAATACGAGATAGGGAACAAATTATTCGCTACCGTTATCAATTGCAAAGCAAGACTGAGCCTCACATTCTATTTACTTGTCTTGCACAGATAAAAATGAAGATGCACACAGGAAGAAAAGCAAACTTGAATTACCGTAACAAAATAACAAAAGTCAGAAGACCTGAAACAGAATTACATATCAGGTACAAAATCAGCATTAAAAGTTACCTCAGCTGTCTTTGCGGTTGCGGAAAACCCAAACTGCTACTTTTTATCTGATATAAATTTGCATTCAGCTTTATAAAATTGTGACCCTTATGTCCACATAGTTACACAAACACAGCAAAAACATGGAATTGGTTGCAGGCAATTAGTAGGCATTTAATAACTACTCAAAGTTTAAGAAGAAGAGGCTAAACCCAACCATTGAAGGAGGAGGAAGCCATTTTGGGTGTGGCACCTGCAAAGTCAACAGGTACTTTCTTTAATAAATTTATAAAAGCATTCTCAAAGAAGAATTATGTTTCACTTTCAGGGTAACAAGTGGCTTGGGGAAAAAAGGGAACTCACAAGAGCTGTAGAAAATGAGGGATATTTAATGTCATGAAATCTTAGGAATAGCTCTTAAATTCTGAACAATTCTGGAATGGGTGAAAAAATGTTCAAGTAACTCTGAGAGTAATCAGTTCTTATGAAGTGGACGATAATATCCGCATTTAACTCGTGGGTGCCACAGCCTTGTGCTATGATTGGCTGCCATCTGGGCTCCATCTGACAGCAGCAGATTGGTATTCTCTGCACACGTCCTCGCAATTCCTGTCGCCTGTTTGCTGTCCCTTACACATATACACAATACAGTATTTACTCAACTATAAACATTTCTGTAATGTACACAAGCAGCATCCACAGTACAGTTATGCACCAGCATTTAGGATCAATTTGGTATTAATAATACATATCTGTTTAATCTTTTCTTACAACTGATTTATAATAAAATATTTCATGGTGCAAATATTTTTTCACCTCTATATGTTAGAAACCTTATCATTTTTGTATTTGCTTTCCTTATTTCCCTTTATTCCCACAAGCCATTATTACATGCAAAATTTTTTTGCTTTCATTATGGTAACTTTCTGTTAAACAGGATAGTTAAATAACTGCAATGGGAACTGTGAGTGTGACTGAGAACAGACTCAAGCAGGCTGATGTCTTAGCACTGCACAGAAATATTTTTCTTCACGAGCAGCAATTTACCAAGAAGGCTATCAGAATCAGTATACAAACTAAAACTCCTCCAAGATCAACACAGACACCAGTCCCCTTACTTAAAAGAGCAGAAGATGTTATTCCTTTCCATTTATTAAATGATTCAACATTGCGGTATGCCTGCAACTAATTAGTATGATCAACACAGTGCAGGGCAGGAACAAAAGCAGTCCAGCCTCTGAGATGTGCTGATGTAAAAGCACACAGGAGTATACATTTTTAAACCCTGTCTCATAATTTATAACCATAACATACTAATCATTCCTTGATGGAACTTTCATTTGTAAGACTGAATTAAATGTCATTTCTGATTAGGCCTCTCTCTGGATATTAAAATTGACCAGCACGTTTATTCACTTACTAGCAGTAACTTACTTTCTTTAAGGCTGTCTTATACTAAACATTATAGAAAACAGAAGGTCAGTTACTGACAAGTAAGAATGATACAAGCGCATGTAAAAAGAACATATAAGTACGGTGAAAGAGAGAGCAATAAGTATATTTGCTAAGTCATATACTTACCATTAGCACTGCAAAGTTATTGAAGTGTGTACTCTGAATGGTGGTAATATTGCCTGCAGAACTAATTATGTGGCACCCTTCTCCCCACCAGCCTCCATGTCCATCTAGAAGGTCAAAATCCCAGAAGGCTGCAATGGGGTCTATACCCCGTGCAAAGTGCCTCAACCCTATAGTAAGAGGGCTGGTGAGGTTTCCAAAACTGCACCCATCTGCAAAAGCAACAAACTGAATCAGAGAGATGGAGTGGAAAACCCTTTATTGATGAATGTTGTGTAAAGAGATCAGATACACTAAACTATGGAAAAAAAAAAAAAAAAAGCAATAGACATATACTCTTAATGGTCAAAATCAAGGGTAATGTTCACATTCAGAAAAGTTTGCAATAGTTTAAATAAATCTGAATGAACATTTCTGTCTCATAATGTGTCCAAATGTTCTAATCAACCTTCACAAAGCTGATTTTTTTTGTCTAAGATTCTTCAGTTACAGCCAGTGTTATACTATTGCCCATGTAACTGCAAAAATGGCAGTTTCATCATATGATTAATAGCTGAGAAAATTCTGCACTTTGAAAGTCACATTTAAGCATTTCAAAAATGTTAATAAAACGAGAGCACTGTTCAGAATCAAATAAAATTATTAAAATTGCCTGGGTGAATAATTAATCAAAATAATGATTCAGTAGCATATAAGATATGTCACATTTAGACAAAAACATTTAACACCTGTTTTATGTCCATTATATCAGAAAGTATACTGGAGAGTAGTGATACATGCAACAGGGCACTGCTCCCTCCCTGACAGTCTTATTTTTCTCAATGTCTACGATGTTAGCATTGCAATTTTCATTGTAAAGAAAAGAGTAAAACAAGATTTTTTCCTATAGCTCTTTGTTTTAAGAAACAAACCTCCGTAACAACACAGTCAAAAAACATAGTAACCACAAATCTGCATTCTAGTCATACAGCAATTGTATTTCTTTATTTGCAGAAGAGTTTGAATAAAATGATGCAGATAGGAATAAATTCAAACATTGCTGCTAAAGAAACAGACCATTCTCAGCCTCTCAGCATACGGTATACTCTACTCTATTCTCTACATAATCAAGTATACCTTAGCTTTCAGATTAAAGGAAATAATGCATAACAACTCCTCACCTATTTTAGCAAAAACAGCTGGTGTGGCAACCGTCCTACGTTTCCCATCATCTGCAAGATTTGATGAGTTTCCTGTGCTGGGAAAGAGTTTTCCATTCCGAAAGACAATAAACTGTAGCTTGCAAGTGGAGTTATCAACAGATTGCCAGGCTGAAGACTGAGAGAAGACAGACTGTGGCAAATGAACTGAAGCTACTGCTACAGCATTCTGTACAACGAGAAAAAAAAAGAAACATTTAAAATGCAAATCACAACAGGGTTGCTTTCATGATGTTTTAAACTCCTGTACAAGAAATGTATGCTGCTTTCCTTTTCCAACAGACTGGAAGCAACCAAAGAAGCACGAGCTGTAACCATGGGAATAGGATTGGTACAGTGCATATTAAAAGGGAAAACGTTTTGATTGAATGTGTGAGTCTATATGGTCAAGCTCCCTGCTGCAGAGGTGAGAATGGTTCTTACCGTGCCTGCTAGAGGGTCCATCAACACTGCAGATCTGATTTAAAGAGACAACCTCTACCAGGTTTTCTCCTTCACTTAAAACAGAATCAGACAACTAACATTGAAACATTTCTCTGAAAGGGTATTTGAAGAGTATTAAAATAATTTTATAAATAAAAATATTATTAAATAAGACCGTAAAGAACTGCAAATGTGCTATATAACACTTCTTATAAATATATTTTTCTTGCTTCATATATGGAAAATCAGTTAACTCCATGTTTTAGCAATCCAGGATAAAAATATTACAAGCACTAATGTAACAGAAAACAAGACAGCACTAAGAGAAAATGAATGAAGACTGTCAGATCACTATAATGGCTTTGCGTTGTGATTGTGTTATACACCCTTTTACAAGCAGATAATTCGCTTACAGCATATTTATAAAGCACACCAAACATTATGTTCAGAGGACTTCACCCATCAAGCATTTTTTTTCCTCTGACCAAATAGAAAGCTAATCATTAAAGGCTGAGATATTTACAAGAAAAAACAAATTATGAGCAATGGGAAAATAAACAGGGAGTCTGTCCTGAGCCTTGAAGTGAAAAGTGTATGTATTTAAAAACAAACAAACTACAAAATGTTCTAATTTGCATTTCCCCCAAGGGCAAAGTATAGCTTCTGTGCACATAATTTACATAGATTATCACACAGTTTACTCATAGTACATGTGCGCTACCTCTTCCAGAAGTAAAAACAATAATCTTCACAACCATGTAAACAAACGATGTTAATATATGTCCATATGCTAGGAGAAATACACGAGAGATAAAAGGCACAACAGAGATCAGTAAACTAAAACATTAGAAGCACATAGTGACCTCACAGTAAATAGGGGGGAAAATCATGAGTAGTCTGTGATGTCACTGAGATGCTTATGTAAACAGATAAAAGGCTCGTATCATTTTTTTTTTTTTTAATCACCAAGCGTATTTCGCAAAAGTTTTGTGATTCTAACAACAGAAACTCAAAAAAATGCCTTTTTTTAAATATTTAATTTAGGTGATGTCACTTAAATATATTCATAAAATTAATTATGTTAAAAATATTCAGGAAAAATACAGAAAATAGCAACAGCACATTTTTACATTAGATTTTAAAATAACTGTGAAGACTTTAATTGGAATTAACTGAGCTAAACATCAAGTACTTATCGTTAGATTGTTTCCACTGCCTAATTCACTGATTCTAAAGCTGTCATAATTGGCTTTGTCTCATGCTTCTGAAAAAGACATATTTCACTCTATGATATCCCAAAGTATTACTGTAAGCTGAATCTCTGATGATTCCATTTTAGCCATAAATTTGTTATTAATAAGTACGTACAGAAATTTTTAGTAGTGTCATTTGTCAAAACCCAAATCTCTCCTGACTTACCTGGAGATCTACAAAAGTGTAAGAGAAATTATAATGTGATTAAATTTATATAGGATTTTCATTATTATTCTATGCTGGAAAAAGCAACAACAATGACATATTAAATTACACTAATTACTTATTATGCACAAAAAGAGAAAGCTAGAAGCATCTGAATAAGCTTATGATAATGAAACCAACAGCTAAAGGCATTGGGATAAGCAACAATGTGCCATGACTTGACAAAAGCTGTCCTACAGAAGGCAGAGGAACACAACTGGTTTATAGCACTTTTGCTGAGGCAAAATTGTGTAATTAATTGAGGCTCTCAAATTTCTTCTTTATTTTGACTTACTGATACCAATGAGAAAAGCAGTGATACAGTGTGGTAAACAGAGCTTGACTTTGAGACCGGGGAGGGGAGAGAAGTGGCTGCACACATCCAAAGCACAGAGAGCTGGCTTGTTTGCAGCAACTGGCCAGTTGCACAGTTGCGAATGATCAAGGTGATGGCTACCCCCTCACCTCCTTTACTTCCCAGTCTCTGCCCATACAGAGTCCCTTAACTACACAGTGTAAAGGAACCTGATCACAGACACCCATAGACTAGCTTTAAATCCAAGGGACAAAGACTAATGCAGTGAAGAAGAACTGTGCACAGCCAACACATGGATTCAGCACAGACTGTATGCAATCCTTGGACTGATGGAGCAAATGTCACATGTGCAGCAATGCAATATTTAGCTAACCATGTGGCAAAAAAGACACATTTACAGAAAATTATTTCCTCTTCAGGCTTCAGAAGAGGGATTTTCCCCATTTCTCCAAACAGAAGGTACAAAAACCATGAATATCTATAACATTAACTATTTAATAATCTCTGGAAAATAATGTCTACAGGCAATTTCTGGGATATGGTGTAATTTTGAACACTACCCTGTGTATACCTGATATTTCAACCAATTTATTTTGAGTGCAGGCAGAGCAAAGGAACAAATTGTGACAATGTATAGGTAAAGTCAAAACTCAGTGCATACCAAATATTTAATTTATGTAGAAGTTCCTTAAAATTAAACATCAAAATCAAACTGTTTCCTACAGCAACTTGTCTGCCAACAAACTCCTGTGCTAGGATATTCATGAAAAATGCACACACTGAGAATGCCCACACATTTGCAACGCTGTTTAAAAATATGAATATTTGTGAACAATTTTTACATGTAAGATATTTGAGAATCTTTATTTTAATAGCATTAAAATAGCATTTTAATAGCATTATTCACAGGAAAAGAATATGAGCACTCAAGCCAACCCTATTATTGCAGATGAGAATGGATGGCGCTTGACTGGAGGCTCAGTCTTCAATTCTATGTGTTGTGATGAATAATCAGTTCACCACTCTTGCCTCAATTTCCCTCTCATGTGGTGAAATAAAAATAATACTATTTCTTTTCCTCCAAAGCCTAGAGATGAAACACAATATGTGAACATATTATTACTAATACCAACAGTAACATTACATTTTGAGTGAATGACTGTGCTTTAGATGTTTCAAACTCCATATAAATAATCTCCTGTTTTAAATTTTTATTTGGACACCACATTGCCACATCACACAAGAATTGACATTCCATGGTGCACTAGTGGCAGTGTCTCGGGAAGCCACTCTACCTCTAAGGGAGAAACAGATCTAGAGAAAGAACCACCACCAAATGTACTGCATGGGATCTGCAGCTTTGCAATGACACAGGTCAGCACTGGCAACTTATATTTTCCCTGGAAAAGCTTACAGTATGTGTCAGCAATTTACCAGTTAGGATTTAGACATTCTGTGATCGTTTTCAAAACCGAATGTCAATAATCCCCTCATGACTCCATTTCACTTTTAGTCCTATTAACTGGATTGGACTGGCAATCATTAAAGAGGAAATTCTGAGCACTATAGATTTTTCTAAGGAACATTCTTCTGCTGGAAAATGACAGTGTTTTTAAATGAAAGCTAGCCACAGAGATCCATCCATTTCTACAAAAATATGTTAGAAATTATTCAAATTTCAAAACCTCCCATGTAATCTGTCCAGATATTCCCAAATCTGCTGTGTGATCTGCACCAGGGAAAGAGGGCAAAGCAGTAAACCAGTAAAGCAATAAAATGTGTTTTCCAGGAGGCTGCCAGCTCTGAAAACTTGTAACCTGGGAAAATTTCCTAAAAGCTAAAGGAAAGGTTCTTTTGAACACTATGATTCATAACTGGAAAGTAAATTAGCAAGAATTTCTGAAGTTTCATTTCTTGTTTCCATTTCCATGCTAAGTTTGTTTGTTTGTAGATTTTTTCGAACTAGCAGAAGAACAGAAACACAGATCCCGAAAGTTTAATATTTGAATGGAAAACCTCATTCCAAAGAGAAAATGATTCCCAGAATATTGAGAGCTACAGACTTCTGACATTTTTTTGCAGCCCATGCATGCGTGACCCTTATTAAAAACATTTTAAAGGAAAAATGAAAGATTTAAAGTGAAGTTTTTCCCCAGGCAATTTTATTCTGGTCTGTAGTTCATTCCTTATAATCAATGCTAGCATTTACAAGGAGTTTTTAAGCATTTAGGAAAGACAGCCCCTCTCACCTTAGGTACCTTTGCAATACATTGGCCCTGCTAGTTTCATGATCCTTTAAAAAGAGCTGCTCCCATTTGCTATATTGCTTCCTGATTATCTTGTTCAACTTGGCTAAAATTTAGCATAATTTGAGAGAACATACCTGTTATCAGACAGTTCTTAACAAGGGAGATACTTGGTAACACTGTGGAATGGTATAAATCAAATTATTTTCAGTTCTTCCTGCCTTGATACTAGAATGATTTTGAGTTCAAGCACGGTATTTATGTTTGAGACTAAATATATTTCATAGGAAAGCATTTAATTTTGATTGCTCAGAACAGCTGAAAGGTGTATTTTTTTCTAGTTGTCACTGTCCTCGACTTTAAAAACTGTACTTTTACAAGAAATCAGAAGAAAATGGGGGGAAGGGGACAAAGAGTAAATGAAATCACCTGAACACGAAGCAGACAACTAGAAAAAGCAACTTCACTGCCTCCAGATTTTAAAGAAACTGATTATGTGTTTTACAGATTCAAATACAAGATGTCATAGATTATTAATGATCCAAGGTTGTTGCTAAAGTATGCACAACCTATATAAAATTACAGTAGCAGTAAAAATATAGCAACTAAGCTCTACTGGTAATAACCTATATTACTAAATAAGTATTGACTGAGTTAACAGTGTGGTCGTCATCATAAAATCAAGTGAATACATTCTGTATATAAATACAATAGATGCTAGTTAGGCCCTCAAACAAGACAGTAGCTCCTCAGAAGCAAATGAAGAGATCGATTTAGAATTTATGTTAAAGGTTTAGTGGCTAACATAATAAAATAGTGTGAAAATGCTTTTTCATCTGTCTCTCCTGCTATTTAAATCATACTCCTTTGGAATTATTTCAGCACGTGAGGTAAGGGATACAGAGAAGTGTTTGTCCCAGCACTGTCAAGCTGTATGTATGTACTTCTCTCTTGCTCTGGCATAGAAAGCATCAAGAAAACAAAACAAAAATTTAGAATGTCTGGGAGAATGTCAAATAAGTGTTCTGTAAAAGGAAGGGAAACAATGGCACTTTGAAGAAATATGGTTATATAAGACTCAATGGCAAAGCAATTTGACAGGTCTTGACAAAAAAAGATAGGATTGATGTTTGTTTTTTAAATAGGAGGCCACAAAACAAGGAGAGTGTAAGGAGATTCCCAGAAATATTAGTTTGTATACATTGTTCCAGATTTATTAGTTTACTTGTAGTCCATGAGGCTGCTGAATAACAAAAGTCTGGAAAGGCTCAGGAATGACTAGCAAGAAAAAAGAAAAACTGATACAGATTCCCAGACAGAAATGAAAAGATATCTCCAAAAACACAACATTAAATCACCTGGCTATAGGGATGAAATTGCTATTCATGTTAGGATTATTATGTAATAAAGTCGTTATATTGTAATGCTGAAGCCCACATCCATCTTAATAGCTGGAAACCAAAGTATATACACCAAAATACCTTTGTTGTAGCCAGACATAAGTGTCATTTTAATGCATAGTGAAAACGTAACAATAAATATAGGCAATTATACGAAAAGGTACAAAACCATCTTAAAGTGTATTTAAAGGTATATCTAATAAGAATGGCTTTCTAGAATTCATGCTACATAAATGTTAGTTTCAGCAAGCAACATGGACATTTTAGAAAAGCGGGTAATATAAAATAATCTTTGAAAGCCTGATAATCACTAATACCTCTTCTAATATATGTAAAAAATAAAAGCAGTCTCCAATTTAGGATTTTGTATTTCAGATTTTAAAACTTGGCAAACTCTGAAAATTTGTTAATAAAAGTTACCTGGATTAACAAGATCCAGCATGGAAAAGCAACTCAAAAGAGATATTGAATATAATCAGAAAGACTATGAAAAGAAAAATAAAAAAAAAACAAACTCATCGATCAACAAAAAAGTAGTTTTAAGTGTCAAGAAATGGATAAATACAGGGATAACTGCCAAAACATTTGCATACAGTACTAAGTTCTTCAGACCTATATTTAAAAAATGGAGAAGGAAAGAAATAGAGTTGCTATGTAGAGAGAAACAGGTAGAGATAAAACTAGAAAAAAATCATTGAAGGTGTTGATGTTTGCATGGAGACAGTTAGGATCAATAAGAAAAACGTTATAAGAAAAATAATATAAGAATTACCAAAAATGTTAAAGTAAAATTCAACATGGGCTGAATAATGTCATGCAAATCTTTGATGCAACTGACACATGAAATCAGAGGACAACTATGTTTTTTTTTTTTGTTTGTTTGTTTTTTTAAGGATTATACCAAGCCAGTCATAGAGCAGTGATGACTTCTCTGTAAAACGATCTACAGTTAATGTGAATAAAGTGTGGCATGTAATTAAAACAGTATAGACCTATGCATGATTGACTTTATTGCACAGTTTGCATCATATACAGCTGCTGCTGCCACATCCCCGTATTTGTCTGCTTCCATGTCAAGAGACAGGCTGCTTTTACAAGTCTGAGAGTTGTTTGGTAAATTGCATAAAAATGTGGTGTCCTTAAGGTATGCCTATATGGACGGCTGTGTCATTGTTTGTAACTTCCAGTGTGATGCACTGAAGTTGCTTATGCATTCATGCATAATTCCTCCAAAACATAGGTCAGCTCATTGCATCTAAGACTTCATTATTAATGCATCTGTAAAAATACACTCAGAATACATAATACTTTTTTTTTTTTTTTTTTTTTCCTGAGGAAGGTAAAATGTGTAGAATTCAAGCAAAAGCTGACTTTGTAATCTGATATTATGAGGGGAAAAGAGAAAGGGTAAAAAAAAAAAAAAAAATCAAAGGAAAAACTAACACTAAGGGAGACAGGATAGGTTTACCACAGATAAATAACGCCAGACTCATGTAATAGTCCTTGATAACTTTTCTAGACAAGGACACACAGGTCACCTAATTTCTTTTGCCCTCAATAAAATACTGGATACTATATGGAAAGCTGAATTGAGACACTGAGAATTAGTGTCTAAGTCACTAGAAATAGGGTCAGGTGAATAAGAATCTAGCTAAAATTCATAATAAAATGAATTTGAAAGGAAACAGGCTGGAGTGAATGTACCAGAAGTTTTTAATGAAAATTAGTTTGGGAACTTACAGTTTTCATCTGATGACCTTTAAACAAGGAAGAGGAACATCACCTAAGACAACACTCAAAATCATATGCTTTACATATTTATAATGAGAATTTCTGTTATAAACTGGTGAAACAAACCACTTTGAAAAACAAAGGACTTGAATGCACTGTTTTATCACATGGATGAATCTGAGCCACTGCAATTTAACAATAAAAAAAAATACAAATATAGTCTGGAACATTTCAAATGAACCATTTCCATTAGACAGAGAAATACTGTGATTTTCAAGAATAATTTGTTTTACAAGTGCAGAGGAAGAGAGTTCTGCATTGTCAGCCTAGCAGAATGAAAGGAGAAAAGGCTGTGTCTGCTGCCTTTAGAAACACCAGAGGAATAGCATCTAGAGAGGAAGAAGAGTCATGTGAGCATGAACACAAGGACAAGCAGGACGTTGGTCAAGAGCAAAAATTCCAATGTGAAGTATGAAAATACTTCCTAGCCTTTATTACAGAAAGGACATGGTGGTCTCCAAGGAGAATGGACATGCACACACAAAAATTCACCTACTTTTGACAGAGCATTTGAATATTTTATGATAGAATTACACAATACAGTTCTCAGGAAAAAGAAAGATTTTGTAAAACTATTCAGTCATGGCAGTGTCAAGTGACTTACATCTGCAATAAAAGAACATTGAGCATGGAACTGATATCATTATAAAAAAAAAAAAAAAAAGGAAAAATTCTGCACACACAACAGCTGCAGACAGTTGGCAAACTTGAAAATTAAGCCACATTTAATGCAGACAGCTATTTTAGAAATCTTAATATAAACATGTAAAAATAGAACAATTAAATACAGATCTGACTTGGAACATTAAAGAAATGAAGGCCTATACATTTTTCTATTACTTATCTTCCTACAAATTGTCCTTAAAATTTATGAGATCTTTAGCATTTAAGTAACAAGAGCTCAGTGTCCTATACTGTTTGATGGTCTAGCAGCAATATCTGACACAGATGACAGCTAACTACTGACACATGCTCAGATGAACATTCCTAGTATACAATTACCTAAAAATGGTATCACCCTAATCACTGCACTATTATTCTTTAATAAAAATTCCAGATTTACTCTACCTGAGATGTTGAAGATATCCCTAATTTCTGCTAGCTGCAGTGGTACCATTATCGGTTAACCTTGTGGCTTTGAATAAAAGACAAAATCCTTTGTTTACATTGTTGGATCTGCTAGCAATCTCCCATACACCTATAGATAGAAACATCTTTGACTATAATATTGTGGTGACTGCAAAGAAAGCCTTCAAAGCAACTTGAGTGTAAATTAAAACAGATGATTCTACAAGAGACGCAAAACCACAACAAATCTGCAGAAAGCCCCAAACATATTGCTCCAGTAGATACAATGTAAGAATCAGTATTAAAATCCACATTTTTCAGTTATTTACTACTGATATTTTAGTATATTTTTTGTGTATTCCAAAATTCCATGTCAACAATTTTATTTTAAAATTTCCAAGTTTTACCTATTTTCACCTTTTCTAGAAATATACTTTTCTCCATATGTGACAATAAAAAAACAAACAAACAAAAAATACAAAACACTGTAAAGCACAAAATTTGTCAACATTATATAAATTGGATTTTATATAATAAATACATCACAATTTTGTTATAATTTCGATTATGATTATGATTATTATTTAAAGGCAATTTCAAGAAACTATTTAGATTTTCAAACAGTGTTATAGGATTGCTTCAGTTCAGGGTTCCTTATTTCAAGTCAAGCCGAATCTGCGTTAGGCTTGCCATAATGCAGAAAGCTATGCTAGGGGATGCATAAAATTGGTCTTCTTGGGAATATGAATTCTTAAGGGTGGTTTATGAGTTTTCAGCTGGAATGTAAAGTTTTTTGGGGGGAGATGAGAGGTGAGGAAGGTGGAGATGCAGATCCTTGAAGTATTGATTTCAGGCATATCCCAGAATTCATGCTGTATCTTCCCATTGTTTTCCTATGAACCTACAGAGGCTTGCTGCAGCTACATTTTTATAAAGAATGGCTTCTGGCAGTGCATTCTACAGGAAGATTTGCCCTCTTAGGAATTTGGCTCACTGGGCCCTTCAGGCATGTATGTGCTCCTAGAAATACTACATTTTCCTCCAAGCTGCCTGAGATGAATGAGTATTTTTCCTTTTTATTTAGGGGCTCAGTTCATCTTCAGGCATAAAATATGTGAGATCTTTCTTGAGAGTTTAGATTAGCATATTAGGTTGTTGGTTTGTTTGTTTTGTTTTTTAAATTACACTAATGAGTGACTCTGATTGTTACAGGTGCTCTCAGAGGGGATGGGCATATGTAAATTGTTAAAATTTTAAAATATGAAGTCAAAATAAATCTGGTGAGCTAAATGGAACATTCAGCTGCATAATGACAAACTTACACCTTGGATCTTAGGAAGTACATCATAATCATACAGAATACCTAACTAACCAAATACCTTTTGCAGTTTATTGACTACTGAGTTTAAAAGCCAGTAGATATTACTGTTTTTGAAAAAAAATGAATTCTAGCTTCAGTATACCAGCGTGTTGTTTTTGTTTGTTTGTTTGTTTGTTTGTTTTTTTTCCCACATGCCCATTTTTAATTTCTCTTTTGAACTAGGTGAATTATGTTAATGTAGGCCTTGTAACAGTTTTACTTTCTGTGTGGTCCATAGCTTAGTGATTAGCATACTAAAGAAACTATTAGAAATGGGAATAGATAACTTAATATTTCCCAGCACCCAAAGTATTTATAAAGATTTTTCTGAAGTTTGAGAAACACAATTAGATTAAAATAAGAAGAGATATTAGGTGGCTTATATGCATCAAAAGACACTGTAGTAAACAAAATTCATATACATTTTAGTACAGTGCAATGCATACAATTATGGATTTTATGATTTTTCCAAAGTCTTAGATAATTTGGATATATCCATTCATTGAATATGAGTACACACAGATGCAGCTAGTAGGTAATAGGGTAGTTCAAAATGACCGGATATTGCAACTACTTAAGTATACTAGATGATAGGATTTCTGATTTCACTGATATGGTATTCACACTTAGTTAAGCCAGATAAATATAAGGTTCACTTGGTAACATAAGTTGGAATGTAATAAAAAATATTAATTCTGAATTTTTCAAAACACTATTTTGATTTAATTTTCCTGAGGCAAAGTGAGTTGCTATATTGCATGTAATTTGCAGAAGTCCAAGTATTAAGTGTTCTTCTGGTGCTGACTTTTTATAAAGGTGACTGCAATAAGATGCTGACACTGTAGCTTGATGACTACTGAAACATTGACACTGATAACAGAGGAAATCTGAAACTGCTGAAAATTTTAGCAGTTTTAGCAATTAGAGACTTCAAGGAATAAGGAATTTAAATTTCAAGGAATTTAAAAGTTCCATAACCATGCAACAATTCAGTATTCTGCAGATTTTTGAATGGTTTAGGTATTATCCTCAGGAATGATCTCTACTGGCTATAGCCATTAAACAGCGAAGACCTAGCAAAGCTCCTGCAAACTATAATTTAGATAAGACATGTTTCTAGAGAATAATGTCGGTCCCCTACATTCTCTTGCTTTACTGTATAGAGACCACTAAGCAGTGAAAAAGTGGTAAAGTTGTCTTTGCTTTAGCCTATGCACACTCACACTTTCCTTCAGTCTATTACAAAATACAATTTTGCTATCCTCACAATTGTCAAGAAAATATGCCTCCTCAAGCAAATATAATTTCTTCCCTACCCCTACTCAGTTTTCCAGTTTAAAAAATCTATATATTATAGTCTCCAATTTGCCACAACAGTAATCTGTCTCCTTGATTTCAGCCACTGAGATGATTTACTACCTTCCACAATCCAGAAGTGCAAAATGGTGAGTATAGTCACACTACTAAGAGAAAGGTTCTGAGTCACAAAAGTGACTTCACATTTGGACGAAAGTACCCAAGGCCTCCAGACCATTGAGTTGCATGGTGGTAAAGTGGACGAACATCAATGACATTTTAGACAATTATAGTTGTGATGTTAAATATGAAGGGCAGATACTCCACACCTGCTAATGCCAGTACTTGTTAGTAGTCACTGCTCTCCAAAACTCTCATACAAAATCACAAACCCTGTGTCTTAAGTCTCACATGGATCTTTGGGATTCAGATGCACTCAGTGTGAACACAAAAGATAAGATATTGAGCTCAGTATGATAATGGCACAGTCATGTCAGAATTTCACCTTTAAAGATCAGTTCTGGCCAAATGCCCTGCTGAAAACCTAGAGAGAGCAAAACCAAAGAGATTCACTGCATATGTTTGAGCATAAAATGAAATACCGTAGATATTAAAGGAATTTATCCAAGGCAACATTTACACAACCCAGTTATCATCACTAATGATTCCAATGCCACAGGCATGATGTGAGACATTTCTGCTTTTCTTTAAAACTGGACAGAAAAGCAATGGAGGAGTAGAGTCCATCCGGCAAGAAAGGTGTCAATTCATAAGAGCAATAGCTTTTTCCAAGCCATTGTATTTTGCGGTTATATAGAGCAAACTGATGCCATCTAAGGAATGATATATTCCCCCACTCCCTTTTTAGAGAAAGAAACAATGTAAGTTGTTCTTGCAAGTAATATATTTGAAGATAGATTTTCACCAACAATGTAAACTAGAGGCAGATGTCACGAGGCAGCTTTGAAAATAAAACTTTGAGATGGATACATAAGCACATTGTGTGTATACTTCATGTGCAAATCTGTTGTGTCATTCCTTTGGTTCTGTCAGAAAACATTCAGAGCCAACCAGAACACTTTTACCCTCATCTGAATCACATACACACTCACTGTCTTTAATGTAAATGTTGACCAGGACAGATTCCTTAGCCCAAAACTCAGCTCTAGCAAGCACTTATGGACAGTCTTTTTTTTTTTTTTTTCCTACTAATTTTTTCTAAGGGATTTGTTACAGAATTATGAAAACACCAAAAATATTTTCTTGCATTATCTACAGTAAAATCCAATAACAACCATGATGGAAGTGAGGTCTGTCTGGTCCTTCTTTCAGATCACATCTCCGCCAACCATCATTTCATATGGTGGTATGACTTGAAGAAGGCTGGAAGAAACCTAACTCTTATATATTAAAATTTCATAGACGCTGAGAAAGCACCTTGGCATATGTAAATTTTGCTTTATTACTGCAAAAATAGTCACTTGATATAGTCAGTGTTAGATACTTCATTTCTAAAAGCTGACTGAACTAAAATCTTAATCCTGTACTCAAATCAAGTTTTGTAGCAATTGATGACAAAGCAGTGATGATGTTCTCCAGATTCAGAGTTGAAAATATTAACATACATTATCATTTTTTTTGTCATCAGTAATCACTACATGAAAACTCATAATTTATATTGGGTGAAGATGCTTTTATATTTCTGAGGCAGTATGCACTGTATTCCTTTTACTCAAGGGTGTGCCTTTGAGTTGAGGTCCCAATGAAGGTTACTTGAGGCTTCTTGTATCCTGCATGGACCCAACTGAGATATGAACTAACCACTGGAGGAGCACCCCTCAATCCCATTCATTGACAGCTGAGAATCAAGATACCTACCATAATATAATTGATTCCTAATGTAATAGATTCCCTTAAATGCTCAGCTAGGTGCTAATGCTAACCTAGCTAAAGTTAAACAGGATGAATAGAATAGTAATAAACGAAGACTGAGAACTAAGAACTGCACCAGTCTTCTCTCTTCATTTCTTAGATCAAACAAAAGGGAATAAAAATAACCTTCCTAGATCCAAATGAAAAACTGTTTTTAGCATGCAATATATGACTGGAGTGGATGGGAAAGCACAGTGTTTTGCTTATGGCTTATGAATTAATATAAGTTTCCAAGTATTAGTGCTGCAGGGCCTGTATCCTGAAAAAGCAACAGCAACATGTTCATTAAAAACAGCAGCCTCTATGCCGTGAAGTGTTCATTTTTAAATCCTGTAAATTGGTTATATAAGTCACAAATTTGCAATTTAATCAGTAGAAAATGAATTGTTTTACATTGTTATATGTAATCATTTTCAATAGTTTGAATATTTTGGTCTTCCTTTCTTGCTATATGAATTTTCTGATCTCTTTCAGTAAAGGTCAGTTCTTCTGGTATCAGTATATTTAATGGGTTCACAGATTTGTACCAAGGACCTGTATTCTTAAGGGCTTCATTTTATCAGTCAGACACATCAATGGTGTGTATAATTCAAACTTTCTCAAGGGCTTCCACTGCCAAATTTGACTGATTCTCCCCTCCCCCCCCCAAGTGTGTTATCATTCTCACTGAATCACTTTCAGTCTCCTGTTAAACTGATATGCCTTTACTTTACACATCAGCAATATTCATTTTTCTAACATAAAAACTTAATATTTTCACCATTTCACTATCTTTTTCTTCTAACTCCACAGTTTTACATTCTGCATTAAATAGGATGGGAGTACTTTATTGAATCCTGCACATGCATTTCTGAACTCTTACTACTGCTAACAGCAGATGCTGATGTGAGTACCTGAGCGTATAAATTAATTATTTAAGAGCAAGGATCAGAAAGAAACATGCTCAAGAAGAGAAAGTGAGAGAAAAATCAATACAGAAAAAAAATTGAGTCTCTCATGCCAACTGAAGGTCTAACACCATGTACAAAATTAATAACTAACATTATTAGCTGAAAGACAGTGTATCTGAGAAAATCTGGCAGAGTCCCAGACTGTCTATCTCAGTAACAGGAAAGTCTTAAGTTTTCTTATCAGGAATTCTGGGTCCTGGCAGCTCTGCACATTGACAATAACATGAAAACGCTGCTGCCAAGGGCACAGACTCCACTAGCAACTGGATTCCCATTTTTCTCTATTGGCTAACATAAGGAAGAAATATTTGACTAACAAACTGGGTATAGATAAAACTATAAAAGGCTAACTTAGAAAATAAAACAATAGATTTTGGTCCTATTTCCCCAACTACACTTCCTGTGTTTTCTTTCTTTCGTAATCTTCTGAAAACACCATTAAGTAAATGTCTGAATATTAACAAACGAAATAACTTCAATTGATGTCCTATTTTCTTCCAAACAAACAAAAAAATAAAAACTGATTGGCCAGTTTCTTCTCATCTGCCATTCTAAGTTCTCATATTCCCATATTTCTCCAGCAGATCTACATAAAAAAATACAGTGAACAATACATGTATATGAAAACAAAACTGTATTCACTAGTTATAAATATCTTGCAGTCCATCTCTTCATTTTATCACCGTGTGGGGGCTCTCTGAGGAACTTACCAAAAATATTTTCTGGATAGTTTTGATATCCTCTAGCTTTTTAGATTTCTTTTAATGTCTCTACTCAGAAGCAATAAATCAAAAATGATACAGTCTGCATGTCTGAACGGCAGCGTTTTCTTGCATTGTAACCTTGACATGGAGAAAGCCAGATACTTGTACTTGCTAAGACATGGTCTATTCAGCATCATTGTGTTAGCATTATTCACCAAGTGGAATTAAAAACTGCACTACAGTTACCATGACAACCAGCTGTCTCCCACATACAGCATCAGTTTGAATTTGTGCAGACCATTTCTAACAATGATTTAAGTCAACAAATTCAGTATTACCCTAAGGTAAAAATATGGTTTAAGAACAAACAAATACTTTCAGTTTCATAATATTACTTAGCTTGATACATTAATACCAAGTATGACTTAGGAGTTCTTCAGAGAGCTGACTTTTGTCAGAAATTAATGATGAATGGTAATCCTCTTGTCAATATATAGTTGGGAACAACTGAAATTCTTAACCCAATAAACATGCAAGCTGTAATATTCAATACCATGTTTTATTAAGCAATATTAAAAAATTTCTAGTCCATCACCTTTGTAAAACTGACTCAATGTAGCATATGATGGAATAAAAGCCCTGTGCTCTTTTAGACAGATTTTAGTTTTTCATTTTGATTTTAAGGCCTTCTCTATACTATGTTGGTAAGGTGTTGCCCATTGCAGATGGAGAAGTGAAGGCATAACATTTGTAGGAGAGTTTGTGTGGAAAATGTGTTAGAATATTTATTTAATCATTCTCTAAATTTACATTTGAATTATGCTGTTGATTACCGTGTGTAGTATCACTAAGATCATTAGCGTATGCTCACTGTAGAGATTCTTACTAGAAAATAGGGTGTAATTCTTGTTCCTCCAAAAGTATCAGCCAGCAATTCTCCATTATCATTTGGAAAAATAATCTAAAACCTGAAATATAATTTCTGAGCTGGGGAATTCCAAAATTCCAAAAAGTTCCCTTTCCCGTAAACTTAACGGCTTTCTTTTTTTTTTTTTTGTATGTTTACCAGACCAGCTTACATGCAAAGAGAAGGCTCAGTCAGTCTTGAAAGAGCTAAGCTGTAAAGAAGAGAGGGTATATCAAACTTGCATATTGTATTTACAATGCCTGATGAAATATCATACATTTGCATGTCTGGTCATCTGTATGAAACAGCTACCTGCTGCTTCACAAGTTCAAAGCAACATATTTTGGGTTCTTTTGACTTCCAAGCATGATTTCTGTCTGACAGTCATTGCAAGTATGTAATGGCAATGATGGCCAGTTTTGCTGGCAGAACAATAGGATGTATTACAAGGAGAAGGAAAATACAAACCTGCAGAACAACATGGAAAACATACAATTACAATTGTGTATGTGTATGTTAAGTGTGGGGAGAGAAGAAAAAGTAAACACTGAAATAAGGGTAGTTAAACCATTAAAAATTCAATGTATGGTCAAACTACAAGTAATAAGGCTATTCTTCATGGAAGAAACTATTAAAAAAATCAAAGAGAACTTAAACAGGGTCCATAATTACTAAAGAAACTGCTAATGTTACATACTGAAGTTCATATGTATTAATGATACATCCTCAACTCACTCATTTTTCTGGAAGCAAGTGTCAAAATGAAGTGTTACTGTAGATTACCATTTGGTACGTGGTATAACACTTGTTGCATCACAGAACTTAAAAACACATCAGAAGAGAAAACAGGACAAATCAGTGCAAAGTGTTTAGAGTTAAGAAATTCAGAGGCTATTAGCAATGTGAGGGCTCTTATGAGTAGAATTTTAATCTGTGATTAAGAGTCATTGAAGCCTAGCTCTCAGGTCAATACATAATAATGAAAATTTTGAGTTTGAAAATAATGCTTTCAGTTTTAAATGATTTAATTTATGTGGGAGTGCTGGTCAGATAGAAAAATAAGTGTGATCTAAAAGATTGAGGAAGGAAGTAGCACAGAAATGCATTTAGTCCTGTATCACCATGGACACATTTGTTATCAGTGACAGGCAATGTGAAATCAGGCACAAATTGAAATCAAACCCATCTTTAAGGTTACACTAAACTGAACTGACAGGAACACTACACACAAGAAAGAAAAAGAAATGGATTTCTATATAGCACTTCAATCTTCAACAATGGGAGTGCATAATGCTTAAATGTAAAAACAGAGGAATTCAAGGCAGAAAAGAGACCGAAAACAAGAAACAGAGTAAAATATAACCTGAGGCATCAAATCCACAAACCCAGACAGGAACTTTTTTTTTTTTTTTTTTTTTTTTTGTCAGCAAAAAGACTGTACACAGTCAAAAATAAGTGTCAGTGGGAAAACAAATATGATTGTTACTGGAATTTAACAGATCTGTAACAATCCATTAACTCCTAGATTGAGCTGCAATGCAATACCATAAAATAAAATAAAAATTAAAAGTAAATCAAGATGACAATCTATGCAGATGTGTATCATTTTACCCTGAGGCTGAGTCTATACCCTTGTGTCAAGGATGCCTTAGTGGGGCTAAAGTAGCATTGCTAACAATTAATGGATGTTTTCTTGTTACATTTCAAAAAGATAGAGCACCATCTATTATTATTATTTTTTTGAACACATAGCTATTTAAACAAAGGAAAAAAATAGAGCATTTCACCACTGCATTTTTCTAAAAGAATATATTTGAACAAGCTTGCCAAATCCACGTTCCTTTAGTTCTGTAGACTTCTGGGTTTGTATGTATTAGTATTTTAGTTTAGATTAGGAACTCTGGCCTGATTTCAGATATTAATTTCATCATATTGCTTTCAAATCTGAACACCAATTTTCAAACAATTTTCCTCTGTCTGTTGCCATGCTTTGACACGGTAGTCTCATGGTGCCCAATGTGGATTCCATTTGGATAAAACAATCACAAAATCCACTTGGATAAAACAATCACAAAATATAACTGGTGAGTTACACAGGACCAGAGCAGAGCTAAACTGGAGCAAATTCCTCAAATACATTTGAGGTTAATGACAGACTCTCAATACCATCTGTTTTGCTCCACAGATTTGCACATATTGCACTGCACTACTTTCTAAGGTATTTTTAAAATCATGCCTCTTTTTTTTTTTTTTAAACAAATTTCTTTTTCCCCTCTGTGACTCTGGTCTCTCCTGGTTCTCTTCCCTGACCTTTGGAAGTAAATGAAGTCTTTCCTCTCCTAAGCCTTAAAGCCAGTTAAAATGGAGTCCTTGCTGCTCTTCCCTACAACATAACCTGTCCTCTTCCTCTTTCTAAAACTGTGAATAGCTCTGCAATCCTTGCAATCATTTCAGTCTTTAGGTTCAACTAGAACTTCTGTAGACTCATCATTATGACTAATAACTGGCAACCTCATCTATTGTCTCATTCAAGGACAACTATCTGAGCTGGAATTAAATGCACTCATGGATTAAGAAAAAAAAAAGTCAAAAAAAGCTTCAAAGCAAGAGGCATAAATTTGATTACATTCTCCCCAAATAAGTAGGCAAAATAACAGTGGTTTCCTGGGATATGTATAAAATTATTTATATGCAAACTGAGACTCATGTTTTTCAAATATATTTTCTCCTGAAATAATGTTAGCCACAGCTGCAATACTATCTGTGTACTCAGGTTTTAATTTTAACTGAGTCCTTTACTTTTTATGAAAGAAAGAGAGAGAGAGAGACTCAAACCAGTGAAAACTTCTATGGTCTGATTAACCAATTTGGCAAAGACCCACCCCTGCACTTTTGCAATGATCCTTTTCAAGTCAAATTTCTTTCTACCTGACAAATTAATATTCTAAACTTTTAGGACTGTATCATTGTATACAGGCCTAAAGAACTGACAAATCAGAATGTTTTTCATTAATGTAATTATTATATCTTGTTATTTATTTTTCTTGAAAAAATATTCATCTTTCCACATGCTTAAATATATGTGAGTAATATGATTATATTTCTACTTAGATCAATTTCCATAATCGTACTTGATAAGTGTATAGGTATAATTTAAATATACTATATTAATATAATAATATAATAACTACTATTTCCTTTCAGACAGTATTGCTTCCTTGGAAATAATTTAATGAATTAAACAATTGGTTATGAAGCTAACACAGCTTTATTTAACAATAGGCTTTTTCACCTGAAATTTGAATAAAATGTTACAGATATAGCTCTAATTCATTTATTTAGAATGCATACAAGCAAACGTTCGTATAAAATGGCATACTAAATATAAAATTGAAAGTTAACAGAAAAGGTGAAAAGAATCCCATCTGTTATCATAAAATAATTTCTTAGAAGAGCTAAACAGCATACATATGCTTACTTTAAAGAAGCAATACAGGGGAAAATCCTGTATATACAAGGCAAGTGCAATACACATTTTCCAGAAACTAGATACTCTGCAGAAAATGTAGCATAAGCTCTAGTCAAATAATATAGCTGGATTTGCACCAAGCAAAAGCTTCAGCTAGATGTTACTCTGGCAGTGTCTGATTCACAAAGAACTTTCATTTTGCAGTTTGCTGTACAGCACATGTCCTTTCTGCTGGATGTAAAGGAGTGTTAGCAATTTCACACTGTGCACTTGCCTGTATATACCATATGGAAACAAAATTATCTAACAAAATGAACAGAATACATGTAAATTAATATATATCTATTGTTTTAAATAGAGAACACATACTGTTCATTTAGGAAATACTGATAAATGGCAGCTAATATATATTGACAATTCAGAAGTGAGACAGATCATCAGCCACTGTTATCTACACAGCTATGCTAATTTACAGCAGTTAAGCATTTGCTGTAGCCACCTTTCTGTTCTCAACAAACACACAGAAGATTGCAAAAATATAGCATGATTCAAAATAAGACTATTTTCACACGCTGTAATTTTCAGCAGCCAGTAGGACTGCTTATCCTAAGCAGTGAAGATCTTTTCCTGCTTAATCAATGAGTAACTTCACTGGCATCAAGACAGGCAGAAGCACTGAACGAAGGCCAAAGTTTTTGTAACGTAAAATCACTTATTGCTGAAAACCAACTCTCTTTACTTTGGCAAAACAGTGGTGAAGAGGATGGATGCATGGGTTATAACAGGCTTGAGAACAGATTTATTGTATATGTTTCAATCCAAAAGAATCTCCTCTTTGCTCATATGGTAAATGACCAATTGATTTTCTTGTCTCTATTCTGAAGTAAATAACCTCACATACACTGCAAGGTGAGGCAGACATCCAGAAAGTCACGTTTTTTTTTGCAGATGTTTGCTTACTCCTCAAAGTAACCATGTGTCAGAGTCACACCGTGAGCAGTTGAAACATGTCAGGACTGCAGGCTTTGTCTCATACTGCAACAGGGTCTCTGAACAAAATGTCTCTGAACTGAAATAAATTTGCATTTGAAATTGTTTTTCCACAAATATCAAAAGGTTGCCGGTTTTATGTAGATATTTTCAATCACATTTGTTATACACATTTGCTCTGCTTTATACTATTCAATACTAATGCCATTAATTCATTGCAGATCACACCAACATATCTCCAGTGTTACAAACGTTCAGCCCCTTTCCTAAGCTGTCCCCATCCTTCAGCTCCCACATGCTAAAACAAACAAACAAAAAATAAACTCTTAACTTAAATGAAAAGTTCTAACACACTATTTTAAAGTCCTTTCCTAGAATTTGTGACAACAAACCAGTACCAGTTTTCTAGCTATTTAAAAATGGGCCAGTTAAAAGGGAAAACTGCTACCATGTTCATATATTGTTTCACAATATTCTGATTTTCTAAAGACATAGATCAAAGGATCACCATTCACATATAGATACACAATATCAGAGCTCAAAATCATGGGATGGAGGTCAGAAGAATTTGCCCACTGCTCTGGCACAGTATTTAATGAATTGCATGGAGGATTCTACAATGAGATAAAAGAGAGAGCATCTCTATGGAAACACTATGGTCTACTTCAGCATTAATGGATAGCTCAAAAATGAGCTATCCAAATGTTACGAGGCAGTTCAGTAACATAATGATTTGAAACTAGCGCCTACAGAACCAAAATGGAACTATAAAATGTCTCACACAAATTGCCTGGGAAATTTTACCAGCCATAACCACCACAGAGGTGATTAAACTTTTAATTGTTCTTTGGCCGTATGGCACATAAATTCCCTGATGTCACTTTCATTATATGCTATGTTTCAAAAATAAGATGTAAGCTGCCATAGCATAATTTTTGTCAGACGAAAACTTTATGAATTTAGTACAGTTTTAGTAACTGACCAGCTAACTTCAGCTTTACATCACAATAACAAGTATTTTAAATGAAATTCCACTAAAAAAAAAAAAAAAAAAAAAAAAAAAGACTATGCTAAAATGGCATTGTTTTAATCAACAGCTCGACTCTAATGATGTTTATTTAGGATGGAATTTCTTACTTCAGTGCCAAGACATTATTTCTGATTTTCTATTGTCATCAGTCCAGATATAACACAGCAAGAGACAGAACAAACTGGCTTCTGCTTTTCCTTGTGCACCAGACTGGTACAGTAGCAACTACAAAAAATTAATTTAAGTCAGCATTAGCAATAATGGCCTAAACTGTTCTATTAAGAAATTACAGTTTCTGATTTAAAAACACAAACTCATTCTTTAAGCTACTTCACAACTGGCTTAGTTTAGAGGGAAGAGAAAGTTTGGTACAGCTTCAAAATGCTGCAAGAGCACATTAACTGATCCTCACTTTTATAAAGAATAGCTAGCATATCTGAAAATAGGGATGAGTGAAAACAACAGAACTTGAAAAAAGACACATACAAGACAGAAGCTGGACTAAGCAAGTTAAACAACAAAATGAGAGCTAGAAATAGACAAAGTATATTCAAGTATATTCACTGAATTATTTTTTCTTTTGTGCCCCTATCTCCTCCATCTGTCTCCTGCACCAAATAATAGGTTCTATAACTAATACACCACACATGTATTTTATACCTGACAGCAAAGATGGTGATTACAGTGTGCATAAATATCTTAAATCTCAAATCTAAGATGTAGGAGGACTAAACTTTACTTTAAAATTTAACTACATTATTAATTATTATTATTATTATTATTATTATTATTATTATTTATGCATCTGTAGCTTAGGGGTAATACTATTGTGGCATAAAGAACATTACAACTGTTTCTCTTCCTTGTATTGTATTTGTGTGTATAGGGTCTAACAACTTTCTATAATAGTTTTTACTAAAAAAAGCAGAGGAGGAGAAATCTTGGCTATGCTGAAGCACACAACTTTTATTTCAGCTTCAGTGAGACCAGTATTTTGCTTGTTTTTCATTTGTTTTTCAAGGTTTGATAATTACATAGCTTGTTTTCTTCCAACATGGGTTCAATGAAGGTATTGATAGATTATTCATTTGTATGTGAAACTAAACAAATTTCCCTACAGATATCTGAATTTCTCTGTCTTAGCTCAAATTTACCTGTCTTCAGAGTCTCAGGTATATCCACCACAACACTGTTTGAATCTCTTGTACTACTTTATACAGAATAACTATGGGTTTTAGGTATGTTGACTGTGCCCTGGGGAAAATAATCATGCTTGTCTAACTGAAAATTATGTTTCTAAATTATCAGTTTACAGTGTTCTTTTTCTACCAATTCAAAAAGAATAAAAAACAGTTATAAAACTAGTGATAAACACAACATCCAAAATCATGAAAACAGTGCAGGATGAAAAATTGTATTCAAATGTTCCATTAATCCTAATGATTATCCCATAAAATAAATATGGCATTTCTTAAGAAAAATCAGAATGGATGGCATGAAGTTAAAAGTAGAAAGCTACAGAAAAGAGATATTTTATACTACACATACCCAACCAGTACTTGGTATATAAAATTCTAAATTATCTTGAAGTACATTTAGAATGGGTATTTGGAAATGCTCAATTTCTCACATTTTAGCTGGGAAATTTTAGATAAAGCTGCAGTTGTATACATTATTTATGAGAAAATCTAAATGATGTACATTCTAAATGTTCTTCTGCTACTTAAAAATAAGCCTTACTTTTTTTTCTTTACTTTAATGATTATTTTTACAGAATTTGTTCATGACGTGAGAAGTATTCTATCAGATTTTGTTTGGTGAAAGCATTACTTTGTTGAGCGTCATTGTGAATAATGGCTCCCAATGGATCCCATATCATTGGTATGGGATGCCATAAGACATACAAGAAAAACAAGACAAAACACAACCACCAAAGATTTGACTGAAGCATGCTACCAAGAATAAAATACAAATCAACTATATAACCAGTTTGAACCACCATGCGTAGCCAAAGTAAAAATATATATCTATAGGCACATATATATGTAAGATGTACTGAGAACACGTTAGATGTGTTTTTGGACGTATTCTAGACTTGAACAATACTTTGAACTGAGAAAAAGGCTTTAGATTTATCAACTTAGACTAATGAATGATATAATTTTGAACAATACATGACATATATAAAAGAAAATGACCTCAATTTAAAATTAGTTGTAACAGATTTTACCCAGCAATGCAGTGAAACCTAGTAATCCAGTAAAACTCAGTAAAAGGTAAGAAGAATTCTATAAATACAGGGATATGGAAAGAGGAATTCCTTCTTGACTCTTTCAAGAATCACAGACTACTTTTGGAAAAGGAGTCCTGAAGATGCAAGGACAGCAGCACACTTTAGGAATATGTTAAACCAGTATGTTCTGTACGCACTTGATCTCCAGCAAAGAATATGGTTTTGCTAACATGTTTGCATTTAATGGTGAATTTTTTAATGGTTAGGCTGGTACACCCAATTACTCCCAGAGTAGCAATAAGAACAAGCACAGAAATTCATCTTATTAGAAGCAGCTATATTCATATACTACAGATGTTACGACCGTTGGAATATGCTCTTTAAAAAAATGTGAATAGAGAACAGGCATGACAAGTGAAACTAAGTGATTTGCTTAGCCAGAAATTCTTAACTTTGTCTTTTAACAAAGTGAACATCACAGATCAGAGCATAAATTTTAAGCTGGGAATTTTGTTGTGCTTCCTTCACTAATAGGAAGTTAGTTAAATCTTGGAAGGTTACTTCTGGAAAGTTTTGGTATTTTATAATTCTTTTAGTTCTCTGTTGTGAGGGTCATATTTTCTTCCTTCCTTAAGGATCAATGAAACTGAACCCTGGCCTAAAAAAAAACAAGAATGGCATGAAGAAGGTAAAAATTCAAGAGAAGATGAAGAAAAAGCACTGATGAAATTGTCATGAATGTACAAATGTACATTTCAAATACAAAATGAAAGATGATATATTTGTGAAGACCCAGAAAACCAATCATGATATAGATCTTTATAACAGTAGTTTTGATAATACACCAAATTTGTTGTGTTCTTTAGCAGCTCTTTAGGAAATATGTGGAGTACTTCATGATGAAGTCTCCTAAACAATTCTGAAAACAGAAGACAGAACCCAAACTTTAGAGTTTACATCATCAGGTTACTGTATCTAATGTTTCCATGACTCTAATAGAACAAAGTGACCAACCTTCTCCAGAGGCAGGAAAATCAGAACAAAAGGACTAATCTCTTAGTAACAATGAAAATAAAATAAACGTAGCAAAACAAAATCCAGCTGCAAGGTAGAACTTGCTAGCACAAATTAGAATGTTGACAAATCACACTGAATTCACATAAAATTCACAGCATAACTATATTTAATAATAAACTGTATTTATAAAGAATGCCAATTAAAGACACACATTTGGTTCTAAAGATGACAGTGGTTTAGTGGTTTTTTTTTGTTTGTTAGTTTGTTTTTGGAGGGAGGGGATAACAACTAGTATCATATATATTAACACATTTTAATATGAGAATGAGATTTTATTCTTTTATTTTCTAGGAGAATTTAATACAATTTCAGAGCCATTTACAAGAAATATGGTAAAGGTAACCTAAAATTGCCTTCAAGATTTCAGACCTACACTGCTGCACAAAAGTAGCCACAAGGCTAGTTTTGAAAATGGATTCATACTTTTTCTATACCTTTTTTTCATTAGAGAATGCTTGGAGCAAGCATTATAGGAAGACTCAATCATACTCCTGGGCATTTGGGTAGGCAATTTAAAAGGCACCTTTGGCTGGATTTCATAGCCATGAAGCTACATTTGTCTGGTCTACCAGCCTCAACATATTTCATCTGTTATTTGCTGACATCATGAGACTGATGTCACAAAAACAATGTTTCTGGCATTGTGCAATCATACTAGACATAGCTACAATAACCTTGTTTTTACAAAACACAATAT
The DNA here is from genome assembly GCF_963932015.1 of Anas acuta. Lineage (NCBI taxonomy): Eukaryota > Metazoa > Chordata > Aves > Anseriformes > Anatidae > Anas > Anas acuta. The sequence goes on from NC_088985.1 coordinate 23,350,179, forward strand.
AAAGAAACCTGCACTTAATACCGAAAATCTGTTGACCCTTCAAAGCAGAAGTAATGTCTCCCAAATATGATGTCTTGTTATTTAAGACACAAAACCACGGATTTAGAATAATAAGAAAATGACCCTAAAGAAGTCCACAAGCTCTGCACAGGATTCAGACTGAGCAGAACGTACACAAGTATGAGTGTGCAGAAAAGATCCTGAATAAGTATAAAACCATCATAATAGCATCCTGCTGAATGTTGTTTTTTTTTTTTTTCTCCTTCAATTCACACTTCATATTGGAAAGAATTTACAACTCATGGTCTCATAATTAACTAAAGTAATTCACGCCCCTATATCTTGCTATCTGAAAATAACACTCACTGCAAAAAACAGTATTTATAAAAAAGAAACAGAAAAACTAACAAACAAACACAAATATTAAAAAAGAGCGAAATTCAGCCCAGTACTAACTTAATTTAAACAAGCATAGTTCAAATATAGATAGAAAAGCTTTCCTCGACTTACAAGATTTCATTTGAATAGAAATGAAAAATTTCTATTATAGAACTTTTACATAACTAATCATTTCTGTTGAAAGCTTACACTTGCCAGTTAAAACAATTTTATCTCATTATTTGAATAACCATAGACATTCATAGAGTAAACATAAGAAAGTTTACATTATATTCCAAATTCTGAAGTAAAACAATTTAAGTAGTGTTACAAAATGTTGCATGATTGGCAAGCCTGACCTTGTAAATCACATTATTTAAATACTTAATAACTACCATGAACTGATTTATCCAGCTTCTTGATAAATTAATTTACAATCAAATGCAAAGAGAACTGAACATTGTGGTAAACTTCCTCAAAACAAAAATCTATTGCTAATGAAAACCACTTTTCGTTCCTTTATCGTAATCTATTCAAACATTTGAAAGTGATTCATTAACACTTTACATAATTCTACAAGATAGTAATTATCCCTTAATTGCTCAGGTTGTATAATTGGGTCTCAGAAAGTACAGGTGATTTAAGTATGATCATCCAGAAAATGGGGTGCAGGCAAAAATTCAACCCAGATCTTCAGCACTGTAGTCTGGAACCTTACACAAAAGGCCACAATTGTATTTATCTTTGGCCTTGTGTTAAATTGAACAGATACTGTAATAAAAACCTACTCAGAAAGATTTTATAGGTATCTTCAGTACTGCTTCCTACCTTTTTCTTTTCCAGTCTCCTATTTGCTTCTGGGGCCCTTGCTGAACCCTGTATGTTCACATCCTTTTATTGGAGAACCAAGACGTGTTGGCTCACACACTCCAACTAGTCTTACTAGCGCTGAGTGGCTCATAGGCCACAGACAGGCTGCAGTATCATTAGTGATGTAAAAAAGCAAAAAGTGACTTATAAAAGCAACATATACCTGAGACTCCAGTCATGAACGTTTCTATGTAATGTTTCTATTTTCATGTTTCTATGCTCTGACTGAAAAATTATCTATGCAAATACATAAATAGCTAGGAACAGTCCAATTGAAGATGCTGGGTGGTTTGAATTTATAATGAAAATCTAGATGGCCTTTAGTGCAAAGGATATAACATAGAATTCTCCAGAATTGAAAAATATTTTTTAATAAACTCCTGTAAATATGTATTTTTTTAAAAAAGGCAAAGAAATGGAGAATGGTAGCAGTGAGGATTCTCAAAGTGTCTTAAAAAAAAAAAAAGAAAAAGAAAAAGTATCTAAGCATGTCCCTTATTTTTTACTATCCAAAAAAGAACAGTAACACAAAAATCTAGATGGCTTCTCATCTGATGAGATGCACTACATATTTATTATGTGATGCAGAATATATGATTTTCTTTAAGTATCCATTTTCTGTACTGAGATTTTCATGGACTGAGTAACAATATGAATTAGTATACATATCAGTATATGTTAAGCCCCTAACTCTTATTGTTAAGAGATCCACAATTCCTAGAAAACACTTCAGAAAAAAGTTAATGAAGGTAATAAAAAAATCAGTCTCTTCACCATAGTTAGAACATATGTATCAGTTTTTGGGAGCTTAAATAAAACCATATATAAATTATAAGAGAGTCCTTTTATGACCTTATAAAATAGATGTTTACACTTCAAAGAATATTTGTGGAAAAAAGATGATATAATCAAGTAATTAATTTTGGATGTCTAATAGTAACATATATAATATGCTGGATCCAGTACAGTATATACATAATTTTCTGTTCATAAGAGAAATTTTATTTCAAAGGTAGTATGTAGAAGCAAACTCTAGATATCCTTGCAATCCAAGTAAATTAGCTCTACATACTGCAGAGTTAAGGAGAGCAAATTCCTCCCATAGGGTTCACAGCACTAAAGCAGCTGTTCTGTAGTCGTTACTGTAGTCCATAGGCAGCAGCAGCCACAGCTGTTATACATTACCCTAAACAAGCATTTGGGGCAGTAGATTTGTGTAATCACAGCCTTAATGGTCATCTTTCCTTCTCTTCCCCCTAGCCCCCACCCAACTCATTAAATCCTCCTCACTGTTATGATGGGGGGATGGAGGGCGAGGACAGGGGGACAGATTTTCCTGGTGTGAACTAGGAATGCAGAATTCCTTGTATGCTTTGAATGGCTTTCCCCCTTAGCAAAACTTTACGTACATAGTGCCATCTGTGTTATGTGCCACAATGGAAATTTGTCTTCTAAACAGTGTATTTCTTTTACATCATCTTCATTTTCCCTTTATTTTTCTCTGTATGCATAATTGGTTTCTGAAGTGTACACACATTTTTTACTATATTCTGGATATTATTTGAAATGTGCCCTCTAATCTGCTGAATAAATTGAATAATTAGCCAATACTTATTGCTAATCTGCACATGCATTTAATTCCCAATTCTACTTAACATTTCTGTCAACAAAGCAATTCTCATTCAGATTTCAATTCTGTTTTTTAATTATTCATTACAATAGTCTCCAATAATTTAATGCCCCACGTTCAGAATCTCTCTAGTTGTCAGAAGCTCTCTAGTTGATCTTGCAATTTGCAGGCAGTATCTTGGTATGTTTCCAGTTTCCACCTTTTTCTCAATATTGGACATGCCCTTAGAAGACTAATGATGTTCTCTTCTCTCTTTAAAAGAGGTCTCTCTCTTTAATTCCCCGTCACACATGCTGTACTCAATACATTGATCATGACATACTTCCCAGTCATTTAGTACAGTTCACTGAACTCACCAGATTTCAGTTTATGAACTCAGATTTTTTTTAAAATAAAACTTACTAGCATTCTATCACTACTGTACTGATACAGTGTCTCCAAAAGCTATAAATCATTAAGGAAGGACATGCAGAAGAAAAAAAAAAAAAAAAAAAAAAAGCAGCGAGGCACCATATATCTGTAATGAATATGCTTTCTCTGCTGTTCAAAAGCCTAAGACCACTGGATGAGAATGAAAGGGAAGGAAGACTCAACCAGTCTCATGATATGGGTCAGAGATGTATCAAATCTAGATGGAGGGCAAATGACTTTCTCCAAAGCAATTAACAGGATAGGAAGCGGTGAGCTGAGTACCCTAACTCTGATACATAAGCAATGCTAGAAAATACAAGTTGTCTAACGAGTTCTCAGTATTTGCTGTAAATAGATTCAGAGAGTCGGACAAGTAAGCAGCTAGAGACTACTGTTTCAATTCTTATTTATATAGGGAATCTGGCAAAGAGTATAAGGAAACCATTCTAGTGAAAGTTACCAGAAAACAATAAGAATTCTCAAATACTCAGAAAGGAAGGAATTGCCACAGCAAAGTAAGAACAATGGCATTCCAAAACTGCACTTTAACAAACTAAGGAAACAAAAGATAGAATCTCTTGGGCAGACATTCAAAGTGGTTTTTTTTTTGGTTTTTTTTTTTTTTTTTTTTAAATTATGAATTATTGTCTTTTGGGGGTAGGAGTGGGTGGGCAGTAGTAGTGGTGGTGGGTTGTTATGTTCAGAACAGGAAGCTACTAATAGAACTAGTTTTGGAAGCAGAAAAACATTGTATCCCAAACAGGAAGATAAAAAGGAAGTACAAGAAGAGACTTAAGAGTCTAAATCAATATTTCTTGAATGACTGATATTCAAAAGCAAAATAAATAAATAAATAATGCCAACAGTGTCTATAATAGTATACATAAAGGCATAGCAAAATTATCTTGGTGGCCTGGGGTAGATTATGGTACTAACATGTAAGGTGCATTTAAAAACCAAATGAAACACAAACAAACCAAGAAGATGCTATTAAAATAACAAGTAAAGGAAGCAAAAAGTTCCTCTTTTTTTTTTTTGTTCATTACTGAAGTTGTCAATCAATAGAGAAAGATAAATTCCCTGATAACAGAGAAAGCTAAAGCAGTTTGTACACTTATCTTTGTCTTGTGTAAACAACTAGTTGTAACCAAGCAGTTGACATAATTTTAAGAAAAGGGATAGCACAGAAGACAAGAAAAAAATGAAAGAGTAAAATATGTAGATTTCTAATTCAGCAGGAATGTGATGACACTTCTTTTAAATTACCAATTGAAAAAGAACCTTCAGTTGTTAAAACTGACAACATATGGAAGAGGGGCAGCAAAACCAATATTTACATATAAAGGAACAGGAGAAAGTATCTGTGAATTTACAGATTAGTTGATTAAATTGGGATATCTGAAAATTTACTAGAACAAATAATTCAAAAATCTATTTATAAGCATGTGAGAATAGGAGAATACTAAGATAATAAACAGTCAAGAACAAATCATATTAAACCAAACTTTTTTTTTTTTTTTTTTTTTTTTTTTTTTTTTTTTTTGGTCAGAGTAATGAATCTAGTGGATAAGAAACAAATAAATATTCATGATGTATCTTAACTCAGCAATGTCTAGTATATAGTCTATACTCTACTGTCAGCTATAGTCTAGCTGACAGTGCTGAAAGATAAGCACGCACAGATTGGAAATAAGGACTGCAAAAAGCAGGTTTTGACATGAGATTATAACAGAAAACATTTCCCCCTGCATTCAAAAAGGCCTGGTTGAGCAAGTCACTCTTTTGTATTGCCATGAAACTCCCCAAACTGGAGTATTGTTGCAAATTGGAAGTATAAAAAGGTATAATCCACTTAAGAAAGATACACAGTACCTTGCCATTTACCTACTGGCCAGGTCAGTCTACAGCTGTCTATCTAAAGCATTCTTAGGTGATGAAAACTCTATTAAAACAGCCCACCTTGTGTTGTATTTAATAAGTATGTATTCAAATTAAACATACTTATTAAAAATTAACAAATAAAAACAAGAGACTTAATTGATTGTGTATTTAAGGGTAGAAATGTGGAGATTAGAGAATTTATATTGACAAATATAATGTCAAGACAAAGATTCATAAAAAATAAAAATAAAAAAAGAAAACCCAATGCTTTTCATCTTTAAAGCCTAAATAAACCATATGCCTGGAATTTAAATGTAAATAAATTTGTCAGATTTTGTTAAAATTTGTTGAAGATATCCTTTAAGAGAATGTGAAAGGGAATTTGTCAGGTTCAGACATTAAAAAACCTTTGATTGTATTTAGGTATATTCGGTAATATGATGATTATTTCAAGAGCTCTCCCCATTTTCATCTGAAGCACTCAGATTTACATGAAAAGCATTAAGTTACTTTCTGAAAATTAGCCAAATGATAAAACACAATAGAAACTACAACTTGGAACAAAATCAGGCTTTTCATTCTATAGCTATCCCTCTACTGCTCGAATAAACTCTGTGCCACGACAAGGTTTACCAGTCTCCTTTACCAGTGAAACTACTGGTACTCTCTCCATAAAGTCTCCATCCTGTCCAAAATCAAATGGAATCCATCTCACCTGCAGTTATGTCTATGTCTGTGTACCAGGACAGAAAAACTAATAATGAGAAGCAAAAGATTATATCTTATGGATTTTGTTTTGATACTTCAATACATCTTTTATGGCTCTTAAGGGTATCTTAAACTTTTAAGAGACATGTTCCATATCATTTTCTTGCCTGGTCATGGGAAAATAATTTATTGCATTTAGTTACTTCTTTGCAAAAACTTGAGCATTTTCAATAGAACTTCAGACATTTCTAATTAAGACACTTTTATTAATATCAGCTTTGTGTCTTACCTGTAAAATATCCTAGCTACATTTTACAGTCTTGCAGCTGTGTCTCACTAAACACAAATTAGTTTAGACCTCTCTTTCTGACTACACATTACTCAAGGAAGAGATAACAGGGAATTAAACCATATTATTATTGTTACAATGTTATAAATGCTCTAATCAGCTTCTTCTGCACATCAAGTAAATACATTTTATTTTAGAAACTTTACAGTTCCTTCATTGCAAAGCACATTTACTAAAAGCTAAAATACTAGCTTTTAATAGGATGGCTTTTTATTCCATTAGTTTATTATTATTATTAGTCATGTAAGGAGCATTTTTAACATGCTGTGCTCTGAGAAAGGATCTTTGTTTATTCCTGGAAATATCTTGGCAGGATTAGCTGTACACTATCTACATTTTCAGTCCTTAACCTCTAAAAATTGTTGCCTGGTTCTTTGATTAGAAGGGTGGGTTTGACAATGTTCCAGACAGGGGTCATCTTTTAAGCCTTCTGAGTTGTCCTAAGGTATCTCCATGCTTTACTTATCTGGAATTACAGAATTTTGTTTGTTTAGTTCAGCTGAAAAACAAACAAATAATAACAATAATAATAAAAACAAACAAAAAAACAAACAGTATTTTTCCTCTGGGTTCTTGTGAGATAATATTTAGCTTTAGTGCAAATTTCATTCCATGTTCCTTTATGGAGAGGCAGTAAATCCAAACTGCATGTTTGTGTGCACGTGTGTATGTATATGTAAACTTAAGAAAAAATGTACTGAGAAGCACAAAATTCTTCTGAAGGTGTAGATAAGTATCTACAATGATACAATGAACAATGCAGCAGAAAACCTAGATATTACTAAGACATAATCACTCTGTGCTAGTTAACAAGCAAGGCTGTGATTAAGGAGAGTTCCACTGTAGAGATGGCAATTCGCATACTACCAAAAAAGGCAATGGATTACAGAAGTAAGTTACTTAACTTGAGATAACACACAAGCAAACGATAATTGAGAAGACACTACAACAGCAACAGGATTTGGCAGTTAGGATACATTTTAACAAATCTTCAACTCAAAATACATTCTCATCATACCATAAGGATCTCATAGCTGGAAATTCATCAGCAGTGCGAACAGATGTCAAAGAACTTTCAAAGCAACTGCCTTAGAAAAGATTATACATATTAACTTAAATCAATTTATAAACATGCCAAAATTTCTCAGAGTTCATCAACCTTCTCTCCTCTCTGTTCTTACCCTGAAAATATGAGGCACACAGGAAGAATGAAACTCCAGTATTTACCATTGCATCCCTAGGCAGCAAATCAAAGACGCAGTGGGACAAATGAAATTCTCTCTCAATAAGAGCTCTTGGAATTGAAAACAAACAAACAAACAAACACAACAACAACACATCAACAACAACGTGGATTTAACAATACAGGAAAAAAAAAAGTCATCATAGAACAGCGATAGCATAATCGTATCAGTGCCAGAAGAAATATTAGATTCTGTGGGAAAAACTGAATGGAACAAAGTTGTTGCATAAACACTAATAACATGGGAGGCCACAAGGGGGGGGAAGTCTTTTATTTTTTTTTATTTTTTATTTTTTATTTTTTTGGGGGGGGCTAACACTGAGAAACATTTCTCTTTTTTAATGTATAAATGCAATTTACATAATAAATTATGTAAATAATTATATTTTTTTCATAAATCATAAAATTATTTGGGTTGGAAGGGACCTTAAAAATCATCTAGTTCCAACTCCCCTGCCATGAACAGGGATACCTCCCACTAATTCAGGTTGCTCAAAGCCTCATCTAACCTGTCCCCGAACACTTCCAGGGATTTGCAGGAAAGATTTGCAGTCTTTATATTCTAGAGAACTATTTGTGTTTTCTTGTTTTTGTTTCCCCTTTAAATACTCTGTAGAAGATTAAGAAGATGACAGAAAAGACTCTACTGCTATAGAGAAGAGGCTCTACTGTTACAAGTACAATTTCTAGTAAAAATCTGTGGGGAAGAGTTTTATATATTGGTCGCTAGGACACTTTCTCTTCCTGGATATGGAAGACCACTGTCAGGGCATTGTGACTTAATATACACAACTTATGGCCTACCAGTGTGAAACACTGTATTCTGTAGTTGCTTGTAAAATGAATTTGTCAAAAGATATAAAGAAGAGTTTCTCCCATTTTTATAGAAAAGCAATCATGTTTTATGATATGTTGAAGCAACCATTTATTTGATACAAAATATTTCACTTTTATAAGAGGCAAGCTAGAGAAATAAAAGTACTCTACCTAAAAGTATGGTGAGCATATAATTGCTGACATGTTAAAAAAGAAAAGATATTGGACCTGCTAGTCCAAATGAAATAAAATACAGAGAGCTAATTTTGCCTCTTATCTGAGCCTTCTTCACAGACAAAAAGCCAGTAGTCTAAGTTTCATTACATAGTTAGCGGACGAATAATATTTTGACTATTTAGTCAACAGATTTCAACACACAAACCACGGGTATCTGTGAATTTGTGGAGTAATTCTAAGAGGTTTATAAAGAAAGTGCTAAGAAAAATAAATTAATTGATACTGAATACCACATAGTTTTAAGATGGCCTATAGCATCAATGAAAATATACTAATGTTCCAGGAACCAAAAGGATTGAAAATCCTTAGGTACTTGAACCTGAAGAATCACATAGAATTGTGTATGTGATGCTTCCACACAGCATCTGAATTAATTTCTCATGAGATCAGATAATCATGTTGATATCTGGGCCTATGTTTTCCATTTCCTGTTCTACTGAGAGTGAGCTCTAGCATGATCTTATAGTTTCTCTGAAAAGATACCCCCCAAAAAACAGTCATATAATCAGAACGAGTAAGTCATCATAGCTGTCAGCAAATCAAAATGAAATATCAATGGAGCAAATGACAGTTTTCACCTATGACAGATCATGAAAGCTGTATTTCTTACAGTGAAAAGCTACTACAGCACTTATTTGTGAATGGTCAAAATTAAGCATTAATACTTTTGCTAATATCATACTTTCATAAATATATATATATATATTTAAGCCTTAGGATAAAATTATCTATGAGAGTTACACAAAAGCATGACAACTTTTGCAGGACTCAGGAAACAGTATGACTGAAATTTTACCTTGCCTTTATAAGTGTAGCGTAAGCTTAGTAACTTCAAAGCCACTGCAGCTATTTTGCAGTATTTTAAACACTATTTTTAGCTACTCATATTAAGTCATCATTTCTAGTGGCCTACTAGAATTGCACAATTATTTCCAATTAATATTTCATTTATATTATTAATTATTAAATTAATTTCTCAATACAGAAACATTATAAGCTTTCTTTAGGTCATAAAAGAAGAAAAAGTAACACCATAAGAGGAAGCTTCTTTGACACAGTTCTGTCATGACTATTTACAGACAGGTCTTCCAGCGAAGTGCATCAGATCACACAAGATGCTGAATACCTGCTGGGATCTTAAGTACACCGTTTTGGCAGAATATGCACTATGCAATACTGAAAGTGCTGTAATTTTCATTAGTAACAGTAAGACTTTCAGAAATCTCTTCATTTTCTATTCTGAAAAAGTTCCTCAGATGTAATTTACCACAACACAAACATGAAGACAGATTTAGCCTTTGAATGCCCTCAAAGTGCAGCACTCTACAGTCTTCTAGCTGAGTTGTCACCAGTACGAAAAAGTATAAAAACATTTCTGACAGTTAAACACCAAACCCATGATTAACCTGATGTTTAAAATGGTTTATCCTAAGTCACAATTCTGTCTCATTCTCCAATAAGAGAGTCCCTAATAATAATTCATTATAAGATATTCCCCTAGTCAAGATTACACAGGAAATCCCAGAGTTGCAAAATGACGGAATCTGGAAAAGTGTTCTGGGACACTATTTCTTCAGTCTAGTCCTCTTCTGACACTCTTCCCTAAGCATTTACTGGTAGCTACTGCCAAAGACTAAATAAAGAATTAATTAATCTTTAGTATGGGCTATTTGTATGTTCTTTATTCTTTACCAAAGTATCCTACATTCAGAATTGGTTTAGTTAAGGATGATATTTATACAAACCAAATATCATACCTTTACAGAGGGGCCTTTGAAATTCAGGGGTTGTATCCTACATGAGAAAATAAGCAAAGGCCACATAGAAGACCTACCTCCTCCCATAGTATGTGTATAGCTCATGACTTCTAAAAACCTGCAGTGGAACAGGAGAAAATATTCTGTTGTGAAAGAGATTCACATCAAGTTCCAGTGCAGAAAAACATGCCCAGACCACAGCTGTTGCACTCAGGCGTGTCTGTAGTTTACAGTGTTGTGGACTGTATTCAGGAAAGAATGTAGATGTAAGCACTATACCCATCAAGTCATTTCCAAGGGAAATGCAGATATGGAAGCTATATGCAGAAACCACAAAGTAACTAACAGGTAGCTTTAATTTTGTGAAGATAATTAATGGTGGTATATTCAAAATATGACAGTAAAGATAAATGTGTCTTACTTAGCTCTTTACTGACAACCTGTTACTACTTTTTTCTTCTAAAGATATAGGGAAACACACCCCAGTCAATAATATTTGACATCGATTTTTAAAGTTCAGGAGAAAGTTCAATTTGTAGTAGCTACATGTCAAGCATGCATATGCCTGTACTTGACTTTCTCTGTCTGACTTCTGCAGCTCTTTCTTTGGGAGTCTTGATCAGTTTGAACCTTCAGTAAGATGGTAAATATAGTATGCATTTAAGTTCTAAACTGTTCACATAACTGACTGAAGGTCAAGCCTATTAGGCTCGCTTCAGCTCACATCAATTATCCCCACCATTGAAGGTGATGTAACTACAATTCCAGCTAATTAAGTCTGTAATATTGAGATACAGTGCTTAATAAGGCACTACATGGGAGAATCAAGTCAACTCTGTCAATCTTTTTTGTAGTAATGCGTTTTGTCATCTAAATAGTCCAACAGCCCAGGATTTGTATATGCACATTCAGTTACCTTTTTCTAATCATAACAAGGCAATTTCCTGGAACCAGAAACTGCATTCTTTTTGTGGTAAAATATCCTTAAATTACATTCAATGGCATTGCAATAAATATATTTTAGTACTGAAAAAGCTAATGCTTATTTAACATTCTACAAATAATTTATCACCTGTAAAACAGAAAGCCAGCGAAATACCCTCCAAGCAACATCTAGTTACTAACTGTAAGTAAACAGGGAACTATCTATCCAGTCATTCCTAGCAGTCAGGGTTAATTTTCTCTGTCTTTGTATAGCTGTAGATAATTACATTCCTGTTAATTTACAGCTATGTTCTAATCCTTAATTTAAAACTCTACTGAGATTTTGATTTTAGCACCTGAACAATCATTTGACAATGCATGAAGTGGCAAAGGAATACTAGTAAACCTGAGATTTAAGTTTTGCCCAAGGGTAAACATTCATGGTAGAAAAGTAAGGAAAAATCCTAACTAAAGGAACATCACAACAGTGACCCTGTTTTGAGGGTCATTCATCATACACCTGCCCATGCATGTCGTTATGTAGTCCTCCTCCATCTTCCTGGTCTCTGGCTGGAGCACAGAAGCTGGAAGTTGGAATTGTACAGAACACAATTTCTTCCTTTCTGGGAAGGCCTGGGAGAATTCCTGCATTCTTGCATTTATTTATTTTTTCTCCCTACCCCAAAGCTCAAAAATCAGCTGAGCCAACTAACAGAGTTAGATGAGTTAATGTTAAATATTATTACTTCAGTAACTTCTAATTGACAAGGCAGGATTCCATGCTGTCTTACTTATTTGGGATGTTATTTAGCTGACGTTTAACATGAAATAATGTTTTAAACATAAATGTACTGCTGCAGTGGCACTCAAGTTACAGTACAAGGATTGTAAAGCTCTTCTATCAGGCTTTCCATGACAAATTAACACTCAGCCCTTGCCACTAGCAGTGTCATTAATTATGCTTAGACAGCACAACAAAGTCAACAGGTGCTTGTAGAAAGGTCATACAGAGGGCTTTATAAGGAACTAAAAAGTGATTATTATGACAGAGCAAACCAACAATACAGACAGAAGAAAAATAGATTTCTTGAAAACTGTTAATGTTGCTAAACAAGGAACACTCAGCTAGTAGCATCAAGAATATCTTGGCTTTTAGATTAAAAGAAGTAATAAAAACAGAAATATAAGCACAGATGTGCCAAACTGATTCAGCTTGAGGAAGTAAAATATTTCATTAAAGAAGATGCAACTTGGTCTTCTTTAAATGGCTTTAACTACAATTTTATTTTATGCACAGAAGAAAGCTTTATACTATGTATAAATAGCAGTTTATAATTATTCCAATCTGAATGTACTACATACAAAAGCAATGAGCAGCATACATCAGACAGAAATAGAAGAGACCTACTTTGCTACTAAATCTCCTGCCAAAGATAAAATGATGAATTAACTTATCTGACCATGGGTTTTAAGAAAACGTAAAACAGGCTTGACGAATATGGCTGTTTTTGTATAGCTTGGATTGACTCTCCTCATCATAAGGCAGAAGAGACACCAGAGATATTAACATGGCTACATTATGCAACTGGAATTACTTGATATTCCTTCCTATTTTCACCTGCTTCACTTTATGGTAACAGATTACTCTTGCTCTAAGTCTCATGGCCGTTGCAGAGACTTTTGATTTTCTTTTCCTAAAGACAGGGTAGCAGACTTAAATGACTTGGTCCCCTTTTAGAAGGTTTCCTTTTTCTAGTCCAACTGTAGTTACAGAAATTGACTGTACTGAGCATAAAAATAAAGAAGCAAAAATAAGAATCTGCAGGACAAGAGAGTCTTCTGGACTGAGCAATAGAAATGCAGTAACTATCCACCTGTCATACAAACACAGTTTGAAGATAGGCTTCTCCTTACTCTTAAGCTCCTTCCTGTTCTGGCCATTTTCATGGACAGTAAAATAGCCAGACTGTTGTAAAACCAAAAGCAACTTCTAATTTACATCCTATTAACAGCATTTGCATATTGGTAATGATGCAAAATTAAAAAAAAATAAAATAAAAAATGTATCTTGGTATCTAAGCATTGATACTGAACAAATAACTACATCTTTGTAATAAATGCTGAGCAGTACTTGGAATAGAAACAAAGCTGCTTTTCGTGGTTCTACTTTATTAGTTCTCCCTGTTTAGCAAGAACTAAAAACAGAGGGAAAGGGCAAAGAATTTGCTTTTCTTGCAAAAGACAAGCCCTGTCCCCTCCAACTCTGACACCATGGGTATACATTTCTACCCTCTGAATGAGCAGATCACCTTTATCTTAGCTAAAGAAGGGGAGTGCCTCCTTGATTTATTTCTTAAGGAATAAGACTGGCTATTACAACAGCAGCAATAGGTCCATAATGTGGATTACTAAGTTTCTGACACCACTTCTTCTTCTCATAAAAAGAGTGTTTTAAAAGAAGAACTGAATATTCTTTAGAATTCTACTCCTTTTTATAATGCTATATACAGATGAACATACTTGAAATTGTGAGTCTGATACCCTCCTCCATTTCTAAAATCATTAATAGTAACGTGAAATACTTTTGAGTTGATATTTCAGCACATAGTTCCATTTCTAAAAATAAAATATACTTTTCCTACTTCAGATGAGTTTTTGAGTTTTAAAATAATAATAATAAAGCAATATACCGTTCTTCAAGGTTCCTGGGACACCCAGAAGTGAAAAGCCTACAGACAGAACTGCAAGTCTACCATATGAAAAAGTACAGAGATCTTTAATAAAGATCCTTTATTCATTTGGAATCTTATTCATTTTGTGGATAACTTGTGACACAGGCCACAGCAATGGAAATCAAAGGAGAGGGGATGACAGCAAAAGGACTCGAGGAATAGATGACGTGAGCCAAGGTTCACATTATGTGGTAGTCTCAATAACTTAGCATGTGGTACAATACCATGTTCTAAAAGGATATTATTTAAAGCTTCCTTTAAACAAAAATACAATCCTAAAACAAAAATACAAGCAAACCACCACAGATACCTACACACTTCATTTTCATCTATGTTAGTTCTTGGTTCTGGGCATTTAAAATAATCACTATGAAGTCATGATCCATACAGATATGGTAATGAAAGATTAATGTATATGTCAAACTTCAGTTTTTATGCACTGACCATGATCTCCAAAGTATTATTTTTAGTAAAGTACTATTATTTTTTAAACCAATAACAGCAGTTATGTATATGTCATAAATGATCCATAAAACCATATTAAAGATTCCACTCTCTTACCAGAAAAGTAAACATCTACTAGTCCTGCCAGCAGAGCAAAAGATGTGCAAGTTTAATTGAATGTACACTGAAAATTCAAATCCTATAGAAAGAGGTGAAAGATAACATCAGTGTTCTTAAGTCAGTGTCTGTACACAGAGAAAGGGATTTGTAAGGACTATAATGACTATATAATAGCTATATATAGCATCTTTTAAGATGTTTATACATTACATCTCCTGTCTTTTGATAACATATGATCATTCTCATCATTCTTTCAAATTTCTGAAGCAGGAGTTCTGGAAAAAAAAAAAACACAAACAAACAAAAAAAAAAAAAAACAAAAAAAAAAACAACCAACCAACCAACCAAACAAACAAAAAAAATAACAAAACACAGCCTTGTCTAAGCTTTAGTAGCAGAGGGGTGGAGGGAAGAATAATGTTCTCTCTGCTTGATCATCTCCTTTAATCTTGACTGCAAAACACTTGAACCGCTTGAATTCTTAAGTCCATCCTCTTCAGATCAAACAGACTTCATCTTCTCAATTAAAAAAAATAAATTAAAAAAAAATGGGGGGGGGGGTATTGAGTGATAAATAACACATTTGTCTCTAAATAACTCTGGGAGGCTATCTGGTTAACCCTTGCATAGTGTTTTAATAATTTACGTACCATTGCATGTTCACTCACTATGTATAATCACTATGAACATTACAGGCAGTTTGCCCATTGGCAAAATTCAATGATTTCTATGTTTAATGGAAGGTTAAATGAAAGCAAGAAAAATGCATAAACAGCTATTTGATATATGAGAATTTAAAATAAATTATAAAGATTTAGATCGCGACTCAATGACTTTTCCCCTCAATTATCTGATTTAATTTTAATTCACTTTTAAAGCACATTCTACAAGAAAGCAAGCTCTTACTCCTGTGGGAGATAAGAGTAAAAGCAAAAATGGGACAGATTCTTGAAACATTAAAATTAATGGTGTCTGAGAAATCATCATGGTTATAAACTTTGAGCCTGACAGTTTTAATTGAAGGCTCACAAAAATTGAGAAAAAGTTAAATAAACTGAAAGACCAGATGGTCTCAACCTTTAGGGAATTAACTACAGACAAATAAGTTGGTAATCAGGAGTCAAAAGTCAGAAACAAAAGAAATTCTGGTGTTTTGAGAGGTCTGATTTCTGATTAAAGTCTTGAGAAGATCATTTCTCTAGGGAAAAATACAAACAAAAAACAGCATTCCTGAATAGTATTTTTCTAAGTGCTTTTTCATAACATACATTAAAAAGGTTTAGATTTTTATCTCTGTAACCAAGATCAGATCCCCGAAGATAGTTATTTTCATAAGAGGCATCAAGATTTACAAGTGCCAACGAAAGAAGAAAATATTCGCCCTCTTTGGCCAGATTTTCTTGATAAATAATTCAAAACAATTAATGACCAGAGCATCAAGTAAGACGACAAACATTAAAGACTTAAATTAATTGCAGTATATTATTTCATTAAGTTCAGTAGGAGGACAAGCACAGGAATATTTAATTACTGCAAACTGCTTAGCCTTATAAGAGGAATTTGTACATTACCTTCCTGTTTTACCTACCAGTTAGATTTTTAATAAAATACAAAAAAAAAAAAGCAAGCCTGTGTGAAGGATTATTTCTTAGTGGTTATGTTCTCACCACAAAAGTGAGCTATATTCTACTGAAATTCTTCAAGTTGTATAATGTTATGGAAACAAGCTTAATGTAACAAAAATATAAGTTGTTTGGAAAAAAGACAGTCACTGCTATGTTATATGAAAAAAAAATTCAATGTAGCTGAAAGTAATTTCAGATATTAAATAAAAATATCAAAACTGGTAATCTGAAAATATATAAATTTGGCATTAATTTAAGTTTTGTAAACCAGTGTACTTTGACCTTTAAAACACTATTTCTAGAGATCATAACTACAATTAAAAATGGGCTTTCAGAGTGTAAGCAGCTATTCTTGCAAATCACTGCCTTAACAGGGGTGCAGAAGTTCAGGAAAGAATTTGTCTCTTTCTGTCTGCCAGAAATTTAATTATTCAGTAATTTTCATATTTTTAATATCAGACTGAATCTAGATAGTAGCAGAAACCAAGCATCTTAATCACCTAGCCTGTTCAACCTATGTTCCACATAAAATCACTTACATGTTTTCCTTGCATGTATTTATATAAATCTTACTGTTTATTTGTCCACACAGAACTAAAACATTACCCAAATTACATCTGGCAACCATACCACCATTCTTGCAGAAAACAAAAACAAAAAACAAGGATTAAAAGGATTTGAAAAAAAAAAAATAAACCACCATTTCAGTCTTTAGGTCAGAATTCAAGAATTTTAGTGACAGTGGTGGGAAATGAATAATATCTAGGAGCTTGCCCATAGGCTCTGTCAGTTGTTCTTTACATATACAAATGATTTCAATTTCTATTACTTTGTGACAAACATTTCTGCAGTTGAAATGTAACAACATAAAACTTCAATTTCTTTCAAATAGTAGCACAGATGATTACAGGCAAACAGAATTCCTTTCAAATCATTCTAACCTGAGGAAATTATGGGAGACTGGAAAAATTCAACTACAGTTTGATGATTAAAAGTAGAGAGCAATTCAGTTCAGAGGTTTCTGACAGGTCACTAATGACAGAAAATGCATGAGTGACTCATCAAAAATCAGCCCTTTTTAGAAAATATAGACTCATCGCAATACTCTGATGACATCATTTTCAGTAATAAAAATCAACAACATTTACCCAGTTTTGCTTCTAAATGATAGAGACTGAAATAAATTCTCTTTAGTACATTCTTCCATTTCTACTGAAAGGCAAGCAAACAACCTGCATATTAAAACTTTGGTTTGTGAAATAGAACGGTGGAAGAAAAGTCAGTTACTATTAAAGACTGTCACTCAGTTTTACCAGGAAGAGATTAGGATAACAAATTCTTCTACCTGCTGTATATACAATCATATTGTCTGGACTCTTCTACTCCTCCCCTCTCCTCCCCAAAATGCTGTGCAACACCTTGAAATTCACAAAATTTCATAAGCGAGGAAGATGACTTCTGGTCAGTGGAATACAGGGTAAGAAAGAGGGAGTCTGAGAGGAGATTCATCAGTCCCCTCCATAAAATTTTGGGCTAACACCACAAACAAACCAAGAAACAGTGGAAGAGTAAGAATCTCTGCTACTTCTATAGAGCTAAAGAAGTGTGGAAAGAAGTTGCCTTTTGAAGGAAGCTATTCTATAATGTGGCTTTGAGAGCAGCAAGAAGAATCAGTCAGAAAACAAAATTAAAGCATTGGAAGACTCACCCCAGTGATGGCCTTAGAAGTGTTACAAAGGTGGCACACGAGCCCAAATGGGTTCACCATCAAGAAAGATTATCTACACCGTTCTGGAAGACATTAAACATCAAAATGAAAGTATCCAATTGTTTATTTCAAAACTGGTGAAAAATCTGACCTGTTAACAAGTAGGATAGATAATACTGAAATTCAACCATGAAAGGAAGAGAACAGACTGAAACTGATGATGGAGTGTCCATGACAAAACAAACTAACCAAACAACAAAAAATACACCAAACCACCATCCACAACCTAGGCCCTGTCAAAAAGGCTGATTATATTTTAAAAGACTAGAATGAAGCTTTGATGAAGTTCGGATAAATGAAATTAAGGTAAACTTTTATTGTATAATTTATTCTATTGACCAAAAGCAGATGATCCAGAAGATCTAGAGTACTTCAGCACTTCTTGCTCCTTCCTAAAATAAGGTCCTAAAATACTGAAAAGGAATGCAACGTGCCTAGCGAGGTCACTGGAGTTCAGTATTAGAACCACAGGGCACAAAACTAATAAGGTTTAGGAAAAGGCTTTTCTCCAAGAATCTCTCTTGTGCACACATATATATGTACATATGTTCTGTAATAAAAAATCTAAATCATACTACAAATGTAGATTGTTTTCACTGCTTTCCCCTGCAATATACCCGTAGGCAGACTTTACGCCATTTTCAGTCCATGCATCCCTCATTTTCACTAGTAACATCTACAAATCTGTTTCTTGTGGAGGGAGACTAAACCTCTCATTTTGACAAGCACATAGATTTTGCCATGAGATGATAAGAAAAAAATTGCATCTGAACGTAAACATTAAAAAAAAAAAAAAAGTCCCTCAAAGTTATGTCACTTTATGGTACTTTCAGTCCATCCAATGTATTTTGATAAAAGGGACTACTTATTTATTTTTTTTCCAATGATTCCTAAGACAGAATTTGAAAATTGTATATCTTCAAGCAGATAAGGCAAGTAATTGCTGGTTCATCCTTTCCTTGTCCAGGTATGTTTCTCAATGACTTTTTGATTTAGTATGATAAATCATGAAGCATTAAAAAAGGAAAAGTGTGTTTTGAGCTTTCCAAAAGACAAGGAAGTAATCTTAAATTGTGGAAGAAAGCGCAGCAGTAAAAGTTCCTGTTCTCTGAGACTGCAAGCTGGTCACCCTCAAAGTAGGTAGGGCTTACTATAATTTTTATTGGGCAAACATTTCTCATCAAAACTATGCTAACTGCAACAGAAAGGAAGATATTTATATCAATATAGTTTTGTTTTTTTTTTTTTTTTCTTTTCTCCCCCTGGGAACAGACTTCAATTTCACTTGCACAGCCATTATTCACCACTTTTGAAACTTGCACTTCTAATGTATCATTTATAGGCTAACAACTAGAAGCATATTTTAACACTTTCTGCTCCTATTTTCTGTTAGTACTGGCTAATTTTCTTATAAGTCTTGAAAGCAGCTATCTGACATTAGTCAAGATGAAACCATCTTAGATGTATATGATTTCATAATAATGCCTGCTCACACCTGAGTCCGATGGATTTTCAGTACAGGAAAGCAGATACTTCTAGAAACAAAAGGCAGTGATAAATGTCACACTGCTTATAAAACTGGATATCTAAGGCTTACTTTTTTTTTTTTTTATTTGCTGATAATAATTAATAATATTAAGACTTTGAGAGGTTCTATCTTACTATGTAACATGATTTTGCCCATCACTTTGCCTTACTGATATTAAATCTCTTTGATCCTGATAACGTCAGCACAAAATGCACACCAAGTAAATAATTATTCTAGCTTCTTCACCTAAATTTGGTCTATTGAATGTTTCAGAAAAAGAAGAAAAAGTCAGGCCAGTAGTTCTAAAAAGATGAATGATGCAACAGAGCTCTATTTTCTACATCCTGCAGTGATAAGTGAAGCAGAAAGCACCAGCATAGAGTTATTGTTTGCTCCCTATGCTAATGTCAACAATGTAAACAAACCAATAGCAAGCAGTAGTGGGCACACCTTCCTTAATCTCAGTCCTTCCAGGAAAAGGATTTATAGTGTTGGTAGTGAGTCATTTTCCCCCGCACATTAGCACTAATCAGGAAAATAAAAGGTTTAATATTTATCTTTGTCTGACTCACATGAACATCTGGCAATTGAAAGTTATTAGTCTGATATGAACTAACCTTTGTCACAGAAAAGCAGAAAGATAAGCAAATACTGATTTTACCACAACTACACTGTTAGCAAGTTCTTGTTAGCAAGTTTGGAGGGTTTCTACAATAATTTTCTAGTAAATTCATTGCAGAGTAAATGCACTATGAATGCATTTTTGTCCCACTTTACTAAAATTATGCATTCATTTTGATTGATTTAAATAATTAAGACTGAAGTATGTTGCTATTAAAAAAATGATATATAATGAGTAAAGTTTCATCCATCTTCTATTATTTTAGTAGTAATAGTTTTTGTAACTTGGGCATTTATGAAAAGTTAATAGAATATTTGCTGAGCTATTTTTTCATGCTTTATATTGTACGTGATTAAATTCTAAAAAAAAATAATTTACTAAGTAAAAAGATTCTAGAGCAAATCCAGTAATTTGAGAAGAGAAGTTGTGGGTGCCCTATGCATAGAAGTGATAGGGCCAGGTTGGACAGGGCTTTGCGCAGGCTGGTCTAGTGGAAGGTGTTGGAACAGGTTGGAACTGGTCTTTGAGGTCCTTTTCAACCCAAATCATTCTACGGTTTTGCGAACTGATGGCTGCTTTTTAACATTTAAATATATATACCCTTTAATATATAAGGGTAATATTTTGACTTTCCAAATTTGCTGCAAAGATTTCAATAAAATTTGAAGAATTTACTATAGCTGTGCCATTTCAAAATCTTATGTTATTACTTTCTTGGTAGTGCTGTTGAAAGATCATGGAAAGAAGGAATAGAGCTTCCCAAAATGAGAACTGATGAAAGATATTAAGGATAAAGTTCACAATAGTTTTCTTTGATCGTTAGAATTTTGAGGTCTGTCAAAATTCATGATGCTTGCTTTCTACCTAGTAGAGTCCTTCCTGTGAAATTCAGGTTAGCTGTATTTATTACTGGTATACAAAACCTTGAATTCGTATTTTAACTCATAATATAAAACTCTCAATACTGAGACCACAGGTCACCCTTTATGTAAATTTGCTGCAGCAGTATCAGTAAAAACCTCCAACTATTTTGTTAGATGGAGATTATAATATGCTTCTCTCAAAGAATTATTTAATCCTCTGGGCTTGAAAAAACAGGATGAAAAAACATCCTATTCCCCTGAAAATACCAGGAATCTTTGCTATTCATTAAAAGCCAGGTTTTAACTTGAAACTACTTTCAGAAGTCTTGTAAAACAATGCTTAATTTTTTGACAAAGCATTATCTTATAACATAGACAGCTAATAAAATCCTCCTCCTCCCACCCCAAAAATGATGTATGTTACTTGTCAAGAAAAATTAGGTAGTATCTCCATTACTCCAAGTTTACCATATATTTACCAGAGGTAAAATGGACTCATCCTCTTGAAGCAGGAAATTTCCCTTGTGTCCTCTAAGTAGCAGTAGTTTTTATCTCAGCAATCTGCTTTCAAAGCTCTTGACAAAACCAGTTAAAACTTACACCTTCATATATTTTACATTCATTAGCAAGTGTGTGTACAATTTTAAAAGCAGACATACATTGCTTAGTAGAATGCTAATAAAGATATTGCTGCGTTCAGAACTAATTTGATTCTTCCTCTCACAGTTCACTCTTTGTAATACTCAATTTATATATTGTCAACATTTTAAAAGTTTTGTCAGTAATCTTATATTGACCTTTGTCAGTTGGGTAACCTGTGAAATGGAACTTATGACAAGATTTTTTTGTTCGTAACAATATAAATTATGTTTTATATTGTATTAAAACAAAGAAAAAAAAAACAGTATTGATACTAAGTATTATGTAGGCTTCCTGAATTCCTTTTTTTTTTCTTTTGTTTATTTGGTTGTGGTTGTTTTTTGAAAATCAAGATCAGATGCACCAGACAGCATGGTATTTTATTTTCTTTGAAGCTAAGCAAGTACCTAATACAAAGAAAAAAGCCAAACTGCTTTTTTTCTTCCATCCAGACATCATTTTAATTTGCCAAGTATAATGATGATATGCAGTCTGCCTACGATTTTGTATAGTATTACATTTGCATTTTATTTTGCTCAGACTAAAAATAATAATATTCAAATCAACAAAATTTATTGAAACAAATCAACAAAAATTTTTACATTTTTCAACATTTTTTTTATGAAAATTTGATTACCCAAAACTACTCACAGATAAGTTTTCCTTCATTCAGCTCTGCATTTTTCCTTCATTATCTGCTTATTTACTTTAAAACCTTAAAAAAAAGACTGTAAACAAAAAGTAATAATTCTATTTGTTCATTTTATTTATTTTTTTGTTTAATAATTGTAAAATAATTATTAAAAATGTACTGTTATATAACAGTATGAAACTTGATAAAGAAATCTCAAAGATGTTATCAAGCAAATCAGCTTAAGCATGTTTTTAGACCTGAAACCTTCCCAGTGATTTCTGAATATTGTATTTTGCAAAAATCCATTTCAGCTATAGTATAGCTTTTGGAGCTTTACTAATGACAAGTAATTAAAAGAGTACAGCATTTTTCAGTATGCAGTTCCACAGATAAAATTATGTACTTTATTTCTTATTGGGATAATGAGAGGTCAGTCAGTCAGTCTTGCTGCATTGTGTAAGAAAAAATAAATACCCAGCCAGAGTGCAATAGAAAGATGAAACCGAAAAAAAGATAGAACAAAAACATCTGTTTCAAGATTAAACAAAGACAAGGTCATTCTCCATGGCAAAATTAGTATAGGATGTACCTTTTATGCCACACAGGAAAAACTGTGACAAAATATGGAGAGAGTGCATTTTTTAAGAATGTGTGCAAGGGAATATAAAGAAAAGTTAGAACAATTTGAGCAAAAGTCTCAATTTCAAGTGAATTAATAAACTCTATTTACCCATTATTTTCATTTTCAGCTGAAGTGGCCTTAGTTCAATTTAGATGAATTAATTTTGAAATTAATTCAGTTATACTTAACTGAATTAAAGCCACTTTGATTCTGGATAAGGGTGCCTGCATAGAGTTTCACTTAAACACTTTCAAAATTCATTTAGATTAATTTTCCCCAGTGTCTGCATGGAGACAAAGCCCTTAAACTGAGCACAATGGGAAATGCAGAAATGATGCGTGAAGTGCCTCTACAAACTTATTTCTGAAATATCCTATTCAGCAACACAGAACTTCATCGTTTTCAATGCATTTAAAATGTGTGTATATAAACATACACATGCATGCACTGAAACTCAGGGAGGAAGAAATAGGCATAGGTTTTCTCCCACCAATTCAACTCTAGTAGTTCTTTGCAAATCAGTGTGTTATGCTTTCATGGAAGAACATAGTAGCAAAATTAATTAAACAACATGAGAAAAAGAGTTCTTACAATTATACCTTACACTGCTAGAAATGTTTTCTTGTTCTTTGTTTTCATCATCATGGCTGTATGTGAAATCTGTAGTCTGTTCCCTCCTTGCACTGATGTTTAATTTACTGTCCTAAAGTTGTGAACCTCACTCCAATAGTTGTTCAGTGAGCTGAATAAACATCTTCTCCCTGACTCTTCAGGTTATATAACAACACATGACACATTTGCACATTTTGCCTACACAAGGTATATTTCGTTTTTGATTTTCATAGCCCTCTTGCAGAAGATGCCTTTCATTTCAGAGGAGGTTTATTCTCAGTTGCTATTAATGACTAAAATATTTAAGTATTTGGACTGAACTATGATGGCAGCCTATTTTACCACATTCAGGGATACTGACAAGTCAGCAAATATATGGTAGTGTATACCAAGTGAATACATATTCCTGAAACTGGAAGACATTGGAAAACAGATCGCCACGTATTGATAACTTACTTTTTCCTAGTGGTAAGGGTGTATTATGAGAAGGAGGATTGTTGGGGATGTCTACCACAGAGCAATCCAAAAATAAACCTGAATAAAAACAGTACCATCTATGAAGGATGTCCAGATAATCATCAGTAGCAACCAGTTGCCAGCTCATTCTTATAGCATCCCAATACTTACTGCATATCTTACATTCATTTTAAAATGTTGATGATTTGGGTTTGACATAAACTAAAGGAAACTTGAGCCTAATACTAAGAAAATCATCCTTCAGACTTAAAAATGAAGAAATAAAATAGTATCAGTTTATTTCTAATACTAACATACTGGATAAGGTATTTTGAGAAATTCACAGCTCATTAACCAAGCTTAATACATACTTTTTTTTTTTTTTTTTTTTTTTTTTTTTGGTGTGGTGATTCCATTAGGATTATACAATGGTAAATCAGGCCCAAATAGTACCACTGTAGGTTTTCTAAGTATTTACTGGAGATACCAAAAGGTTTTAACATTCCCTGCTCGTTTTATGTCCACACTAATATTATAGAAATTAAAAACAAAACAAACAAATAAACAAACTAAAAACCACAAGCAGCAAAACAAAACAAACAAACAAAAAAAAAAAAACAACACAAGAGTCACCATAGCAAAAGGTACTAAGTGATTCTGATCCAGTTTGAAAGTTTCTCCCTTACAGAAACTCTAAGAACTGCAATGTAGAGAAAAACTTAATGCTGCAGATTGACTCTGACATTTGATTTGATTTGTTATTTGATAGAATTAAGCTAAACTCTAAGGATAAGATGCACTTTATTTCAGATTAAGTACATACATGCTGACATATACTCCCATTACACATTTACTTACTACAGATATGAAGACGTAAAAAAGACATGAAATTTCTGGACAGGAAGGCTTAAGATATAGATGCCAAATCAATCAAGTACATTGAAAGTCCACAGAGACTGAAAACCATTGTTCCAGTGAACAGGAGCTGTTAACAAAATAGTCTGAAATGCATGTGGAACCCTATTTTATGTAGAAATTAATAATATACACATTTAAGTGATCAATACCACTTAAATAGAATATTTGATGGTCTACAACATTTCTGTAGATGACTATCAAGTGCAATGATAAAGGTTGAAGAAATACAATGTAGCTGTAAATAATTTCATTTCAATGATTCTGATAATTATATGCAACTTTGCATATGCAACTTTGATAGACTATATTTAGCAAGAGTTTCAAATCTGGTAAGACACTTTACACAGTACTGATCAAAGTGAGCTTATGAAATACAGGAGGTTTTCTGTAATATAATGTCACAGAAATTTTGTTTTGTTTTGTTTTTTAAAGTGTCAAGTCCTAAGATCACTTTTTCTTTTAGAGCATATGCTGGTCAGTGAAGCATTAACTACACAGCTGTTACATCTACTGTATGACCTGTAAATACTGAATTAGCCATTGTGCTTTTCAATTCTGGTTCATCAGACTTGTGGTCTGAGGGACTTTAATCTAAATTTAGCAAAGGAATACAATTCAGTGTTATCTTGTCTATCCATAATTCATAGCCTCCAGCCTGTTTTGATCTAAAACAATTGTTCCTTAAAAAACAAAAACAAACCACAGAATATATGAAAAATCCAATACAAGGATTAATAACAGAAAACCTCTAGGAGTGCAGTTTGACACTCTATGAATATATATTTTCACACACAAAAAGAGAATGTTAACAGATGCTGGCTTTTTAAACAACCATCATCACTCCTGTGCTAAAGCTTTTATTCTACACTAAGAAAGATTACCGTATCAACATCTTAGAACACAAATAATACAATTTAGTGAATACATCAAAACCGTGTGGTACAGTAAGACCAAATCCATTAAGATGTCTCAAAACTTCAGAGCATTTTTTCTGCAAAGAAGGAACCAGCTTCCTCTATTGATGATCTTCTGGATACAGTCTCTTTAGGAAGCCCATAAGCCATACAATTGCAAATATACAAAGAGAACTACAACCATATGATTCCCCTGCTTTATGTCTTTTCACCTAAGCATCAACCCCACTAGACTCCTACTAGAGGCAGGAAACCAGGCCAGACTGGGCTTTTGCCTGACCCTTTATGGCTCTTATACCCTTAATTCAACACTTTACACTAACATTTGAAAGAACATTACCTTCAAGTTTCTTTCTGGAATACTGTATTGTTTTGGTTATCACAAGTAACTTGTGATTATTATCCTTTTAATTGCTTTTGAATAACTCTTTGTGATACCAATGGAAGAAAGTAATATAAAATCTGGACTAAGAGTTATTTAAAACTATGTTCTTCTTAATTTGGAACTGAACCCAAGTCATTATTTTGAATCTCAACAGGAACAAGAAATCCCATTCTTCTAGGAATTCTTTTATTTTCTCTTCAAGCAGGCTGTAGCAAGAGAGAAGAAAGAATGGGAGTCCTGTTGAACGAAGTCTGCTGCATAGAGGATCATGGGGGAAATAAATGATTGCTGTATGGTGGCTCCCTTGGCTGTAAACCAAGGAAAAAGCAATGGCAAATAGATCCCTAAGGCAAGATACTAACAGAGTGTTAGTCAGAACTAGATTTGAACTCTATGTGCATACTTTTATAAAGGAACATTTTTAGGTTACCTTCATATTTGGAATATGTATTTAAAAGAGGGAATTAATTTTCAGCGGGATAGTAAAATGCTGAGAAATATGGTTACTATTTTTCTTTATGTCAGCACAACCAATCAGAACAACACATTCTCTCTTTCCAAATAATGTATTATGAAACCAATGCAGCAGCAGATGCATTCAATAAATAGTTATATTTTAGTCTTATCAATATTGAATACTTCAAGCCCAAACATTTAACTCACTTTCCAAGAGTAAAGAAGAAAAATTTCTTTAAACACACAAATTGTTGAGCTTCAGTGGATCTGGTAACACTGTACTCAAAGACATTTTAATTTCAATATTCAGAATGGAGAAATGAAAACGCCATTAAAAGCTGTATCATTTCAATGGCCTAAAACTTAACTATCATCAGTTTATTCCATGTTCTAAATTGTATTTAATACACTTGTCATGCACTCATACGACCAAGTTGGCTAAAGATAAACCAAGATGACCGAATTACAAAATCAGCTACCAGTTATCCCATCTGTAAGCTGCAAATAATTACAAATTAACTAACTCTGAGATGTCAAAGGAATAAATTTTGAACCAGCACAGAACAAAAATGTGCTAAATATGTATCTAATTAATTGATATAACTCTTCGAGGGGGAATTTAACTTCAAGTTGATTAAAGAAATCTAATTGTCTGTATTCTGTCATGAAGTTCCCTCAGAATCAAAGCAAAGCTGAAGATGAGTTTCATTCCTTAGAAGAGATAGTGAAGCAAATTAACTTCACTTAGAATGACTGTCTGTGTCTAGGCATATAATGAATATCTATTTAGAATTCCTTTCTCTCTAAAACAGAGCATAAGTGCTTCAAAAAACAAACAAACAAGCAAACAAAAAACTAATACAACATTAAAACCAGTAAATTCCTTCAATGATGATTTGGAAACTCAATTAACACCTGCAAGTTCTTTCATTGACAGTTTGGGAGAAAAAAATAATTTAGACTAATGAGTTAATTCTATGTAGGAATACAGAATTTTAAAGATGTGATTTTTATAACTTACAGTCAGGTAGTTATTCCATGATCATAATACATGCAGACCTGAAAAGTACAGATATGTTGAACAACAATTTGACTACTGTACAACCTCTTCTTAATATAGGCCAACTATACAGAGGAAGATTTCCCAGTATGAACAAGAATCAACATTCATTTACTTAAAAATCCATTTCTGACTGAGATGGACTCAAGAGACAACATGTCTTTGAGATACACTTTTAAAATATGATGTAAGAGTGCATGACTACTGTCCCAGTAAGTAACACATGACAGTCTAAAATGGCAGACAAGAATAAAAAATAGACTTCTGATATCACAAGTCTTCTTGTCATAAAGTGTTTTTTTTTTTTTTTTTTTTTTTTGTAAAGAAAACAACAGAACAGACAACTCCTTCTCTCCCATCACCAAATATCTTGCTCTTCCCACACCCTCTGACAACATACATTTTAATAGAGCAGGGAATGATCTTGTGAGAACTGTAATCTCAACAAACTGATTTTCAGTTTAGCTAGTTTTCCACTCTCCTTCTCTCACTCTTTCCTACTTCATTCCCCAATGAAAAAAAAAAAAGATTTCAAAAGTTCAGATAATGGATGAGTTAAATAGCTATAGGAGTGCTTACAGTCACCATAAATACATAATATCTCATTTGTGTGTTCACTAATGTTTACACTATTCCTTCCAGAATAATCATTGCTAACTCCATTCACAGAGAGACCAAAACTCCAGTCTCCAAAATCATGAGACTTTCTTAAAAAAAATCCATAATTTATTTTTTCTATATAATTTCATGTAGGTGTACATGCATGTGTGCTCCAGGACACAGAAAAAATTTCGTGCAGGAAAGAACCATGGAAGTTTACTTCAATTTTTAAAAATAAGAGAAAAATACATTCTCACGTCATTACTTTGTATAGGTGTTTTTAGTGACTACCACTGTATTACATCAACAACTATTGCAAGACAATGTTTTACTTCACAGAATTTTGTATCTTTTTCTTTTTTTTTTTTTATATTAAGACTGAAATCAACTAACAAAATGAATAAGAACATGCTATGTGTTTCTGGATTCACCACAAAACAAAACATTTCTCAAGTTCCACAGAATAATAACAGTCAATGGAAGAGACTCTACCAGTAAATTAGGGAAAAAAGAAACAAACTGAAAATATTTGATATGTGACCTCAGAAACTGTTTTATTTGCCTTTAATAAATCACCAGATTGTTAATTGAAGTTCAGGCCACTGCTTTCACTATTAAAAAGTGAAATTTTGGATTATCTCTCAGTGAGCACCTTAATATCACATGCAGGGTTTGAATCCTCCAACACAAACATCTCTCACACTTGTGACATTGGCTCCTTCCCCCAGTTATCACATACAGCTGGACATTGGAAAGTCACAAAACAATTACATTTCTAGAAGGAGAACCCACACTCAGAAAACATTTCTAGCCATATCACCTGCTAATTTTCAAAGTAATCTATTTTAGTGAACTCTTTATTGTAATCATTTTTTTTATTAAATCAAACTATAACCAACAAATAATCAACTATAATCAATCCATAACCAACAAAATAAGCCAAGAGGAATTAAACCAACCCAGAAAAACAAACAAACAAACAAAAAAGTTATATATATTTCTATAGTTACTAAAATTATCTGTTTAGAAACCGAAAATGTCTTCTCTAGCAGCAAAAACAGGTAATGCTCAGTTAAACATGTGGTGAAAAATGTTTTGAGTAATGAATTATAAGTATTTATTGGATGCTGAGGTATGTTCTCTCTGAAGGTTTCAGAATTTCTCAGTGAAAGTTAAGTAAGCATTTAAAAAAAGATTTTAGAAAACAGTAGTTGAAAGTATTGAACTTTGTATTTTACAGAGCTATAAAAATAGAACAGTTTATTAGTATAATAGCAAAATTAGAGTTCAAGTATAATTTCTCAAAAGTGAATGCACAGCCAGGAATTTTGCTAGTACTCTCAGTATTATACTTATTATTATCTTCAAGCCACTAAATCAACTTAAAATATAATCTAACAATTAATGTACTGCATTATTTGTTACATTGTCAATGTGTTTCTGTTACAAGATTTATCTTAATTAGTATACGAACTATTATTAAACAGCGGAATGTATATGAGGAAGTCTGATAATTTTGCTTCCTTTGTTAGAAACAAAGGAACTAATCTTATAATGCCCTTTGGGAAGTCCCAAAGAGAACTTTTCCATAACAAGGATGGTGCAGAAAATCAGAAGAAAACCTGGTGGATGAGAAAGTGAGAGCATCTTTCTTAGATATATATTGAATGCATACATAAAATCAATACGACTAGTGCCTGTCCAGAAACAGAAGATTGTTTCACAGGAAAGCAAATGTGAGTTGAAATAACAGTTTTTTATATCACAAATTGGTAACTTTCCAAGTCCTTTTGTTCTTCTTCATAGGTACACAAATTAAAAATCCAAACTGTACATAGCATTAATGGAGAACTTAGTATCAGTTAAAATATATAAGTTTTAAACATAATATATGTATCAGAAACATCAATACCATAAACAGTGAAATACAGAAAACACATCCAGGTGACTGATGTAATTTGCAGAGTTAAGTCTTAATCTGCTGAAGACAGGGCATGATAAGTGAAGAGTGACATGAACTTGTAATGAAACATTTTAAAGTTTGTTTTATGCAGAAACCACATATAAAATAGGAAAAAAAATGATACATTTTTCCTACT
Source organism: Anas acuta (assembly GCF_963932015.1). NCBI lineage: Eukaryota > Metazoa > Chordata > Aves > Anseriformes > Anatidae > Anas > Anas acuta. The sequence goes on from NC_088985.1 coordinate 23,380,480, forward strand.
TTAAGAGAACCTAATGTGCATTCATTGCATTAGTATATGTTAAACAAATGTCAGAATTGTAGAAACCCTTCTGTGTACCTACTATATTTGACATTGTTGCACATGCATAGATAGTATTTTGACACTATTTCATTTTCTGCATGTTTAGAAATAGCAGCATAGCCTTTCACATCATAAAACACATTGGCAGTATGTGCAGAGTAAAGAAAGCATACTGAATGCAGGACACCAAACTATATGTATACTGAAGATGTCATGAGAGACATAAATAAAGACATTTTTTGAGAAGGAATAGTAGTAAAAAGTACAGATATGCAAATGTCTGATTTGAGGATTTTGTAAGAAGAAAGATAGGGACAGTTTGTCTTGTTTGGGTTTGATTTTGAAGTTAAACCCACCCAACCAATTGAATGTCAGACACTTTACTTTTTTCTATAGCTAGTACTCAGTGTACAATCACTGCTCACCTTCAAGCAAATTCATACCTGCACAGAAAATACTAGTTCCTATGTTACATGGCTGTAATTAAAAATAAGTGGAAATTCTTCCCTGATCTTTTCTTAGTACTAAATGTTTCCAGTTGATACAGATTTTATTTTAAAACAATGAAAAAATGGCTTTAATAAGAGAGCTACCAGCAGTGACTTTTCTGGACTTTTATGTATCTCCCAGATTTCACGTATAAGAATGAAGAATAATGTAAAAACAGTATTTTAAAAAGTAATTATAATGAATATGGTCATTCAGAATATTGAATAAATAGATACTATATGTCTGGGTAGATTCTAAGTCACAATAAAAGTCACTATAGGATAATACTTAAAACTAAATTTTAAAAACAAAAAGTATATAGAATAAATGTTCAGGAATGGAAGCAGGTTAAATAGAATAAACTTTAAAATCTCGTTATTACATAAAGATATACCTTTGTGACAGTACAAACAAACTATCCACAGAGTAAGAAGAAACAGACCTAGAATGGTTACTCTAAAATCAATATAAAGAATTTACATCCAAGCAAACTTATGGGAATAAGTTCCCAGAGCAAATTCCCAAACCAATATCAATATCCAATATAAGAAAAGCAAAATGCTTTGTGTGCCATAGCACACAAAGAAAAGGGCAGATGAAAAGGAAAATGGGCAAAAGTAGACAATTCCCAAAGCAAAATGAACGGGACAAACTCTAGTGTGTAAAATGAAGTGTCTTGGTATGGATATACAATCACGATTTTTTTTGCAATACTTGGAGAAATGATACTTTGAAACCCAAATAAACTATGATGTTATGTCCATCAGAATTGAGCCAAAGCCATGGTAATACGCCATACATGTAAACTGAGAAAATAGCTTTTTTTTTTTTTTTTGGTGGTGTCCTGCTCCACTAGGCAGTTTTTTATTTATTTCTGCAGTCATAAAAGGTAGAGATTAAGAAAGAAAAGAAAAAAAAAAAAAAAAAAAAAAAAAAGGATAATCTTGTAGTATTCTGTTACATGATTTACACAGACATACTCAAAGTTCATCATATTTGATGAGAGAAGTGCCATGATTCTCTCTAAAAAGTGATGTATGCCGGGAAATGATAGAAAATCATGTTGGAAATGTTGATAACATAATTCATGCTACATGTATGACACTCTAGAAGAAGAAGTACAGAATGATCCTAATGATATAGTGTAGCATGATCCAACTGATATATTGTAGGTAGTATAGCAGTATTTTGTTGGGTATTTCAGGTTGTATTTTGTAAAAAAGATGTATGTGGTTACGCAAAATTGCTATGTGAATCTTCTCTGCACAAATGTGTTTCAGTGTCTTGTAATCTTTTTAGTGTAGAAGTGAATGAAGAGATATCCAGACTGGGAGAACATGTCCAGACTGGACCAGAAAAACTAGTTAAAAGCAGATAATTCCTGTGAAAGTTGCTGAAATTATTTTCATTTACATTTTAATTGAGTTCACAAATTCTACACATTACTTAAAATGTTAGATTTCCTTAGCTATCTTATTGCCCTGAAAATTTCAAAAGAGTATCTTTAATGTATAAGCAACTCAATGAAGTTAATAACACTAAGAACATGCTTGAATGAAAATACTTTCCTTAAACAGGTTCACAGGTAATTAAAATACATATACATGTCTGTTCATGAAAATATATAATCTAACAAGCTGGAAGATAAGTTTTTAAATGCTGTCACTGCAGGTACTGTTCAAATCTTAGAGTCAAAACTACTTGTTTTTGTAGAAATACCATAGGAAATCATTTTGGAATCCACTGGTAATCACCAAAATTACCAAAATCCTAACTGCACATCTAATAGTCTGGCTTTGACATTTCCAGTATAAATCATAATTATTATTTATATAAGACTTAGTTTCTGCATTAATGAGAAAGTTAATTATTCCACAGTCTACTAGGCAGCTTCTAAATGGATACAATTAATTATCTATAAAGATTCTGAGAATTTTACATACACTGAATTGCAGTGAAAGGCACTTTCATTATAACACCTATTAGGAAATAGGTCTTATACAGCTTAAGACTTTTTCCTTCACAGTTCCTCTTTGGGACTTTCTGTGCTAGCCCAAAGTAGTGGCTGGCAGTGGAAATCCTTGCATTAAGTTATTTTTGGCAATCCTATTAACCTTTACATATGAACTTACTATAATTTTATAGATTTTCTGTATGATCTGACATTCATATTGATTTTATGCAATAATATATATATATATATATTTACATACTGATCGTATATTTTTCAGTAACAAGAATATTTCTAAAATTGTATAATGACTGAAAGTGGTATAAGCAAGTGATCATAGGATTTTCCCAAAGAACTTCAGAATTTTTCTTCACGATTAGCATATCTACTACCAAACATAGTACCAATTTAACCTTTAACGTTTTAGCATATGGACATCACCTGTAATGCAATCTGACAAATCAAAAGGCCACTCTGGCTCAGAAAAAATAAAAGAAGTAAACAGAATTGAAAAGTTAAACAGAATGCATGGAACGTATTATGTGGAACTTGAATTTCAGAAATTAGGGATTATATACATACAGGCTATGTTTGCTCCTTTGAATTCAGTCCTGTGTCAGATGAAAAACTAAACTTTTTATTTAACAAGTTTTTTTAAACAAGCAATGAAGCTGAAACTGTAAATTACATTAATAAAATTATTTCCTCAAAGTCCAAGTGTGAATACTGAGTCTACAGTCCCCTATAAAATACATGTTTGTCTGTGATACACAGGAGGCTTAAAAATTCACTTTATGTTGACATTTTAGTGAGGTAGAGGAAGGATTAACTGTATAAGTGATCTCTTTACACAATGGAGATAATTTCCAGGATCAGACTAGAACAGGGATTAGGTCCAGACTACTGGTCTGATGGAAACCAGACGATGGAATCATATTCAGTGGTAATAAAATTTCATAAGCTGTTCTCACATTGAGTTCAAATGTTACAGCAGACCTATTTGTGTGCCACTGTTGTGCTATCCATACAGCACAGTCAGGTCATGGGACAGTGTTTTGGAAGCACTTTGTAACATGATCTTAAACTGGAGTCTTGGGCTGGGAAGATGCCATTAAGCCAATTTAAGAGAGATGGAAATGACCACAGTATCAAACTACAAGCCACTGTATCATAAAACAGGAAGCTATATTATCTTGAGGTCTCTTCCAGCCTAGAAATTCTGTGATTCTGTGATACCGAGCCTTTTTTTTTTTTTTTTTTTTTTCATCCAGGAGTCCAGTTGGGCAGTGAAAGCTGTCCACTACTGATGGCAGAAATAGGATTTTAGATCTGCATCTAAACTCTAAAAAATGAACAGACAGCTACTGACTAAATTTATATCCATTTGTACAAGTGCCTGAAAATATCACTATGGGCAAACTACAAAAGTTTGTGTTATTAGGAGAGTTTGTGATCATCTGTTTCAGTTCTCTCCCATCACCTGTCCACTAATTGCTTTATGAGCTTTTAAAAATTCATTAGTACAATTGGCTATCAAAAGACAGACGGCATAAACAATTGTTTATGCTTAGTAAGCAGATGATTTACAATATTGTACATTTGAAGAGGGCTACAAATTTTACCACAAACCAATGTAAACATTCTCATTTAATAAGATTTTTTAAGCACAACTTTTTATGCTTTTATTAGAAGTAAATTAAAGTTATAATCACCATTTGTACTTGGTGATTTTCACCAGATTATTTTTCTTCTTTATGATTAATCCTGTGCTAAATAGAGAAAGATTCTAAGAATAAGTTCATCATCTAAAATGGCATTCTAAATAGAGTAATGAGTACTTTAAAATACAGTGACTAAACATTGGAAACTAGGAACTCCCACCTCCATCACAAATTCTCTATTTTCCTAATTTTGCATGGCACACTCAGGTAGGTTTACTGTTTGTCTCCTCTGAGAATATACAGAAATAATTTTGCTTGTGGATGATGATAAAGAATCCTATTTTCTGTTATCATTTACATTTCTACAGATTGTTCTATTAAACAGTGAAGAAAATAACAGAAGGAATGCAACTCATTTGAGAATAAATTAAAGGAATTCTTAGCCAAAAAGTTTCAGAGAACAAAAATTAATAGAAACCCCTTGTTTTTCAGGATTTGGTTAAAGGAATGTATTCTATTTATTCACATTTCTCATTTAAAACCTGAGCACATTTAGTGCTAAAACCTAAAGCCGTGAAACTAATATTTAGTTGAATCTCCTGTAATGCGCTGTTACAAAATGTACAAATTCACACACGTGATAACTAGTGATCTATCTAATAACGTGACTTCTGCCAGAATAAATATCAATTAGTTTAAAATTTCTTTGCATGGAAGTAAGTTTCCTTTCTACATTCTAACTTCTTCCTCTGGATACGTAGTAGTCTCCCTTCTGTACGTTGTATAAACTCAGGTAGGTTCAAAATACATTAGGAAAGATTTTACTGAGCTGTTTATAGGGTAACTTTCTGCTAACACTTTAGAAAGGGTTTCAAACATATATTCTGCCTTGCTCTGTGTATTTGGTATATGAATGCTGATATGAGAGATGGGAAACTTGTATTTATGATACAATTAATTTTAAGAGGAGAGAGACACCAGTACTTGAACATCAAACTTTCAAGAAATGCATTTACTAGAAATGCTGTTACTCAGTTTCTGAAACAACAATATTGGTACAGATGATAAAGAAAACTTTCCAAATTACGTAATTCCACGTATATTTCTGTACTGATAAAACTATCCCATACATATCCCATACTGACAAAACATATCCCATACATTGCAGAGCATTTCAGGGTTGCTTCTTGCAGAAATCTTCTTTTAGATCTCTGATACTTGGTTTTCCTCTTCCGTATGTCTCTTTTAAGAGACAACTGTCTATGTTATCTTATAGACAGAGATGTTAACACTGTCCACAGAGGAAATGAATTACATTGCAGTAACAAATTTTAACAAATTCTTCCATTATTAAGAATGGCTCTTTTTTACTAGAAGACCCTGAAAGCACAAACTACTACATCACTGCCTAATCTTTATAGAAGATTAAAATGCAACAGAGAGAAAATAACTTTAATCAAAATACTTTCAAAGTTCAATACACTGGTAGTATTATCCAGAAAAGTATCATTTTGTCATACTAAGTATTTAAAGAAATAAGCCTATTAAACTGAGATTCAGCTGATGGATAACAAAAATTAAACTCTGCAATACTTAAATTTAATAACATGCTCAGTCAAATGTAAAATTCCATTTCCTGCTAGATCAGAATTTAATTGTTCCACTTCATTATTTGATAATAACAGTACATTCTATTAAAAGGCTTATTTGTTATTGTATTTCTTGGGCTACTACTCAAAAACTGCAATGTAACACTCTCCCTCTGTATATAGTTCAGAAAATAGAGAATGTAATATTATTTAGCGGAAGTAAAGATAATTTCCCTAGACTAACAAATTTCTGAAATATGAAATCCAGAGAGCACCTCACTAAAACAAATATTCCTGTATTACTTCAAATATGTTGCTTATACATTGTAAAGTTTGCAGAACTGTTCTGGGTCAGAACTGTTTGCAGAACTGACCCAGACACAGAATGCACAAGACATTTACTCACTTCTATTCACATCCTGCATTCCTTCATTCTTCCTGATTATATTTGTGGATATCTGTTAGCACAACAAAATATTATGCACCCAATACACTAGTTTATGGATACTTAAATGTTGAAATTATAAACCAGTTTACAACACCAACAACCCATAAAATACATTTATCAAATCAGTACTCTGCTTAAAGGTTCTACTCAAAACACATTAAAATACTTAAGTTGTATTCACGACTGTACTGACTTACCCTGGTAGAAGAATTCACCAAGGAACTATTCAGATTGCCAGTGTTGCACTTGAAATTTAAATGTTGATCAGAATGGGGATCTGCTTCCCAGCTTCCCAAATCATGTACCAACTTGTTAGAATTTGCAGATATTTTCTGGAAAGCAGTGCAAGTCATTCCTATGAAACTTGATGGCTTGATCATAAAGGCCTCCAGAGCAATATTATGAGATACCTGTCAAGAAAGATGCAGGTATGTTGCTAACTCATTAAGCGTAATTACATTATACATGCATTTTGTATTTACTGTACGTATGTTATAAAGGATTGTGCACGTACATGTACACGTACAATTTGCTTTCCATACACATGCATATGTGAAAGAAAGAAAACTGAATTTATTTAAAAAATAAAAAAAAGATCTAGAATTCTACAATAGTACATAGGGTTTGCTTGAAAATTCCTTAGGGATAAATAAAAACAGACAGGATAGCAAGTAAATATACAAAAGGACTTAATTTGTCTCTCAATTTGTATCAGTTTTGTGACTGTGTCATTATCAGCTTCAACAGACTTAATCCCAATTTAAAGCATATACATATGAAGTGAATTAGTAACTGCAGTAGTAGGAATTATTTAAAAAACGGGCAAGGATGTGCTCTCTGCCTCAAAAGTGAAACAGAAACATGCTTAGCTATTTGTTGTGTGGACTGATTGATTTCTGATTTTTTTTTTATATATATATAAAAAAAGGAGGAGGCTGAGGGGAGACCTCATCGCAGTCTACAACTTCCTCGTAAGGGGGTGTCGAGAGGCAGGAGACCTTTTCTCCATTAACACCAGCGACAGGACCCGCGGGAATGGAGTTAAGCTGAGGCAGGGGAAGTTTAGGCTGGACATCAGGAAGGGGTTCTTCACAGAGAGAGTGGTTGCACACTGGAACAGGCTCCCCAGGGAAGTGGTCACTGCACCGAGCCTGACTGAATTTAAGAAGAGATTGGACTGTGCACTTAGTCACATGGTCTGAACTTGGGTAGACCTGTGCGGTGTCAAGAGTTGGACTTGATGATCCTTAAGGGTCCCTTCCAACTCAGGATATTCTATGATTCTATGATTCTATATTTTTTTATTTTTGCAGATCACGTTTCATTATCATGTTTGCAGAATACTGTTAACATAGAATCATAGAATGGCTAGAGTTGGAAGGGACATGGAAGATCATCTAGTTTCACACATACACACCACCATGGGCAGGGATGCCACCCACTAGATCAGGTTGGTCTGGGACTCATCCAACCTGGTCTTGAACACCCCATCCACAAGCCCTCTGGACAACCTGTTTCAGTGCCTCACCACCCTTTATGTGAAGAATTTCTTCCTAACCTCTAATCTAAATCTCCCTTCTCTTAGTTTAAAACCATTCCCCCTTGTCCTGTCATTATCTGATTGAGCAAAAAGTCACTTCCTATCTTTTTTTATAAGCCCCCTTTAAGTATTCATAGGCTGCAATAAGGTCACCCCAGAGTCTACCCTGTAGGCCAAACAGCCCCAGCTCTCTCATTCTCTCTTCATAGGAGTGGTGCTCCAGCCTTCTGGTCATCTTTGTGGCCCTCCCCTGGACCCGTTCTAACAGATCAACAACCTTCTTGTACTTGGGGCCCCAGACCTGGACACAGTACTCCAACTGGGAACTCACATGGGCAGAGCAGAGGGGGAAAATCACCTTCCTCTACTGTTGGCCGCCCCTCTGTAGATGCAGCCCAGGATGCAGTTGGCATTATGGGCTGCAAGCATGCACTACTGACTCATGTTGAGCTTTTCATCCACCAGAACCCCAAAGTCCTTCTCTGCAGGGCTGCTCTCAGTGAGTTCTTCTCACAGTCTCTACTCATTGCCAGGACTGCCCCGATGGAGGTGCAGCACCTTGCTCTTAGACTTGTTGAACCTCACTAGGTTCACATGGGTCCACTTCCCAAGCTTGTCCAGGCCCCTTTGGATGGCATCCTTTCCTTCTGTTGTATCAACTGCACCACTCAGCTTGGTGATACACATCACCAGAATCAAGCTACTTGCCTCAGTTAAAACTTCTGTGTGGAAACACATGTTCTTGAACCCTGGCAATAGCCATTTAAGTATTCAGAAATCCAAATTTCTGCTGTAGAATGGAATAGCACTGGTTTCCTACTACACATTTGTGAGATGAAGGTTAATAAGCAAATGTTAGCTAGATAATACTGTATAGAGGATTCAGGTGATTTCACATGTAATATCCATGTTTTTTGTTTTGTTTTGTTTTGTTTTGTTTTTGTTTTTGTTTTGTTTTTTTTAAATTGAGTAGGAAATTCTTTAAACATAAATCTTTTCACTCCACAAATAATCCTATAAAGGTCTGACAACATTCAAATAATATGAACACACCATTCTCAGCATACAGAAATGCATAAAACAGAACGCAAAACAGTTTTCCTTACATAGCACTCTAAAACGAGCTTTAAATTGATACAGATGAACACAGAGAAAAAATATCCATGGAAACAAGCAACAGTCAGAAAGGTGCGTGTTAGGAAACAACAACACAAGTTAATTTTATATAAGTGTTGCAGATATAGAAAATGCTAATGTGGAGCCCATTTCCTAAGTTTCACATAAAAGCACCACACTGCAGAATGGCCAAAGGGTTTCCTTACAGGGGTAAGCTGTGAACAGCACTGAAGAGAGCAAAGTGAAAGCACAAAAGCACCCAACCAACCAATCAAAAACTTTGCAATTAGCCTAAAATATTCTGAAAGTTTCATCAGGCAGAGAGTAAAATTAAAACTCTTCAGAGGCTGGTTCGAAGGCAGCTACACTCTCCTGACAGGACTACAGAGTTACGTTTTGTCATCCATGGGAAGGCTTCCTTCTCATATTGCACATCTGACAGCTAAACACAGAAATATGTGCTAGAGTGAAAAAGCACCTCAGAACAATACCGATGCCTGCCTGAGCAGTGTGGTGACTGTGTCACAATCTGGCCACCAGCCAGCCATGTTGCCCCAGGCCTGCCACTGACCAGGGATCAGCCTCCTTGCCACAGCCGAGCCTGGCAATCACAGGGCTGCGACCTGGCCCAGTTGCCATCAGCAGGCCTCACAGGGACTAGCAGCGTTATGATCCCTGCTTGGGCTCATCACCACCACTGAAGACATGTGCCTGGGCTGGGGCAACCCTGCCCTGCCCTGCTCCCTGTCTGGGGGCAGTGGAAAAGGCCCCGGCTGGCAAGGCCAGCCCTGCCACCCACAGGGGAGACCCAGGCCCTCAGGCCACCCTGACATAAACTTCTTTTCCACAGTACTTCTCTAAAATTTTAAATAACATACTGAAAAATAATATTTTGTTTTAATTTTAACTGTTACATGATTATTAAAGTATAATTTTAATATAATAAAGTATAACTATGTAATAATAAAGTATAATTTTAGTAGCTTTAAGTATATGTGTGCAATATATACCTCTAGAATGTATCTATCAAATGAGATTTAAGAAGGTCTAAATGAGGGTGTCAGTCATGGCATTTTTCTGACCTTGAAATTAGTCATTCCACAACTTTATGGAACTCGAAAACCATTTTTGTCTTTCACAAATGATAAAGGAGTAACAGCAGAATTTACTCCCAGGTGGCTTTTCAACATACAGGGAACACAGTTGTGCATATGATATACAATTGTCACAGCTTATTGAGGTCCATTTTTTTCAGGAACCTTATTATGAAGTAGTAGTTACTTAAGATTTGGGGGTTTTATATGACATTTTCTAAAATAAAGAAAGCAGACGCAATTTCTGCATGAAGTTTGCTGGTTAGCCTCCAGAAGGACCAGAAGTGTTTGATATTTGAGAAGATAACACCAAAAAAAACTTCATAGCCTTGTTTATTTACAAATTGCACTCAACTGTTCTGTATGAAGCAATAGAGAACCCCTAGCAAATTTGCAAAAGACATTGCAGAAAACATTGCAAAAGACTTCTAAAAGGCAAATCATAAAGGCATCATTCATTGATATCAATATTTGTAGCAAACTTGATTATTTTATGTAGATATTTTCTTTTAAAATTATTTTTATAATAATATTATTTTATTCTTCTAAAAAAAAAAAAAAAAAGAAAAAAGAAAAAAAGAAAACCAAAACTATCCAATGTGTTTTATCACTTTATTCTGCAAGTGGAAAGATTGATTTTCTAAAATTATACAGAGAGGGGACTAAGGCCATTATGCTGTTAAGTTCAGCTTTTTTTTTTTTTTAATATACTTTATTGCATATCTGAAACTAAAACTGAATTCACCTCTAGTAGCTTCACCTGCATTTCTCAACTGCATTGGACAGTGAGAAAATAATAAATAATAAAGGTTGTTTAAAATCAAGAAAGCAGGCAAGTGAACCCATGGAGCAATAACACTTCGAAATATTTAACTAAAACTCTGATAAAGATAACTTTCAAGTTTTAGATGCATTTCTAAGTTTTCGACATTGAAACAGACAGTTTCTCAGTATCAAATGAGAACCCTTCAGTATCCAAATGTCAAATTCATCATGTAAGTCAAGACCAAGGGAAAAAAAAACAAAAACAGTTACTTCATCCTGCTCCAGGTTGCTTCTAAATAACTAAAAATATCTGCAAATTAGTAATCTTTATGACAAGTTGTTTTTTTTTTTTTTTGTATATTTTGTAAATTCTTTAAGCATGTGTTCTCTAAACTCCTCTCTGAAAGGCATATTAAAAACTTTAGGTGACAAGGGAGCATGTTGTCTTTGCTCTTATTAAAAAACTTTCACTCAATTTATCCCTTTCAAAATAAACCCAGATACTACAGTGAAAAATAGAAACTGAGTGAATACTAAGAACACTAGAAATATGAAGTTGTGAACAGTCTATTGTATGGATGCATTAAATCAAATTCAGGAAAATCAATTTTTAATACAATTAGTGATATTCAGAAAAAAACAAACAAACAAACAAACAAACAAACAAAAACACAACAATCCAAGTGTATCTACATACTATTCTGTGTACCTAGTTTATACAGTCTTGCCCTCCTTCTCTGCATACAAGTCAGTAGTAAAAATTGTGAAGAAAAATAACATCTAAAAATATTTTTTTACAAAAAATCTTTGTAATTTTATGAAATACCTTTGATATAACTTGAATGTTGCTGGTCAGTGCTTGATTTGCAATATGTTCCACACATCGTACAATCCTGGTGCAGGCTTTGTCTTCTTTTTGAGCCATCCACAACACATGATCATCAACCAACATTATATTGCTAGCAATTTCAATGAGAGCATCCCCAATCTGAATGATAAAACAAACAAAGAAAAAAAAAAACAACACAGTATTTTCTACAAGACATAAAAATAGAATATAAGTGCACAGGAGTACAACTAAAAGTAGGCATTGTATTCTTAGTAGCCATCATTCAAAGATACTTTTGATTCTGTTAAGAAAAGTAAATGGACTGCAAAATTGATGGCAATGAAAGAAAAATGCTACTGCTTTCAAAGAAAAGCTTTTTGGTTCACAATTTTAAAGCTTAACGTCAAGATGCACCACAAATACCAATGTCTCTCATTGTGTGAAAAATGCAATCCCAGAATAATTAACCTCTTTCTTAAACTAAGCAAAACTGGCCAAACCTCTCTAAAGAATTGTTTCATGGTTAATAAAAGAACCTTTGGGGGTGGGAAAGGGAATATATTTGGAAAAAAAAATTGTTATAGACATATAGATATAGTTTGTAGATATATTTGAGATTTAACTCAGGTGCTGATACATCTGTAATTAACTGACAGCAGAATAACATAAATAAACAAAAGGTGAAAAATAAGAAGAGGAAGTTTATATTATAATTAAATGTATTATTGGAGAATAAATGCATGACATGAAAAAATACAAAATTTTGGGCTAATACATGTACATCTTCCTGGTAATGAGGAACCTGTGTGAAATTGGTGAAAGTATGGGCTTGTAGCTTTGTGTGTTTTGATTCACTCTTGCAACTAACTCCTCTTAGAAGTGACTAACTATTTTTAGGCAAGGATACATGTAAATCCTTGTCTGTGCCTGGTGATACCTTGCAGTTTTCAATAAGTATGCCTGTGTTTCAAAATGTTGTTAGTATATCACATTTAGAAAGAATAAATACCACTGTGAATATTTTGGTGATGTTTTCACACTGAAGTTAAAATATTTACTTTTTAAAATTTTAAAAGTTTTTTTGAGAAAGATTTCAAAATTAACATTACCATTATTTTTGAAGGCTTATGGTTACATGAGACACAAAGATATGCCAAAGATACACAAACCTGAATACAAAGTTATATAACAGAAAACAAATGACCAAGGGAAATACAGCTTAAAAAAAGCTCAAGAGGTTAAAAAGTCAAACTAATAGAAGCATAAAAATAAGACAAATGCACAGATAATTCAGTGAGACAAAAAAAGAAACTCAGCAATAACGAAAATGGTTTAAGGAATGACAGTTTATGAAGTCAGTTCTGCATTTTCAATAAAAAATACATACATTTCACGTGCATTTCAAAGAAGAGAGAAGTAATGAGACTGTGTGAAATTTTATGTGACTATTCCCGAAATATTTAATGTATTTTTGAGAATGTAATTACCAGGTAATTCTAGATGGATTTGACAATGTGACAAATAGAGTTATTGATACAATGAATAATAATAAAACACATTAAGAGACTGAAACGATTTATGAGAAAAGATTAAAGCATAGACTAATCAACTAAGCAATAATTAACTCAGGGCAGAACAATAGACTATAAATATACAAAAGATGAGAAATAAAGAGAAAGTAATTTATATTATAATTAAATGTGTTATTGGAGTATAAGGTATGACATGAAAAAATACAAAATTTTTGACTAATATCTTCCTGGTAATGAGTTGCAGTATACTGCAAATATGTCCCCAAAGCAGTTGAAGCTTTCTTGCTTTAGAAGTAAACCACCAGATGGGACAAAGTACAGCTAGGTCTTCTAAAAATGTGTAATCCAGTGCTGGCTAGGAATGGCACTTCCCAGAAAACAGTTTTAAAACTATTTTGGTAAATCACAGAAAACCTCCCTGTATGTATTTACTTTGATTTCTAATGATTTTAGGTAATTGTTGTTTGAGCTGTTAGTTCATTCCAAATTAACCTACCTTTGTTCATATGTTTCCCTACTTTAAATTATTTTGATCCCATTTTCATCCCATTTTCATCCCATTTATTGAGCTCTTGGTTCCAAATTAACCTATCTTTGTCCATATGTTCCCCTACATTAAATTAATTTTGATCCCATAACTCAAATGTCATGGGTGAAGTTACTGACACTTGAACTTTACATGTATGTTGGTACCCTATGATTGAGAGTTAAGAAATGAGTGTTAGTAAAGTGCTCAGTGAACAAAGAACCTGCGTAGTGAACTTGAGAGAAAGGTATAAAGTTCAAAATAGAAGAGGACAACAGAGACAAATGAGGAGAATGTTCTAAATTACAAAAACAATATGAGATTATGAAATTACAAATGTAGAGGTAAGTGGTGGTGATAGAGCTGTTTTAGTACGGAAAACCAGAAAATGAATCCTATTTGAAAATCAACTAAGAGATTACAGATGATGCTCAGTTTTAATGCATAATGGAATGCACCAACTGCTAGTATGTGAAAAATAAAGAGACTCTATGGATAAATCCAAATATTTCTTTTTGGGTGGGAAATTATTTTTATTTTTATTCAGAAAGCAGTAAGATCTTATCAGGATTTTGAACTAGGAAGTTGAAATAGAGTTGTAGCTTTGAAACAATTCTTGGAGAGCACTTAGTAAAACATTTTAGGTCTGGTGAATAAAGATGAAATTGAAGTTGGAGGCTTTTTCAAATTGTCACTAAAATGTTAACTATTACAATCCCCAAAGCCAGAATGGAATGAACATTGCCAAACCAAAAGAAAACAAATGCTTTAACTATAGCTATCATATGTACAAAAAATACAGGTTATGAAATCTAATGCAAGCAGTTACTCTGACAATTAACAGTAAAAACTATGATGAATATTACTGTTCTCTATAAAAACTTATTTTTCCCATAGGGGTTTGCATACTTTGATTAGACTTCCCTGTAAAAATGCCATAGACTTTGCTAAAATTGTCTGTGGAAATTTGTACTTCAAGACACATTTTCTTCTCTTTACATGAAGTTCTACATGCTTTCAAAACTCAGTTAAGAAAACAAAAGAAGCATGAGTAACTCCTAGATAAAGGTAAAGAAGTGGCCAGCTTGAGAAGCACCTTGAGTTCATTCTAATATGTTAGTCATGGTGGAAATTAAAACGAAAAAGAAAACTAAAGCCATGGCTTATTGAAAACTGAATTCTATTCCTTAGCAATAACACCTCTGTCAATCAGATGAGATGGCTCAGTTGTCTCACATAAAGAAAGACACAGCAGTATATGCAGAATGTTTGCAACCAGAATACCAGCAAGCAATTTTAGAAGCTTCAGTGTGTGCCTGCATACATTAAGATTAGGACCATCTGTGAAGACTTCACTTCTAATTTTTTTTCAGCATACAGAAGATATCTTACATCTTCAATTTCATCCACGAAGACAATTAACTTTTCCATTATATAAGCCAAATATATTACATCCATTTTATCCGCAAAGTGGGAAGCACCTCTCGTGTAGGCTGTCAGCTGGCGGGAAAATTCAAGCACAGTCGTCAAATTGATGTGCATCTGAAAATACATGAGAATTGCTAGGTGTAATAAATCAGCTACCTTTGTTCTCTAAAGACTGGAGATCCCATCCATTTGTATAATGCTTTCTATAAATTCACATGGAGTTATATGCATCACTAGTACCATAAACATAAATTTCAGTGAAATATTGTATTTTCAGCATTACATCACAGATTTCATTGTTGTCATCTCCAGACACCACCACATGTCAACAAATATTGAAAATTTTTGCATGTCTGCTTTCTCTGGACTGGAACAAACCAGCCTCAAAGCATTATACCAGCCTACAATCTTGCCTTGCCTATATAATTAGATCATTAATGACAACAACAGTGGTATCAGTGAGGGTTCAGTGGTGCATAGTGGTGCATAGTTTTTACTACGCCAAAAGATAAGTTCAGACTGGATATGAGGAAAATGTTTTCTACAGTAAGGATATAGTCAGGCATTAGAATAGGTTTCCCATGGAGGTTGTGCAGCCTCCATCCTCAGAGGTTTTGAAAATATAAGCAGTTAAAGCCCTGAGAAACCTGACCTAACTGTATAGCTTACCTTGCTTTGAGCAGGAGGATTTACTGGAGTGCAGAAACCAAACAGAATTATTTTCTTATCCTATAATTCTATGGGATCTCTTAATACAGTAATTATTCCTATTTAAATAGGAATACACTTGAAAACAAACTTCCTGTGGTATCTAGCACTACTAGTTAGGAAAAAATTACAAAGGAAACTGGAAGTGGTAAAAGTTATAGGTCTATGCCATCCTCCATGCTATTCACTGTTGTGCTCTTTTATCCTCGTGCATTTTCATCAATTTGCATTTTTACCTCATCCTCTCTTAACCATCACACACCACTGCTCTTATTTTTCTTTTTTTTTTTTTTTCTTCCCTTGGACGGTATCAAAATGGCATTCTGAAGTAGCCTTCATTTCCACAGCTTGTTTAAATATATTATGGGACAACAGCAGTGGGAAAACAAAATTCCAGTCAACAGAACTCTGATATAGGACTTCAAGAGAAATTAATGTATTTCTAGTAAAAATGCAGGAAGGGTAGGCAAAGAAAGAACTGAAATGAAACAGTGATGACCCTGCCAACATTACTAATGGTCATCTAGTCTCCAGGCACACAGAGAAAAAAAAAAAAAGTGTTTCAAAAAAAAAAAAAGAAAAAAAAAAAAAGCCAGCTACCAGCTACCACAAGCTTGTGGCTGAACAGACATTTCCTTGCAAGCTATTCAGTAAAACCAGTACCAAAACCAGAAAGGAAGCTCTGCATTTCATAACATTACCTGACTGAAAGCATGAAGAACTTGAGTTACTTCTTGTGAATAAGGACATTCAGAATAGTTTTCTTCATCCCAGCGTCCAGTTCGATTACATTTACGCCATGCCTTAGACTCTTCTGCAGCATTGTGAAAGGCAATGGAGTTAAATGAATACTGAAGACAGGGATGGTAAGCAGTTATCCCAGCCAAAGTTTTGGGCCATCTATGATAATAAAAATAATAATAATAATTTAAAAAACAACAACAGCAAGCAGCAACAACAACAACAAAAAAAACCCCACAGTGTAAATCTTCTTTTCAAAGGCATTTTACAATAGAGCAATAATATGCATGATATTTAAGGGGGGGGGGAAAAAGCTATTTTAAATTTCACCTCCTTATGTTCTACAATGAATTCCTTTTTTTCCTTGGAAAATGTCAAACTTATACAGGCTGAAGTCTGGCTGGTCACACATTAATTCTGAATTAATTGTAAGAAAGTATTTGGTGTTCAGGGAGAAAGAGAAAGAGAAAGAGAAAGAGAAAGAGAAAGAGAAAGAGAAAGAGAAAGAGAAAGAGAAGGAGAAGGAGAAGGAGAAGGAGAAGGAGAAGGAGAAGGAGAAGGAGAAGGAGAAGGAGAAGGAGAAGGAGAAGGAGAAGGAGAAGGAGAAGGAGAAGGAGAAGGAGAAGGAGAAGGAGAAGGAGAAGGAGAAGGAGAAGGAGAAGGAGAAGGAGAAGGAGAAGGAGAAGGAGAAGGAGAAGGAGAAGGAGAAGGAGAAGGAGAAGGAGAAGGAGAAGGAGAAGGAGAAGGAGAAGGAGAAGGAAGGAGAAGGAGAAGGAGAAGGAGAAGGAGAAGGAGAAGGAGAAGGAGAAGGAGAAGGAGAAGGAGAAGGAGAAGGAGAAGGAGAAGGAGAAGGAGAAGGAGAAGGAGAAGGAGAAGGAGAAGGAGAAGGAGAAGGAGAAGGAGAAGGAGAAGGAGAAGGAGAAGGAGAAGGAGAAGGAGAAGGAGAAGGAGAAGGAGAAGGAGAAGGAGAAGGAGAAGGAGAAGGGGATGTGTTTTCCTTACATTCACCTTCGCAGGTTGCACAAAGCAGAGCAGAAAGTCCACTAAGCATAGAACAACTATTGCTAAATGTTGTAAAAGGTAGATGACAATCAAAATGTAGATGACAATCTTACTTTGCATTTTGACCCAATATCACAAGGCCCTTTTTGCCGCAAAGCCCTGAGAAGCAAAAAATTCTGAATGTATCAGAAACCAATAAACATAATTTGAGTAGAGATTATGTCTTATGAAGGAGCTAGCCCTCAAAAATTAAGTATTAGGTATACATGATTTATCTACTAATATGTATGATTATGATATGTATGATGATTTATGCCAAAACAGACAGTCTTTGAAAAGAAACAATAATTCAAGAGGAGCCAGAATTGTTCTATTTATTTCTTGTGTCTACTGTGCAATACTATTATTTTTATATCTGCTGCATTCTCTTGAACTGCACATCTGGGATTGTTTGTCTAAAGAAAAAGAAAATCCATTATCCATTGCCATTTCCAGGCTAGTATGGACATAGCAGGATTAGGTAATTAAAAGAAATCAAACAAAAAGAGAATATCATCTTCCAGTCAGCATGTCTGGAAAGGATGTGGTTTTGTTTTTAATTGCACTGATGTAATGACTGAAAGCAACCAATCAGAAAAAAATAAAATAAAATTCTGCCTCACACTGGCACACACCTTGACAATCAAGGTTTGCTCAAACATACATATAAATCCCTGTTAGTTATAAGAGGCAAATCCATTTGGACATTGTTACATAATATACAGACAGGTTTGGGGCTAAGTTTACACGTTTTCCTAGTTTCTAAAAAGGAAAGGTAAGGAGAAAAGTATTTTTATGTCATAGCTAACTGTCACTAGAATAATTCATGTGATGAGAAAAGTTGATGCAAAATGAAACATGAAAGGATTGTCACAAAAAAATGAAATATGTACAATATTATTATATTCTCCTTTTGACTCTGACTCAATTGAGATGAAATATTATTTCAGTAAAAAAAATAGTATTAATTCAATTGGGCCACACTGAGTAACACCATACCTCAAAAATAAAACTAAAACAGGCTATTCTAAAAGTAAGGCACATCAAGTCTTAGCACAGATTGCAGAATCTGGCCTTTTTGACTAGGAATAATAGGGCAATGCAACATTACTGTTTGCATTTCAGAATGTTCTTCTGGTGAGCTGAAAAACAAAATACGAGCAAAAGATGGCCATCACAGAGAAAAACTCTTGGTACATAAGGCCAGGTCATTGTGACTCAGAGTGCCTAATTCTTACTGCAGTTATACAATTATAAATACCACCTAGGCTGATGAACTAAAGGAACCACACTTCCCTAACAGCTGATGCCTTTTTCTTTTTCTTTTTTTTTTTTTTTTTTCCCCAATAAAAGAACTGTTCTTTCTAGCTTTGCTTTTGTGTTGGAACCCTTTCTACTTATGTACTTGCTGTATTATCAAAACTTCAAAGACCTTTCTAAGAAAAATTACTGGTGAGATATCTGTATCTCTGAGGGTAAACCTTTGAAATAGTTTCAAGTATTAATGCTAAGTTTGACCCTGATAAATTCCCTATAATTCTAAATTCATTCCCTTGAAATGCTAAAGAAATCTATGGACTCAGCATCCTTTTAATATACATTTTAAAAATAAATTTATATAGACTTCTGGAAAGGTGATCAATAGGGAGAGAAAAGTACACTCCCGTTCTTTTGGTTTATATAAAATGACAAAAATACCCCTGGTGTTAGCACGGTCTGTAGAATTTATATATGTATCTTTATTAATAAAAAGATGTAATTTTATGGAAAACAAAACAAAACAAAACACACATGTGCATTAAGTTGTTATCAAAAAGATTTTTTTATGACATTACTTGTTATTTCATAGGATATATATCCTATGAAGGTGTATATATCTTTAAAAGACCCAATTAGAAGTTTTAAAGTCAAAAGTATGTACAGAAAGTTCTGGTGTTTAAGAAAAGCTTCCTCTCTCAGATACTTTCCTTTTAATTAACTATTCAAGCTGAATTCTTATTATAATTCGCCTGGTAACAAATTACCTTCCTGATTTCTCAATGGGAATGCCATCATACATCAGTGTTATTGTCAAGCAGGTAATGATATTTTATTTTTAAGAGCTTTATGCATATCATTGAAGTGTTTTTAGAGCCAATCAAAAACAATGCCAAATTTAAAGAATCCTAGATTATTTTTTTTTTTCAGTTTAGGGGTTTTAAAATTAAAAACAAACAAACAAAAAAATGACATATAGCAATAAAAGTAAAGATGAAATAAAAATTACATAACAACAATATTGTGCAGAGACTATAAGATTCAGACAGAAAGATGGATGTGTTTTCTAATCATGTTATATAATACCTCCAACGATCTTTTACTAAATACTTTTACTCACTAGTTTGATTCTTTTCGGCAAGGTATTTTAGTAACAGTTTTGTATTTGTTACTTTTAATCTCAGCTGAATAAAACTAGTCAGAACTGGAATAGATTAGGAAAGTACTGAAGATTTAATCTTCTAATGCTTTATTGTAGTGTCATTATATTGCATAATTTCAAAAAGACCAAGAACAATTATTAACCTTCTTGCATTTAGCTATGAAGTGCCAATACGTTTTTAAATTTTCCATAATCTCACACTGAGGAATTTGAAGGATCCTCAGACAAACCATTGCTTTTCTTGAAACACTAGCTGCTATTCCCATAATAATCACACAGTACTCCTTCTTCTTACTCTATTACCTGACAATGACAAGTAAAATAAGTGACACATTCATACTCAACACTGTAGTATCAGCAAACATGGATATTGTCCATATGTGAAAATCACTCCCAAACCAGGAATTCATACCTGAAATCTCCCTTGTTGTTAATAACTCTTTCTGCAGGGCAGTAAGGTGCAGCCGTTTCCAGTACCACAATTTCTACTTGTTTAGTGCTATTTCCATAGGAATTGTTGACTAGACACTCCCAATCTCCACTTGCATCAATATCAATGCTAGATAGGATAAGTTCACTATAAAAAGAAAAGATTAATTACTGAATATACTTAGTTTTATAAAGATTGTTGGTAGTTTCCTGACATTAACTTCTCTTCAGAAGTTTTCTGTGAAAACATAAAAATGGGTTTTGCTTTATATTATTATTATATAGACAGACAGTATGTGATTGTTTTGTATTAAAATTTTAACACCAATTTGGACTGACATCTCAGGTCATGAGAGGCTATAACAGAGTCATCACAAAAGAACAGTTATGCATCAGTCCCCATTCTCCCTTTCCCTATTATTATAAAATACTGCGTTTGTTGCATAACCAAGCACTTGAAAGTCAGAAATACATTTCGAGTTGATAACACAACCAGTCCTCAGAGACTGTTTCCCTTCAGCTGTGATTGGAGCTCCTATGGCATTTCAAAACCAGAATCTGCTGTCCTGTGTCATCACGTGACAAGTTTTCTAGAATAGCCGCTGACATTGGAAGCCATATATAATTTTCCTGATGAATGCAAAATGAAATGAGGCAGATGCTGATATTTCTTTTAGCACTGTGCTACTCACGAACTTCTTTCATACTGTCCCCCATCAAATGTGAAATGTAGTTATTAATATCAATAAATTAAGTTTGAATAAACCCTTTATAATCAAAGTGATAGACATGTTAAATATAGAGACACTTTGTGGCTTCACTTAAAATATGCACAATATGTGCGCATTGCACGTTACTGCACCATGCCAATGTTTAGCTGTCTAAGCTAAATATTCTATGCATAATCAGAGGAAATAATTTCAATAATATTTAAAATTGCCTATAACTATTTTTGTTAGGATTTTCTGCATATTTTGAAATAAATTAGAAGATTTTATTCTTTTAATGGATGAAACCCAGGCCCAAATGAAGTCAATTAAAGTTTAGTTCTTCAAATAACTTCAGCAGGGAGAGAATGTTATCCAATTACTGTAATTCTATAGATCTCACAGACAAAAATAACGCTAACTACTACATTTTAAGAAAGTAATATATTAGATCTTAAATCTGTCATTGGCTTAGAAATAAATTTTACTGTAGTTTTAAAGAAAGTACAGCTTCTGAAAGTAGCTGCAAGAAGGAAAAGGTAGTAGTTATCTGAAGTATTTATTTTGCTTTGCACAAATGACTTGTTTCTGAATGTTCTTTGTGGTTTAGACAATTAGAAATTCTGTGGGAAGAAATGGAGTACAGTCCAAAAGAGGAAGATACATTTAAAAAGCAGAAGCACGGAATTCAAAAGTTATTAAGTTGATTTCAAATCTGTATATAAAACAAAATCTTAAAAAAATGTTCTTGTGGCCTTTGGTACTTTCATAAGGAGCCTGATATTTTGAAATATATACACAGAAAAATTATATACAGTTGTTTTTTTTTTCTTATTTAAACTTCTCTAAAATGCCATTTTTTTCAGTTCAAATCTTTGTATATTATATATCCACTTTTATCAATGTTGCTACAAGAAAGGAACAAATATTCTTGTATATAAACTACTTCTTATATATAAATAAGTACACCACAATCAAGGTAGGAAGTAATTAGACAGCTGTTTACGTAATTTTCCCTTTGAAAGATGCATATAATGAAGGATGATTTTCTCAAATACTTACTAGAGGACCGTTATCTTGCTCTCCAGAAAACAACCAACCTGTGGTAAATAGCTTTTCTTTTAAGTTAAATTGCTCCAGATTTCTTCTGTAATTCTCTGGTAATTCTGTCCAATTTATGATTAAAAAAATCTTTAAAAATCTAACACCTATTTAGCATGGATTTGAGCTCCAAGTAGCCTGGATTCCCCAGTTTCATTGTTACAATGAATTCTAACATTTTTTATTGCAGAGAAAATAGAAAAAACTTCACTATCCAACACTGCTCAAAGTGACTGATTTCTTTCATATCAACAGCAGCAACTAATCTCTTAAGTACCAGATCAGGAAGACCAATAACAGCAACCTCCTAGCTACCTCTTCCTAGCTTATCTCTATCTTTCCACATTCAGGCTGTAAAAGTTCAGTGAAATTAACCAGTTGATAAAAATTTTCAAATTAAGTTTTCTGTTTCATATGTTCCAACCATCTTGCATCATCTTTATAGACAGCTGAGAAAGAATATGTTCCTAGAGCTTACAAAAACAATTATCTATGAAAGCACCTTTTTCACTGAAACAATAAGCAGCATAAAAATTCACCTCTGGCAGCAAGTCCCAGAGACATCCCAAGTCCATAGAATGTATGAGAAACGTGCTCATCTTTTGATTTCCACATAAAATAGCTGTAATCATTATAATATAATATTATATATAAATTATTAAAAATACAAATATTATAATTATAAAAATATAATATTATAATAACTGTAATGATACTGCAAATTTGATAAAACTGGGAACCGTGGTGATTTTAGGTAAATGATGGAGACAGAAAGTAAAGGAAAACTTGAAGATATCAGTTTTACAGGTAAACAATATGAAGATAAATAAATATGAAGAAAATGAGTACATTTTCTATTCATTTAAATTGTTGAAGTGTGTTCTGATGCAAATTTATCTGTCACTAGACAGATTTCCTGTCAATTAATTAGATGATGTTTCCCAGTTTCACAGACAAATATTTACTGATACATCATTTTTGCTTCTTCTGGAAACACAATACTTGAACTCCGGTCCAAGCTCTCTAAAATGATAAGGAAATCCTCAAAGTCACAATTAATTTTCTGTGGCTCTTCAGAACTAAAATGTTTGTTAAACCAAAATAAGTTTACACAATATAGAAGAAGCTGTGTAATGACCAAAACATGGAATCACTTCCTGAATAGCCACCTGGCCACTATAAATGAAGCACTTATATTCCTCTAGAACAATTTGGATAGTAAGACGAATATTGAAACTGTTATTGAAACAAATTGTTTTATAATATTGTTATTGAAACAAATGATTATTACCCTGGAGAATTTAAGGGACTACATTTAAAAAATAATAAAAAAAAGTGTTTTAATTCTTAAAAAGAGGTCAACTTAATCTATTTAATACTTTCTTTGCCTATAATTTTGGCAATTCCACAGTCCTGGCAGACCAAAAGGGAAGGGTGGGCCTGCATAGAATTTTAAACCTCTTCATTAAATTCTTGTTAGGTTGGATACATATTTTAAGTTTTGACACTATTACATTAGCATCCCCAGAATTTCCAGTGTTTTTCGTACTGCCAGTAGAAAGGCATTCTTGATCTTTCTTGGTCAACAAGTCTTGGCAAAAGGCAGGAACCTTCCTGTTACTTGAGAACATTGGAGGACTCCTAAAACTCTGTGTTTTAGGAGCTTGATAAGAGCATATTAGAATTAGGAAAGAAGAGCACCATTGACTGTAGTTTACTTGATTATCCTATCTCACAAAAACTAATAAATGTCAGGCCACAAACAAAATGATTTTGCATTTACTGTGCAGCTTTCCTACAGATGGATTATGCATCAGAAAGAGTTTCTGTTCACTCCACGCTAGCAATCAGACTCATGAGCACTTCTCAGAGTTGTGATAGCTGCTACTTTTGTGGAAATTTATGACCTACCAACCGATAAACAAAGTCAGACATTCATCAGGTGGAGTCAAGGCAAACTGAACATGAAGACTGCTGCCTGATGGGAACAAAAGGATGGCTAGCAAGCCTTTCTTATGTTTTCTTTGGAAATCATAGTGGCCTTCTCAGGAAACCAAAGAACACTGAAAATAAGAAACAGCAGATACATATTTCTTCTTTGCACTGTGAAATTTCATGCATATTAGGGTTCCTTCGTCAATTGTAATAACTGACATATTGACAAATTAATTAATATGTAGAGCTGATACAACTGCATGAAAAAGTTATAATATTCAATAGAAGCCTGTGGCATTGGACAAAGAGAGGAACCTTAATACAGACAGAAGCAATACACATGTAATAAAGTAATCTATGACAAAAGATTTCTATTTGAGGCATAGTTTTGCATTGCTACAGCTATGCATAACTAATTAGACAATCAGAAGTAGGTCTCATTATGCAAAATTACTCAACCATGTCCTAAAGTAATACCTTAGTGACATTTACTGTAGGTCCCAGCACTCATTTGCATGCTAGAAAACAGTAACAAATAAAGATGAGACTTCAACACCACATTTTGATTGGCTTTCCATGGGAAAGGTTTTAAAGTCTGGCTTGATTTCCTTTAAGACTGGATGAGAACCAACCACTCTTCTTGAGAAAAAAATAAAAATTAATTACAAAAACACAGTTAACACTCTTCTTCAGATAGGTAAGAGAATGCTTTTCTATAGTTCAGGCAGAAGGCCTGCATAACCTGCATCCAACACATACCACCTTTTATTATTAATACTAACACAAAACTTTAAAAATGAGTCTCCAGAGTACACTGCTGCTTGGAATACAGCCTTTCACAGGGGAAATAAGGTTAAAACACAGAAAATTAAGAGAGAATGTGTAAATCTAGGCACTTTAACTGAACCTCAATTGCTAGTTTGATCTCTCTGACAAAATTACTTATTTACCCCTGAAAAAACAGAAAGCTGATGGCCTTTAACAAAACTTTCTATCTGGCCAACAGCAGTAAAAAAGATAGATTAAAGATTAAAACTGGTACTTTTTAACAAATCAATTTGTCATACACACAGGAAATACACAATTTTCTGTTTCTTCTGATTTAATACAAAACCAAAGCAAAACTTATCATTTAATGCCATCAGAAGCTATGCAATAAGCTTAGCATGCTATAACTTACTTTAAACATGATTTAAATGTTCATGTTAGTATTTTACTTGGATTTCACTTCAGAGGTGCCAATGGAAAAGAGCTGATTTTCTTGACAAAATATTGACAGGAAAAACAAAGAAATATCTACTTTCAAAACAGAATAAAAGACCTTTGTGTTAGTTAGTAAACCAAATTACTGTATTTTCCTTTGTGTTGCTCAAGTCACATCAACTGAAATGTAAATGTTCAAAATATTATCGATTTTTTATATAAACATTTGCCCAGTGGTAAGATGCATTTTCTGTAAGTGGATGTCAATGAACCTGTGACCCCCATTTATGTGCCATCAATTTATCTCTTAAAATTCTGAAAACAAATAATGCTAATACTACAGTAACTATACAGTACCATTTTCAGAAACAGTCTGCTATGTTCTAAATAGCTCTAACAGATACAACAGGCTTGGTATGTTTTATGATTCTTTTCTATCTTGCCAGGTAGAGACAACCTGTCTGCTGCATTGCTCAGTCTGCATGAAGTTGCATTTATCTTCATACTCCCACAACTCTAGAGTCAATATATGCCAGTCCAGCTAGCAGAGAACTTAAAGTAGAGAAAGAAAAAAAAAGTTATCAAAAGCTGTAGAGCACTCAAAGCTTTCTCTTGCTGAAGAAACCTTCAGGCAACTGGCAGGTCTGTTATGGCACAGTGCTATAAAGCTACATGAAGAGTGTACTCCTGAACCAGGGCTTATTTAAATACTTCATGAATCACATGTCTATCACTGAACTGCCTCGTCACTCAGTGAAAGGTTTGGGATGCTAAAATTTATGTTTATTGCTATTAATTTTATTCTAACAGCAAACTGCTTGACTACAGGATGCATACAACTGCAGCCTTCTCAGGAAATACAGCTACACCTGCTGTATGCCTTTCATTTGCCCTTAAGTAGTCTGCAATATTATATCCAGAGAAAGCTTTATTTCATTAGCATAACTCTTATGATCTGTACAGTAGCAGAGGTTCTTAGACAAAAATAACACTATGACAATCAGTCCAATAGTCAAAATTGCATAAAAAGCCTTTCAGGGAAAATATTTTGCAGATGATTTGTAAGTGTTAACCTACTTATGACGAGTCTTGATTATTTGATTACATGCCACTGGGAGCAGGTGCCCCCTCCTTTCCTCCCTCCCCATTTCCTCCTCCCCCCCCAAAAAAATAAAAAATAATAAAAAAAATACCACTACTTTGCCAGAATTTCCCACCCTCCATTGTCAATCACTTGTTAATGGTGATGTTACAAATACAGATTTTTTTTAAATGAATACTTACTTAATGGATTAAACCCTTGAGTAGTGGGGCTATAATACTGATTTTTTTATTGGCTGAGCTGTAAGAAATTTGAGAAGAACAAATAAAGAGGCAAGATAGAGCAGATTCCTATAGAAGAACTTCAGGAACTATCTCTATTCTTACTCCAGAAGCAAAAATGTTATTTTGTGATGGCTAAGAGTCAGCTAATCAAAATATCATAAACAATTAAAAATTAGATTCTTTTATTTGTATGGTGGATTGCTCTGATAATTACAGCTGGTTCAGAGGCTTACAAACTACTGCCTGGACTGAGAGAAAGTGTATAATTATACCTTATGTCAGAGCTGACAGGAAAAGTAATTTCAAGAAATACTGTCCTGGAATGTTCAGTCCAAAGCACTGCTGTACTGCAGTATCTCCCTCAGTCACACAGTTGCATTTTAAGCTGACCTTAAAAGTTCATTTCAGTGATACGGATGGATGGGCCCATAATTTTAGGAAATAGGCGGAGATGGAAATAAGAGGACAAAATCAACACTGCATTTATTGTACAGAGTGTGCAAGGCATCTTAGCATGGTCTCAAAAAAAAAAAAAAAAAAGTCTTTTAAAAGCATTCTAGACAGACTCTATGATTTTTTTAGTTATTTATTTACTTTATAGTGTTGACTTACTGCTTTTCTATTTATTTCATTGTATCTGGCAGAAATTCTAACTAATTTTTTTTTCTATTAAAATATTCTGTTTTTCAACCATATTTTGCTAAACAGTTCCCCAAAAGAAGCCTATGTTTTTTATGGCACAGCATAATACTCCTTTAATCACAGAGAGTTGCTGGTTTTGCTTTTCATGTTATTGGCCAATTTTTCCACAGGTTATATTTTATATTATTCCCCAAACTGACTTGAGTAAAGCTTTCATTGGGTTTTATTCAGATAACTAAAAGCATGGTAAAGAAAAAGCCTAAGCTTAATTAATTAGCATGAAGATTCTCTTAATCCCTGGTAATCAAATCCTTAGCATATGCTTTTCATAATAATTTTCAATATTATCTTCCTGTCTGAAGCACAAGAACTTTTCTGGTAAAGGTACATCTGTCACTGGTCCTTTACTTCCAGCAGTGCCTGAAGTAAGCCACAGACTGTTGACTGCAGCATTTGAAGTAATCACAAAACAACATAGAAACATTGATTTACAATTTAAATGGTTGTTTTGCTTCATTTCTTTCCTAACTGCTTGACAGCTAAGGGTCAAATAGAGTCAATTAGGTGCACTAACAAAATATCAGTACTAAACAATTTCTGCTGCTCTCCCCTAGCCTCTCAGTATGACCTGCAGCTGCTCATCAATCTCCAAATGCTCATGACAGCAGAACACAGAACACAGAACACAATCAGATTCCTTGGGTCTGTTCTCTCACTTATTTTTTTAATCTCACATGGAGTGAACCTGCAATATTTTTCCATGATTTGGAATATGTCTGAACTTTCAGTTGTGCAACCAATGTGTTCATCACTGGCATACCATTTTCAGACTGCTCGTTAACCTAATATTTGTCTGAGCCACTTCTGCTTGCTTTGCAGCTCTTCCAGATGTATTCTTGCCACAAACTGTTAAGAGAGTCCAGGGATCATTTGGATTCTTTCCACAAAAAATAGACAAAGAATTTCTGCCTTTCTCCCTGAATTTCTCTGTTTTCTTCTTTCTTATACAGTTTGCCTGTGTGCATCACCAACTTGTCACGATACTACCTGTATACTTTGGCACCAACATGTTCATATTCAATTTCTTTCACTAACCACATTTTGAATTATCCTTATTCTTTTAGTGAAACTGTTTCAGTCAAATTCCAAATCCTTACTCTGATTTAGAAGAACATTTAGATTACAAAAAAATATTATCATAGTTTTTGAACCACAATATTGTATTGCTTTTAATTTGTCTCCCTGATTCTTCATTATTACAAGTGGATCATAATCTGGTGCTCTTCTCTGCTATCAGACATTTCTTTTGCAGGGGAAGGTTTTGGCTATTATCAAATAACCATATACTTCTCAAAGTAGCTTTCTGAAATGTGTATACACATTTTATGAATAAATATTTGAATGAGTGTTCTTACTGATGTCCTTATCAATATTACACCTAAAGTAATTGGTTGTAGTTCCATACTGTTGCATCCCAAACATTTCTATTTCTTTCATATACTTTTTAACATCCCATAGTGGCAGCTGACTGCTGTCAAAATGTAAGGAAGTACTATATGCTTTAATAAATAAGTAAATACATTTAAGCTTAGTTCTTTTTCATCATCATTATTATTAATTATTATCATTTTAAAAGAGACTGCAGTTGGCAACCATATTTAGAAGACTGAAATAGTTTGCACAGAGTTATTGATTAATGTGTGTGTGTGTGTGTGTGTGTGTGTGTGTGTGTGTGTGTGTGTGTTTGTTGGTGGTGGTTGTGTTGTGTTTGTTTTTTTTTGTGGGGGGAGGGAGGGTGAGTGTCACAGCTGAGACCTAACAGTCTCAATTTCCAATGGCACACCACTATGAAAAATGACTTGTGAAGAACTTATTTTACACTAATACCTGTCCTAGGTTTAGTTAAGAGCATATTAGTTTCTCCAGTTGTAACATTATTTTCTATGGGTTCTTAACTTTCTGTACAGTTTAATGTTTTTAGAAACAGCCAGTGTGAACTGTAATGTTCCCAGAGCAGCCATTACAGCTGTCAGACATAACTGCTATTAAACACTCAGCACAAGTATTTACAGAATAGAACTAAAAAGACACTAAAATAGTCATTATGGTGTATGGGGTAAATAAGCAACTCCTGAAAATTAAAATCTCACACTACTATGGAGTTGCTTGGTTCATAAAATTAAAATATAATATATTTTTCTTTAGTTTAATATACTAATAACTGTC
The DNA here is from genome assembly GCF_963932015.1 of Anas acuta. Lineage (NCBI taxonomy): Eukaryota > Metazoa > Chordata > Aves > Anseriformes > Anatidae > Anas > Anas acuta. The sequence goes on from NC_088985.1 coordinate 23,409,968, forward strand.
CTGCCAGCTGCTCCAGATGCAGAAAGGGAACAGTGGCAAGTAGGGAAAGATGCTGTGCTGCTTGGAACCATACATAATCCCTCTATCTATGAGGTTTCAGGGATATGGACTGTTTCATTGCAGCTTATTGGCATCAAGTTCTTAATCTAATATTCCAGATTTAAGAAATTAAGCCATCTTCATATAAACAAAAGTCACAATTTCAGCTTGACCCATTCTCAGATGATAGGAAATTAGTTCCATATCACTTTCACATTTTAATGTATGTCTATGACATTTATACACAGGAATAATGACAGAAGTTCAACATGAACAGAATCAAATATTATTATCATTGGCAAGAAATGGTAAATGTGAGCTAGCAGCAGAATTGAAAACACCTACTCAAGATCTCCTGCAAGTGAATATTCTTTGCCAAGAAAAATGTCACAGGCCAGAATACAGTTCAAAACTTTAGCTTAATTATTGCAACAAAAACATTTATTTTAGTTTATTCTCCTTTATCATAGGAGAAAAATAATACACACTTGGTTATTTCATCCTTCTCCTGTGAGAGTTTATAAAACAGAAGGGTTTAGTATGACGTTTGTGTTGTAAATACATGTCCAGAAATATCTGGAACTACCCAATAAAATAACCACTTAAAAATGTTTGAATAAGCAGCTTTTGGAACTGCACTACACCTCTTTGTTTGAAACTAGCTTCAGAAATCTTTAAATTGCTTACCAGCACAAACCAAAACCTATCTTTTAGTGCAATCACATAAAGCCAGAGAGCAGACAGTTGCTGTAAAGAGTAGGTATAGGAAGGGAAAATATGACACTGTACGAACTGATTATAAATAACCTTTTTTTTTTAATCCAAATCATATGTTCAGCATATGATAACCTCGGGAGGGCATAGTCTTTCTGATGTTTCACAGTGTTCCACTAAACAGTGTATAATAGCATGTAACAAGCATATTAATGTATACTATTCTAACATGTGATAAGCAAACTATTACTTTAAAGTGTAAAAATGTGATATTAACAGAGTTGTAGCATGGTCTTGAAGATGAGATTAAAATTAAGAAATGCTCAGGAGTTTTTACAATCATAACTTGGTCAATGTTTTCTCATTTTCAATATGAAGATACAATGCATATCTATAATGTATATAAATAAAATAATTGAGTTCAAAATATTATGTTTTTTTTGCTACTTTCAAAAGCACAGGGCCCCCACGCCTTCATTGAGTTAATTCTGATCAGCCCCTCGATAAAGGCAGAGCCATGTTTGCTTAAGTACTGTCAGTTTTTACTGGACGAGAACCATGTTGTACAATAAATGAAGCATTGATGCCCCTCCTGTATTGTGAAGTAAAACATACAGCTCAAATAAAAGGGCAGTGAAAATGGTTTAAGCTTTTAAGTAATTGTTTAGAGATTCTGAGTTTAATTTGAAGATTTTTTTTGTCTTATTTTGTCAGTGTGTATCACAGTTTGGACAGGTCAAGTAATTTTTTTTCCATTATATAATAGCAAATGCTGCAAGGTGTTTAGAGAACACTGTTTCTGAATGCCTGGTCCAGGTGCATACTGCAATGTAAGCATCGACTTTGCTGGTTTAATAGCACACTAAATGAGGTAGGTAGCAGATCTTTAATTCTTATTAAAATGTTATGGTGGACAAGGTTTTTTATTTCAAGGTCTGACAAAAATATAGCAGTATAAAGGAAAATTCAGGCAAGCTTCTATACTTCTACATACTTCTGTACTATAGTTTTTTAAAGAGGACAGCAATTAAGAAAATAATTTTAATTTGAGAATTTATTTCAGTATATTACTATGCTATGAATTGCTTACCTACTACAACATATAATTCAGTAGAAAAACAACAGGTGATTAACAGCATGATTTTTAATTTTGATATTGTGGAAATGAGAAGAACATGCTTTAATTTAAGTGACCTGGCAGTTATGTAATAGCTTATGCACTTGACATTACCATACTAATTAGTCTTTTTCATTATCCACCACAGCCCTACACATTGGTATTATAAAAAAAGCCAGCAGCTGTTAGGCCAGATCCACACCTCTAGATCTACAGGACTCCAAAAGGGGTCAAAATAACCAGTGAGCAGATTAAATTAAAATCAATAATACTGAAAGACCCCAGTGGAGATGAATTAATTTGACTCCCTTCATAATTTTCATTTGATAGTTCAAGAAGCGTTTCAGGTCAATTATATTAATAGAAAGTGATTGAGTGAAAAGAAGTTAATGATGAACCAGAGCTAATTAGCATAGCTATTTTCACTCCATCTTCTACACAGAATAAGACTTTTTTTGATCAGTGATGAAAATTGGCAGAGGACAAAAGGATGTGTGCAACAGTTTAGCAGCTTTTAGTGACAAACCTAGACTATGATGAAAACCAAAAATAAAGATAAATAAATGAATTTATAATAATGTATTAAATCAGATTTTAAAGGGAAAACTGATGCAAAACTAGAACAATACTTTCATTACCAAATATCATTTATATTAATTGTTGCTTCTTTTTACGGAAGCCTGTTCTGCATTTTTCACATCAGCATCTGTTCACCTTGTCTACAAGTCTGAATAGTACAAGGGATGTGTATACTTTACCGTGTAATTAAGCAGCAGTCATGAATGATGCTGTCTTCCACGAATATGCCACTCTCTTCATCTGTTTCAATGAGACGACCAGCATGGTACCAATGTACTTGGGTAGTATTGTCAACGTAAGTTGCAGTACACTGAAATGGCAAGCGGTCTCCATGAAAAACAACTTGTCTTTGTGATGGGATCAGCTCAAAAAGAGGAAGTTCCAGAGGTCCAGCTGCAAGGAAAGCAAACAAAAATAAATAGAAAAAAACTTTCACAATGATTTCCTCTCCAATGAATATTGTAAGATGTACAATATGAATATTGTAAAGTATACAATTCTAGCTTCATAGATCTTAATAGGAAAGCACTAATATAAAATATACACCCACAAACTACCCACTTGAGTCTGATGATGTTAGTTATAGAGATCATATTTCTTTCATTAGTGTGAGATCAGATTACTAGAATATCTACAGAAGATGGATTTCACAGAATAGTTCACAGCATGGCTGGGGTTAAAAAGGATCTCTTGAGAGCGCCTGATGCTGCTTTCTGCTCAAAAGCAGGATGCTTTAATACAGACAAAAATCATTCTTCCAATTAAAGGGAAAAAAAAAACAAAACAACAAACAAACAAATAAAAACATATTAGTATAAATACGATTAACATTTACAAGATCATATCAGTGTCAGAGGCTGAAATTCCCAGTGAAAAAAAGTAATCACTGTAGAGATCCTAAACTATCTCTCACGCCTGGGATTTAGATACTGATATGACTAATAATGAAAGTTAAACTTTCCCCTCAAGTTCAACTGCCATTATGATTTCTTATTTAACTGTCCCTGCTTCCTTTTGTATCTTCTACAAGTCATCTTCACTCTCTAGATGTTTACTCTAGATTAAATATTTATCTAAGAATCTCTTCCTACTTTTTCTAGCACAGCACATATCATTATCTTCATGAATTTTCTCTCTCTTGTCTTTCCCCAAGAAATACCCTAATAAGAAGAATATTGCATATTCTTGTTCTAAGCAGAGTCTTACAAAAAAAACAGCTGCTATCAGCACATACCCAAATTTGTAAGGACAATTAAAAAATAAATAGCATTGTACTTTTGGAAGGCATATGCCTTTTTGGGACTGCTGAAAGTCTATTAATTTCACAGATTTGTCAGTAATTGAATTTTGCATCCCTTAAGACTGAATCTCTACATGGTGTTTCTTTCCTTCCATTTTTATTATTTCTAGACCCTGAAACAACCTAAATGCAATTCCTGTAAAATATTTTCTATACATTGTGAGATTAATGTGATTTCTTTAAATCGATAGCAGAAGATTGAAAATAAGCATTCTAGGGAAGGTATTGAAACAGATAATCTGCATCTAAAGGAAGAATAGAAGGTCGTCTTTTATGGGATAATAAGGAATAAAGGAATACCTTATTTTCTTTCTTCTGATACAGTCTCCTTAAGTAGGAGAAGAAAATTACTACCTTTGACACTGTTATCATCACGTAAAAATTCTAATGGCAATAAAAATACTAAGGACTCACATATGTGATTGAGGAAGACACTACCATGGTGATCCTGCATAATAATTCCTAAAATACAACCTTTTCACTTCAGCATACAATGCCAAAATAATTGACTGAGCCTGGGTCACTTTTAAACTTTATTACTGCAATCTCATCTTAGACACAATACCTACTGCCCTGCACCTTAGAAATCCTTCTAACTTGGTGAAAAAAAAAGAACTTATAAAGCTGTGTCTTCTCCCTTATTTTCCTTCTGCTTCAATTTAAAGACTGCTCATAATTATTATCTATCCAGCCAACAGAGCTGTCAGTTGAAAGGTCATTCTTCCACATTTGCACCAATAGTGACTATCTCAACCATCTATTTTCCTGACAAGTACTTTAACTTCTTTTTTTTTTTTCCATTTCACTGCCTACAATCTTATCTTATCTTAAACTTTTTCTTCAAAATCCTCTACTTCCCATAACATATGCACAGAGGACCTTACCCATGCCTAACCAGATTGCAAGCCATAATCACCTATTTTAGAACTGCTAATGTTTGTGTATAACTGATAGTGTTTGTTGCTCCCCTTACTCAGTATCCCACTCTACCACTCTTTACACTGTTCAGATGTTGTCTTTGGATCAGTTAAACTGTGAGAAACTGCATTTGTAAATCTAGCTTTTGGCTCTCAATACTATTGGGGAATTTAAATTTTAAATAGTATGTTCATCACCTACTTTGAATAAACAGTGAGAGGGATCACCTCTACTTTTTTATAGAGTAAGAATGCTGGCCAGCATAATACACAGGATTTGTGCATGAGTGAATATGTGATATTGCTACCTGGCGTTAGCATACAGAGGATTAAGGGACTAACTGCTATCTACTGAAATGTTGCAAGTCTGTTGTTACTAAAAAGGTCAGGCTTCAGATATCATTCCTTATTTGCATATACATCCTGTGGTTTATCCTCTGATTGTGCCTGTTGGTGGACATGGATGCATTAATAAAAATTTTGTGAAACATACCAAGTATTTTTATACCTTCTTTGACTTCTAAGGGAAAGAGAAGTTAAACCAGATTACTACCGCATTCATAATAGCTACAGGCTTGGTCATTTGTATTAAAGGTTTTTACCTGAAGACTGAGATGTCAATCTCTTTCTCCAAAAGGCTGCAATCTTTATATTGCATCATGAAGTCAATTATGGAGTATAAGCAAAAGTTATGTTGTGAAATTTAGCTTTAAGTTGACTGAATGTTCTGTTTTTCTGGCTACATTCAAATCCCCCAACCAAAGATAATGAAAACAGAGTCCAAAAAATTAAACACACTGTCACAGCTACAACAGCAATATACAGAACTTGCAGAAATAAAATACTTCTCATGAAAACATTTCTCGTTTTTAACTGAGGATAAATGTAAGTTTTTGCTTAGGCAGTGAATGACACAGTGTGCCATGTAGTTATGAGGTAGTAGTAAAAGCACAAACTATAGTATCAATATTTTTTAAGTCAATCTAAATAACTTGCCTGACATATGGGTGGTATAGGTATAACACTAACTCTTTGACTTTATCTCTGCCTTTATAGTTGATCTTCAAGGCTCTCCTGTTATTGCTTCTATTGCTCGGCCTTGGGAATCAGACCAAACTCAAAAATGGAGTATGAATGAAGTGTTCTGAGTAGACTTTCACACTTAATGAACAGAAGTAAATGAAACTTTTTTTTTTTTTTTAATATAGTATATCAGAAGGAAGAAAATTATCCTTTTATTGACATCAATCATATCAACAACCTATTCATTTTCTTTTTCTTTGCAAGTCCAAGTGCCAACAAAAATGCAAAGTGAATGAAACATACTTTTGGCTTACCAATTGGATTGAATATACTTCTGTCCAGCTGAATCCTTTCAGAATGTACATATTTGGTTTGGCTAAATTGACAAATAATGCTGCAAACTAATTTTTAAAATAAAACTACCAAAATTTCTATGGATTATGACATTTGCAGAGCATGGAAGGTGCATTTAAGTACATCTACAAAACATCTGCATTTAATCTGTGATGTCTATAAAAAAAAATGACTGGGGCTGATTCTGCAACTATTACTCATGCAAAAGTTCCGGTTAACTTCAGTGACAGGTCACAGAGATAAGGATTAATTGCATAAATAAGAGCTTCAGGATTAGGGCCAATACCCTTTATCCCAAATGACAAGATTGTATAGTTCCATCAGCATCAGTACTGAAAATATATATTTTAGTCCATAATTCAACAATCCTTCAGATTCATAATAAAAATAAAAGTATTTACCAATGCAAAGTATTTAAAAATGCTGCAGATAAGTTTTCAAGCTTGACTTTGAGGATAAAGAAGTACGAAAGGCAGAGATTCTAAGAGTATTTGGAATGATTTTGGCATTGATTTGACAGCATGTGAAATACAACTGCTCTGGCAAGCATATCCCTATGCAAGAAATTTTCTCTTTGATTAGGTGATTACTGAAGACCAAATAAATACATATAAACTCTGAGGCTCATGGCTCATATATATATATATATATATATATATATATATATATATATATATATATATATATATAATGAAGGCAAATACAACTGTCTCATAAAATTAATAATAATTTACAGATTACAGTGGTTTTATTGGGAGGGAAGGGACTAACTTAAAGGGTCTTCCTTTCTTCCTTCCTTCCAAGATTCTCCTTCCAAGACAATCCACATTGCTGCCCTCAGGTCTGGAGTAAAAAACACCATCTGCAAATAAGGGGTGTGAACCTCCTATGGGCACTTAGATCAAGGACTGCTGAAGTGTTTTACAGTCTTTACCTGTCTTCTCTCTAGTCAGCTCTGAACCATGATTGCAGCAGAGCACCACAGGAATCACTGATTGCAACATGAATCTAAAGGTCTAACTCGTCATTACAGTAATTACATTTTTTTCTTTATCTGTCATTTCTCAGCAGAAAAGGGTTTTATTGACTGAAGGTCCCATTTTTTTGCTATTGAATCTTGCATTTCAGATTAGTTCTAGACTAGAATACTGAGGGCATATGGAGAAGGAATCAGGTTGCACAAATACCACTGAATCAGAGTATCATTTCTCACAGAGAGTGTATCTGTGCACATTTTAATGCATGCAGTGTCCCAATATGTATATGAAGCTGAAAAATAAAATGGATTTTTTTTTTTTTAATAACCATTAGCTAAAACAGATTAACAGCAAGGTGCACTGGAGCTTTGAGGACATGTTTTGCTGTTTGTGCCTTAAGTAACTTTACAAAACACCTTATGATGTGTATTTCAGATTTTCTGCTTTTTTTCCATTCATTTCATTTCTTGATATTTTAAAAAATAGTTTGATTTTCATTCTAATGTTGACCTTTTCTGTTCATTGTTTTAAAAAATGGCAAAGAGAAGAATGTGAAAGAAATACTGCTATCTGAAGATATATGGAAGATAAATATTTGTACTTATGTTGTACAAATACATTAAAAATGTACAATGTATCTCTAACCCATATTTTAGTTACATTTTAAATACTATATGATTACATTTAAAGTGTATGCACTTATAAGGAATGGACATTACTGTTTCCTGGATGAATGTGTATGCAGAAAAGCTGACTTATGCAAGAAATTTCCATCAGCACTGCAGAAAGTTGGCTAGTCATAGTCCAGCATGACCAATACAAGATGCTGGAGACATGAGCACAGAAAATGAAGCCACATCCTACCTAGTTTGTTGCATTTTCTCCTGCATATACAGTAGCATTGGCAGCTAAACTCCATATATCTAAGTAGCTTCTAACCCTCATTAACTAGTTTTGTCCATACTGGCAGCTTTTATATTCAGAAACAGGAAAATCCACAGGTCTCTCCAGGTTGCCCCTGCATCTGTGCAGTATTACAGTGTGAACATCTAAAGATATACCATTGACTCCTGTGCATCTCAGTAAAAAATTCAGTTTGCTACAGTGCACCACAAGCTTTAGACAGAAAAACAAACAAACAACGGTAATAACAACAAAAAATAACAGAAGTTGGCATTTTGCTTCTTGTTAATCACTTGATTTATTGTATTGCCAATGGGCTTTGTATTTGAATAGAGCGTGCCTACAGAGTGCGGCACATCCTGCTGACAAAAGTGTGAGTTAGAGCTCTAATATTTGTATACAATCTCAGTGGGAAATAAATGTGCATGGAAAGCACAGTGGGGAGAAGCTGGAAGTGAGGACAAAGTAAAGGAACAGGTCCAATAAAAGGACAGATGAAAATGAGGAAAAATAAATTGAAAAATATTAGTTAAAAAATTGAATTGCTGATGAAGCAAATTACATATGTTGATACTTATTGAACAGACCTGAAGAAAACAGAGTGATCTGAATTGCTGTGAGGGCTAGTTCTGCCAAGAAGGGGAGGTGCCAATACATCAATGCCAATTTCCATATAGCAGAATTTTCTGAGAATAACAAAAGGTCTGGTGTGGAAGGTCATAGACCATCCTATACGCTAAGTCAAGAACAAATAGAAAACTGGAGCCAAGCTTCAGTTTTAATAAAAGCTTTGCCTCGCTCCAGTTTTAACATAATATTAAGAAAATACAGATGCCAAGATGTATTAAACACATCTATATGAGATAGTCTTTTGGACCTGGGACAAGAAGGTTTTGGACCATATTCATTTACTGCAGAAAAAAAAAAAAAATCTTTTATTTGTGTTTCACACCATTTTATCAGTCCCTTCCACCATCACATGTTTTTCAGGCAGGAGCATAAATAGATGTGTTTGTTTTTTTTTCAGTATCTCATAATTAAACCATAGCTTTAAGTTTAATTTGTAATACTAAGTGCTACACTGAAATGTTACAATATAATTAAGAAAAAAATGGTAGATAGTAATATAAGAGAAAAACTTCAGGCACATTATACTGCTTTACTTTCAGTTATGGATTTCTGACTCCTGTGAAGAGCTGTCAACTGGAAAAAAAAAAAAAAAAAAAAAAAAAAAAAGAAAGGCAGTGGATTGGGGCACTGATATGAACATAGATGCTGCTGCGTGGAGCTGAACAGAAGTAGCAGTCCCTGGATTCATCCTCAGTTATGCACAATGATTCCAGACTGTCACAGTCCACTGGTACAGGTCTTTCAATTATCTGTGTTGGTTCACCTCATAAATATACTTCATACCCACAGAACAGAAGATTAAAAATCAGTGCAGTTATCATAGAATAGTTTGGGTTGGAAGGGGCCTTTAAAATCATCCAGTACCAAGCCCCTCTGCCATAGGCAGGGACAAACTTCCACTAGACCAGGCTGCCCAAAGCTCCATCCAACCTGGTCTCCCAACCAGGGATGGGGCATCCAGAGCTTCTCTGGGAAACCTGTAACCTTGCCACCCAGATAGTGAAGAATTTCTTCCTTATATTTATTCTAAATCTACAATTTTACAATCTTTAAATCTACGATTCTAAATCTTTACATTTCAATTTAAAGCCATTACCCCTTGTCCTATCACTACATGCCCTTGTAAAAAGTCCCTCCCCAGCTTCCTTGTAGGCTCCCTGTAAGTACTGGAAGACCACTACAGCCTTCTCTTCTCCAGGCTGAACAATGCCAACTCCCTCAGCTTGTCTTCACAGGAGATGTACTTCAGCACTCTGATCATCTTCATGGCCCTCCTCTGGACTTACTCCAACAGGTCCATGTCTTTTGTCTGGTAGCAGGTTCCATTAGCATTTAATAAAAATGCCTAATATAACATTAATTTGTAAAATGGCAACAGCTACTTGAAAACTTTCCACAATAGAAAATTCAATTTTACAGTCTAATTAATCAAAAATATCTGCATGCATGCAAAATGAAATCCAAATCTTCTATTGTCCTACCTAGTAGGCTTTAAAAGAATGGGCAAAGAGTATTTTCATCACTAGTGTCTTCCTTATCAAATGCATCTGCTGTCACTTTTAAATTTCTTCTGTTCAATTTGTCCCAGAAGACTACTTAAGTAGCTGGGGAGAAGCAGAAATATTTGAGTGTTTGCCACATCCCAAAACTTGAAGACCATGACATATTGACAGCTATGGTATTAGAAGATTCATCAAGACAAATTCCTTCACTGGCAAGAGTCAGAAGCCATTACTAGAAAGCTAAATTTGATTACTCAAATTGTCCTTATGGCAGGCAAGTTGGCAGGCTCATGGCTATGAACACTTGTTACAGCTTGCAGTTAGTAAAAAAATGGCTGAGTGGTGGCAACAATAAAGCACCTAGCTCTACATAATATATTGATTATCTATCTGGGAAGTGCAGGGGTAGCACTCATCTTTTCAAACCTTAAGCACCACTAGCCACTTTCTCTTTATTTTCTCATCATTACTACACATGAAGTCCCAACAGTGGCAGTGCTTGCCCCTAATTGCCCAGAGTCCATCTGACTGCATGAGTAACCCTCTGTGTTACAAGAATGTCAAACATGGAAATATAAGAAACATAAAAGGTGCAGAACAGGTGACTTCTTTTGAAGTAAGAATTTGCCCCAGTCACTCTACAGAGGTTTTCCTTTCCAAATCCCTCTCATCTCAGCTGACAGTGCCAGTAACTGCAGGTCTCTATAATCATTTTTATACATATATTAGAGAAAGTGATTATTGAAAAGAGCTATAAAAATGTGAAAAATCATTATATAATAGGATACAAGGACAGAGGCTTTAACTGAACTTTCTCATGAGAACAAATAAGATTAATTACAACAAAATGTAATAAGTGCTGACAACATTAACATAGGTTTGGCAAAGAAGCTTACATCTTTTTGTCTATCAATTACTAGTGTAAAGTTTAAACCTATATTTTTAATACAGATGTTGCCATATTAAGATTATAAATATATATTCTAGGGTACTCCAAGGCTAGCTGTCTTACTTTGCTCAGGAGAAACTAGGTTTTGGAGATGGCCAGTCAAGTCTCTATGTCTATAAGTTTTGAAGAGTAGTGAAGCTTTGTTTCACAAATATTTTACTTAATACCTGTTAGCTAAATTTTCCTTTCAGTAAAAAGCTTTTTGCAAGCATCTGGGAAAAAGCAGACAAAGAAAAGGTAGAAAACCTGACACTACTGTACATTAAAAAACACTGAAATACTTTAAGAGTAAGCTATGGGAAGAAAAAGAAATTTGGTACACTTCCAGCATTTAAATCAGTAAGATTTCAGGGGTGGAGAATCCTATGGAACTACATCTTCATGTGTGAGTACAGATGCAAGAAAACATGTAGTAGTAAAATCTCATCCTTTAAATGTATGTAAATGACTATTTCAATACTCCTATTATTTCACATTTAGTATTTTTAAGTAATGATATATTATTAATTTTGTGCACCCAACCTTGCAGCAGTGTAATATATTATCACTAAAGAAAATATATAATGTTTGATATTAAATGTAGAGTACTATGCTCCTTTTTCTTTTGTCTTTTTTTTTTTTTTTTTCCAATTTGAGAATGATCACATTTAGATGAAAAATCTACAGTTTGGATCCAAAAGGTTAGAGTATTATTGGTTTCATGCTACCAAACGGTATACATTGAAAACTTTATTATCTAAAATGGTCTGCTTAGTTCAGACAGAAAAATTACCACATCAGTCTTTGAAAGATCCAAAACTTACAGTCATATTATTTGATATATAGAGAATCTGTTACTATCCATATTGTGTTATTAAATAAATCCTGGATTGCTAACCCTGTAAAATAGAAAGAATTGTAAGAGTCTTTAATTACAGCTAACTGTATCACTATCTATATCTTGCAAAACTAAATACTAATGCGCATACTTCTATTTAAATATCATTAGACCGTTCATATGATTAGGCACTCCCTGCAGAATTGGAGCTGAAGTCTTGATCCTGCATATTCTTGAAAACAACAATGCTCTGCACGAATGCAGTAGGCTATCTGTAGGCTGCCAAGAAACTGCGGGATTGGAATTTAAATCTGGATAATTAATCCATCATTCGTTGTACTTGAGATTTTGAATTGAGTCAGTTACTACATATTGGGAAAAAACAAAAACAAAAACAAAACAAACACCACAGTTCAATATTTACATTATGTTAATATACTATGAATGACTTATAAACAAAGAAAGAAGTGGTTGAAGTTTAAGTAAATAACAGATAACATTGTGAGAAATAAACGAAGAAAAAATGTACCACGTCAACTCTGAGACATTATTTATTATTGCAGTATGTTTCACATAGGAAAGAAAACTTAAAAATAATCTACATGCAGAAGCATACAGTTAGTTTAAGACTCCAGTGGCAATACAGATAATTCATTTTTTGCCACCATCTGAAAAAGGCAACTTTGAATCTCATTTTTCACTCAATATCCCTGGTGCAAAATATTAGATGCTGTTCTTAAAAGCTGATGCAGAATGTAGCTAAATGCATTCTCTTGATTTCAGGCTCAAATTCAAATGCTGAAAAAGTACCCATTCAAAGATAAAATTTCCCAGTTTCTATTTTTGGCATTTTAAAAGTACGCATCTCTTTCAAAGTTCTTCCTATTACACAGTGGAAGCACACTTTGCTAGAGAAGTGGAAATGATGTGCAAGCACATCAGATGAAAAATTCTAAGGACATTTCCACATTCATAGGATACAAGACATTGGTATTTCACTGTTTCTCACTGCTGCTGAGAAAGCAGTTAAAGCCACACTGTATTTTATGAAAATACATCAAGAAAACAAACAAAAAAAGACTTCAAAAATGTAAGTACTGTATAAACTACTGCATAAGTATCTAAAGGGTTTCTTTTCACCCAATTGCATTGCTGCAATTGATTTAAAATATCCCAAATCTGATTTTTTGTGTGATATTTTAGACAAGATTACAAACAAAAACAAACAAATAAAAATACTTATGAAAATATACTAGGGAGCTGCATAAGGTCCAAGACAAATACACCTTAATAATCTGCTGATATTTAATTGTGAGAGACACAAATTAGATACTTGAAATTTCTTTGTAAGAAATCAAGTCTTAAAAAAGTCAATAAATCTGTAAGAACACAAGTAGAAAAAGTACATAAAGAATATATATGTGCTGTCTCTCTGTCTCTCTTTTTTTAATATGCACATACGGTGGAAAGGGCTCAAGGGTTGAGATAAGGACAGGGAGATCACTCACCAATCATAATCACGGGCAAAACAGCATACAGACCCACCAGAGGGAGATTAATTTATTGTCTACCACTAACAGATTAGAACAGTGCAAAACTAAAAGTAAACTTAAAACACCTTCCCCCACCTCTTGCCATACACTTTCTTCTACCTTTTCCACCTGAGTGTTGCAGGGGAATGGGGAATGGGTCAGTCCCTAAAGTCCCTGAAGTCTCTGAAAGAGAGTCTCTGCCACTCTTTCACAGTCACTCTTTGCCCCTGCTCCAGTGTGGGGTCCTTCCCATGGGATGCCATCCTTCCCAAACTGATCCTGCATGGGCTTCCCACAGGCAGCAGCTCTTCAAGAATTGCTTTAATATGCATCTCTACCTTGGGGTCCATCTATCAGAGGCAAACTGCTCCAACATGGGTCCCCCCATGGGCAGCAGCTCCCCCCAGATCCCTTGCTCCTGCGTGGGCTCCTCTCCATGGGCTGCAGCTCTGGCCCGGGTCCTGCCCCTGTGGGGGCTCTCCATGGGCCGCAGCTTCCTCCAGGCCACATCCACCTGCTCCAGCAGGGGCTCCTTCATGAGCTGCAGTGTGGAGATCTGCTCCATGTGGGACCCCTGGGCTGCAGGGGGACAGCCTGCTCCACCAGGGGCCTCTCCACAGGCCACAGGGGAACTTCTGCTCCCGCACCTGGAGCAGCTCCAGCCGCCCTTATTCACTGACTTTGGTGTCTGCAGGGCTGTTTCTCACTCTTCTCTCCCAGCTGCTGTTGCACCACAGTTGTTTGTTTGTTTGTTTGTTTTTTTATCTTTTCTTAAATCTGCTCTCGCAGAGGCCCAACCTCTGTGGCCCAATCTCAGAGACCCCACACACTGGCTCAGTTTGGGCCAGCAGCAGGTCCCTTTTGGAGCCAGCTGGAGCTGGCTCTGATCTGACATGGGGATGGGGCTGGTCTCTGCTCAGAGAGGCCAACCCTGTACTCCCCTCCACCTTTGCCACATAAAACCAATACACTGTCCCATTCACGTTAATAAAAGAAAGGAAAATGACTTAGCTGCAATATGTTAGCCATTACTCTGTGCTTTGCAAGTTCTGTCTCCACCATATTTTTCCCCGAAAGCATATTGCAAAATGAATTTATTTAACAATTGAAATTATATTTGTTTCTTTACTCTGGAAATGTCTTGACAGAGGAGGATACATGAAGAACATGCACTGATTGAGGGGGATGATTCTATCCCTCATCTCCGCTCCGTGAGACCATACCCGGAGTGCCGCATTCAGCTCTGGGGCCTGATGTGAACCCAGACTAAAGATGTGGACCTGTTGGAGTAAGTCTAGAGGAGGGCCATGAAGATGATCAGAGCACTGAAGCACCTCTCCTGTGAAGACAGGTTGAGGGAATTGGGGTTGTTCAGCCTGGAGAAGAGAAGGCTCTAGGGAGACCGTATAGTTTATAAAGTACTTACAGAGGGCCTACAGAAAAGCTGGGGAGGAACTTTTGTTTTTTATGGGAGACCCACATGAGAAATATTTATTTCTCTGTGGAGAATTAAAATATATATATAAATTTTGGTGGAAAGCAAATAATGCCAATGTCTTAAAGCACAACAAAAATGTCAGAAAAACTCTGAGTTTTATACTTTGACCTTCACAACATTTTTTGTATAATTTAGTAAATATTTACAATATTTTCAGCCAAATCATTTATTTAAAGATTACCAATATTTTGTCATCTATTTTCTAAACTTTACATAAAATCTAATTGGGGGAGACAGGAAGTCAGCACTTTTCCAAACATCTGTGTTCTGATGAGTCAATGTTTTCTATCAGAAAAAGGCTGCATCAGAATTACTTGCCAATTGTAATTTGCAGAACAAATGAACTTTTACTGCTTGAAGCTCAATAGCATCAATATAGCTCTGAGACTGAGAAACTAAACTCTAGTATTTCATTCATTGATGTAAATAATTAAAAACCTTTGTTAAGAGCTATCTTTTGTAATCCTATTAAGACAAAAACTCATACAAGTCTTCACTCAGTGAAGAATTTAGCCTATAGAATCAACCTCTGGTGATGAAGACCACAAGGGAAAATCGCAGACATATCAGGCCTCAGGTGGAATTTACAGCACTGTGTTCAGGTATTCAGGAAAATGTAATTTTCCTCCTGTAAATTGAGTAAGTTTTATTTGGAGTCATGGAGAAACAGTAACAAGGCACTGCATGAAGCCAATTTCACAATCATTTTTTAGAAAGATACTCTGTCTATACTGTTATGAATTCACTGCAGTCCCTCGTATTTAAGTACAAGAATGCAAAACTATCTTTTATCATCAAACTACTTTTCAGCCTTATTTCCAACACTGTCAAAAATTGCTTTATAACCACATTTCTGAGAGCTGGAGATTTTTGTTAAAGAAGATTTAAATAGCTCTTATAAGCTGTTAATGAAATATGGAAGCAGAGTCATGAATTCCAAACTATGCCATTACTTAGATTAACTTTTATAAAAATCCCAAAGCACTTTTCTAACTGCTGAATGGGTCACTTCTTTGGCTACCTTAAGTTATCAGATGCATGAGAAAGATTTGCCAGGAAGGAATTTGAAAGATGATTTCATGTCCCATCAAAATGTGAAATAGATGTAAAAAGCTCATGGCAAACTGCATGCTATATTGTAGGTAGAAGGATTTCTTTTACCGTTTAGTTTCCTCTCCATTCCCTTTCACATACTTCGACTTTTTGGTTCATTCCCTATCTACCCGGTGAAGATCTTTGCCATTTCTCTTCTATTTTTTTCTCTCTTCCATTCTCCTGTTCTTTTCTCATCTTGTGACAATGATACCTCATGACCTCAACTAGCACATAGAAGGAAGAACAGTAACTCTAAATACAAATGTTTGACAGTATGGAAGATGTTCACAGGCAGAAGTCTTCAATTTTTAAACTACTTCTTAATATTTTCTTTAAGATATGCTTCATTTGATTAGCTCTATGCATATTTCAACGCATACTACTCTAAAAACATTCTCAATAGTTGTTATTATTTCAGTGCCAGACAGCCTTCCATTACACCTAAGTTCAAATTAAGTTACTGAAAATAAAATTGCTAAATGTTGCGGGCATCATGATTTGCCCAAGAGATATGAACACCATGAAGTATGTGGCAGGCACTAGAGAGCAAGTGGAATGCTCAGCATATATAATCAACAGGAAGCTCTCTGCAGATATTAAAAGCAGTGTCAAGTTATTGGCAGTCATTACAAACCCTGTCAAGTGTTCTGGACATTATAAATAGCAGTAAGAACTAGAAAGGTATTACAAATTCTGTATCAAGTGTGGAATGGAGTCCTATTTGGATTTTGGGTATGACATCCTGAGAAACTGCTCTCAGTTTCATTTCATCTGTAGAATTTGAAGGCACATTCACTGGCAACCTGGAAGTACCAATTAACAGTCCTTAATTGATTCTTCTGATCATTCCACCATTTTCAGGAGGAGGACTTTTCCTGCTGGGAAATGGATCTCTATTAAGATACCCATGCTGGGACTCTGTAAAGTAAGAGCTCACTCACTTTAACTCTCAAAAGAGTTTGAGAGGGATTGCAGATTTTGAAATGTTCATTAATGCAGACTACTGGAAACTTCTCTCCCTTTCCCTCACAAGAGCACATTCCTTAAGATCCAGGCAGGTATCTGCGCTTCCTTAACAATTCAGCCGCTGGACCATTTGTGGTCTACAGCCTATAACATCTCTCCCAACTTGTAAAGGTCTGCATTAGTTGTTGTTAAAACCAAATTTTTTGTTATGACTCTAGTCAACACTGATCTGCCTTCTGCTAGAAATGTGTTAGCAACATACAGAATTCCTCTTGTGGTTATCAGAATAAAAGTGTGTCATTCCTTTAGTTTCTGTATGGCATCAGCAAAGTCTCCACCCAGCAATTTTCTGTCATTCAAGAAAGTCAAGATTCTGTGATTAATATTTATTCATCAAATCATATTTCTGATCATGGAATCCAACAGCATAATCTTAGGCAAGGATATTTCCTCTGAACTATATGTTACTTTTAAAATCTCTGGTGTTTGTTTTTTTTTTTGGTCTTTTTTTTTTTTTTTTTTTTGTCTATCCTTTGCTCTGCAGTGTTTGGCAAGAGATTAATTTTCTTTACTCATTCATACATTTTCTTGTTTGTTTGTTACCTCATACTATATCCATCGTGTTTGCTATGGTGGAAAACCTTTCTTAGAAAGTGATTCGCATAAAGAATTTGCCTAACTAAAGCTCACTGTAAAAATCATACCATGTCCTGGGGATGAATAAAGTGTATAGTACAGGTTTATAAAAATGAAAGATACAAAAATGATATCTGACACTTATGTCAGAGATATAACTGAAAGGAACTGAAAGGAACATTCTCTAAATCCCTGTAGGAATCCTCAGGTTCATGCAATAAACCTGAGCTTAGAGCTACCATTATATATTCATGTTTATATATTAAGCAACATGAATTTAAGATTTAAATCTGGACAAAGGTGTTCTCTAAATATATGTATTGTTCTGGATGAAATAAGAATACTGTAATTTTTCCATTCTCTTTAAATATTAGTTGCATTTCCTGTGCAGTATATCTGAATTTATTGTCCCTACAAGAAAACCAGAGTTACTAACTTTTTGCATCACTAAAAAACAAACAAACAAACAAAAAAAACAACAACAACAAAACCACACACACTTTTCTCTATTCCATTTCTATTTGTAATACTAAGTCACAGCTCACCACATATCAGCTGGTTTTCCTTCAGGTTACGAAATGACAGTCCTTGTAAAGCACTAGGGTAAGCACAAACTGTTTCCTCTGCGATTCGGACTGAAGTATTTCTGGCCCATTGCAAGACCCATTTTAGATTACAGTCACAAATGAGTGAATCAGTGTTGAAATGCCTAGAAAGGCAAAGAAACATCACAACTGGTGTACGTATACTTCTCAGAAACATACTTAAACACTTGTTAGATTAAAATTATCTAACTCTAAAGACAAATATACATAGACATATAAGTAATTACCAAGATATCCTGATTAATTAATAGACATTGTCCCCATTTTAATGGCTTCCAAGACATTATGGAAAAAATTGGTTTTGGTTAGAGAACAGTAATCAGTATCACTGATTACTGAATTAAATTTGAGGAGATGGTGGAAGGTCATACTTTAACATATATTTCCTTACTAAAAAAAAACAACTCCTTTAAGAAGAAACTTAACTTTGGAAACACCCAATATACATTTTAAATCTCAGAGAGGTGCATTTAATATAAATAACTGGGAACCATTATAATTCTAGAAAAGTATTTAACATGAGTGTTTTTTTGCATTCAGAATTATCAGAAAATGTAGTGAAGGCAAACATGGAAAGGAATGATAAAGAAAAAAGAAAAAAGAAACAAACAGTAATGCCAGTCAGGATGGCCAATCTGGGCTTGTCAGGAACAGGGTCAAGTTGTCAGCACTAACTGATAGTGCTGACATAGACAATAGACATATTGTCTATAGTGCTGACATATCAATAGACACTGATAACAAAACATATTTTATATTTCTAATGCATTCATGGCAACAATCCTCTTTGAATTCATATTCAACATTTATACATTTATTGCAATGTTTTTCCTGACTATTTCAGAATGTAGAGAATCATACTTACAGTGCTTTCAGAGCTAGCAGCTCAGAAAAAAGTCCATTCATGAGGCTTGAAAAAATATTACCTGACAAATTCCTAGAAAAAAAAGATATTTACAGTCAGTTACAACAAGTACAAGAAAATAAAATTGTTATATAGTATAATTTTCAAAATGCTAATTAAAAATCTGCTTTCTTGACAACAATAAAAGCAAATTTAAATTTGTACATTGCTTTTTCATAAATAACAACAAACAAGTCAAATCATGAAATTTTACTCCTTTTATTTTCACAGCAGGTGTACATACAATTCACTCTGTCTAATAAACAGGAATACCAGTACATATTTAATAGAAGTAATATATTCTAGAATTTAAATGGAATTATTCATACAATGATTAGTCAGGGAGAACTATGTTGTAATTTTACTGTACATGTAGAATGCCACTGCAAGGTAAAGAAATAAAAACAGAATAATTTAATAACACAGAAGACCTCAAGGAATTTATGGGAATACTAATGAGTTTTCAAAGTAACTAAACAGTTTTATTGTGAAGGGTTTTAAATAAACAGATTTTCCCATGCTTAAATTCTTATGGACATTTGCATCTTAACTACTATTTCATTATATTTTTGGTCTTGATGTTTGAACAGTTTAAGCTGAATACTTGCATACAAATGTAATTTAATATTGCCTAGTTTAGTAGTATTGTTGTTCCAGTGTCCTAACAATAAAAACAAACAAAAATCATAAATGCTTATCAAGTAATACTGCCTTTTTCTATATCAGTAAACCAAAAATCAGTGCAGTACAAGCTTAACATTTCATAAAGCATGAACTATGTAATTAGTTTTTGAAATACTGATAATATGTTCCTTTCTATCCAATGCCTGAAGCTACATATCTGAATCGAAGGATGGCTACAAAATTTCAACTGTTGGTGAAATTCCATATTTCTTCACTGGAGACTTGTTGTTACATATAGAAAATAATTTATTCTGCCAAAGAGAATTGATTCATTACTTTTTCATTGAAAATTTTGTTTTTATAATCACTGATTTTACTATACTTATGACTATAAGGTAAAAAACATACATTAAACTGAATATTCAAACTCAGATAAGGACAAATATTCCAACAAGAGGTAAAAGATGTGAACCAACTTCATAAAGCAGAGAAAAACAGAAATATGAAGCATACTCTCTACAGAAACATTTACAGATACACAAATAAATAAATTCATAGACAAAAGAAGAGAATACATTGCAAAGTTGCAAATTATGTCAATAAAGTTATGGAGCCTTCTTGAAACAATAATTAATCTTATTTTCATATTCTAGACAATTCTTGAAATGCATTTTTTTAATCAAAAAAGAAGAAAAAGAAAAAAAAAGAAAAGAAAAGAAAAGAAAGAAAGAAAGAAAATGAAAATGAACTTTGAACACTTGAAATTGTCATGGTAGCCTAAAGCAAAACTCTACTATTGCAGAAAAAATAATTGGCTCAGATAAGTTAAGTTAAATTATTTCTCATTATACTGAGTGACAATAAGTTGTTGCTATAATTGAGGTCATTGCAAGTATTTTATCTAACTGTGCACCTTTAATACAGTTGTGGTGCAAAGCTCTTGGAAATGGAAGGGCTTTCAAAGATATGTTGAAGTGTGGGTGGCCTCTTTACTTCATATTAAATGGATCTACTGATTCTTATTGGACATAAGCCCTGACTAGGTATATGCTGAAGCAGCTCAGTGAACCAGGACCTCAAAACGGCTAAGTCAGAAACTGATAACGTTTACATTGAAGTAGATCAGAAGAAGCTCCACTAATATGAAATCTGTTACAGTAGTATACAGTTACTAGCAGAGGACAATCATGTTGAACTGAAGGACAGTGAAAGCAATCTGCCTAGCCTTGCATGGATGGCAGTCAGGTGGGAGAAACACGGGTTTCTTCTTTCTCCCATACCCCACTAAAATATGACAACAGTTCCAATTTTATGCAAATCCCCTTTTTTCCCTTAAATAGCTCACCGGACTTCATACAGAAAAATAAAAAGAATATCAATTCTGAAATTTGGTAATTCTGGTTGGACCAAAGTTTTATGTCTGGTCAATATTTCAGAAAACAAGATAAAACTAGGGATCATTTCCATCAGGGTTGAGCAGATGTATAGTAGCTATACACCTGCCAATGATGTCCATCCTACATCTACTGAATCTATGTACTTTCCATAGGACCTACCAAACACACAGAGATACCTAGCCAGTACTGACTTTTGTTAACCTAAAAATGTATGTTCTACTAACAGATTTGTTGTTTCTTTTTATCATGACAGAGAAATATGTAACCCTTTTCTTCAGTGCTTTTACCAAGTGCTGGAATAATTGAGTTAAAGTTGGCACAAAGCCAGCAAACGAGTTTTCAGATTCTTTCATATTCTTCTGCCAATGACTTGGTTTGAAGTTTCCATATTACTATTGCTAATTCGCAAACCAGGATGCATTTTCAGTGCTTTTACAGTGCTGTGTAAGTCAGAAAGAAATACACTAATATGCCCAAGAAACACCTAATTACAATACAGAAGACTAGATCTCCAGCAGTGGGAATAGCTTCTTTAAATCTTCAGATGTATTAAATCATCCCGATAACTGAGCACTTTTGAGATAGATATCTGCAGCATGCTGCAGATTCTTGGTTCTGTTGGTTCACATGCTGTTTATATTCTATATTAAAATATCTCCATATCCACAGTTCTGTGAAATTCCACTATTTCAGATACATTAAAACCCCACTCTAGCTTGATTTAAAAGGACATTTTTTCTAAAAACATCTCTATCACCTAGTTTTCAAACATTTCAAACATAACAAATTAATGCACTCCAAAGCTGATAACACTTACAATGCCATTAACTTATTCCATTAACAGAAACATGTGCTCTCTATCAGAAGTAAACCATTTTAGTTTTATGCACAAGGTCCTGCAGTTATTTTTTCATATACCAAAAACTCTAGAGTTTTTACATAAATTAATAAAACACTTTTGCCAGAAGCTTTAATATAAATAACACATAACCATAAAACAGTCAAATGTATCTCTAAGGACTGTTTTCAGGCAAAATACAGGTGGAAGCAGGCATATATGAATACGAAGCATGCTTTGCTTTTATGAGCAGTATTAAAAAGCAGAGGCTGAATGCAAGGGTGATAGATTCATTTTCTGTGCAAAAAGACTGGGATACAAGGGCTAAAAGTCTACAGTAGAAATAGAAATGTTCTGGTGCATGCTTTCACTGTGTTACTGAGATGGGGTCCATACAATTCACCGTGTTACTGGTTTTGTACGTTATCTCTGGCACCATACAAAGGGGTTATTTGCTCTAATCACCGCTACAAAGTCACACGAGAATTTATGGTGTAATAATATCATAAAGTTTGCTGCTACTGCTGATTCAAAGACAGGATGACAAATAAATCAGATGTGCTGTAATCAAACAATTGGAAGTAAAGAGGAAGGCTTGTTTTGAACTTCTAAAAGATACAGTAGTAGCTATCAAAATAGGTTTCAGGCTGCAACATTTCTGAACCTGAAGGGCTAACATGATTGACTAATAAAATGAAATCTGGTATATCGGTACAGTGGCACTACCCCAGTACTCTGCAGCTCTTGATATTTAGATTAGGTATAAACAGAATTAATGAGGATGGCAGTTCTGTTACCTACCAGAAATATATTTGCATACATCATTCTGGAACAAAGCACTGAAACATGGCCACTGAGGGGCCAAAGGAGATTTAGAAGATTTGTTGCATTCAATTATGTCACTCCTAGTTAGAGTATGTGCACCTCATCACAGCATAAACACAGCCAAATGGTAATATATAAGCCAAAAAAGTTAAGCTAATATCTTTGAAGACAACAAATCTTCCCTTATGCTGTCTGATGCACTGTTAAATCCAACTGTCATATGATGTGAAAGCATTTTGGAATCATTTTCCAAGTACAAATCATCAGATCCAAGAAGGTGTAAAAATTAGATCAGTCCCAAGGAACATAATCACAACTCACTGGCTGCAGTAATTTCAGGAGCGGAGCTGTGTGAAATTTTAAATTTCATTAGTAACTTGAAATTCAAGTCCTATTCACTAAAATATACATCCTGAATACAATCTGACTAAAAGACTTTTTCTACGTACATTATCAAGAAGCTTAGATTTTCTTTGGATTTTGTATGTGTGCGTCTTTTCAAAACAATACTGATTTTGATTTTGTTTTTGTTTTTATTTATTTATTTATTTATTTTTTATATAACATAAATTTAAGAAGCCAGCTGTCCTGAACAAAATACACTGCACAAAATCACTAAGCCTTTTGAAAACTCCTTACATTATTCCCGAATGTTCAGGCAAGTTTCATCTTTCATTTTAGTGAAGAATTTAAGCATACCTTTACCCTACTGAGTTTAAATATATTCATCACATTACTTGATTAAAAATGTATGTCAGTTCAGGCCTAGAGCTGACCTTGTACTATTTTTTATTTTCCAGCTGAATCAGACTTAGATTTTACAAGGCCAAGCATACTGCATTTTGTTCCACCTGATTTTGTGTTTGTAAAGAGTACAAGAAAGCCTCATCTATGTAGTTCACAGAAGGTGCATAAAGATTTACGTCCTTTGCTCTTTCCGGTGGACTCACGGCTCTCCCTGCTGGTTTTGATAACAGCCTGCAAAGATCCTTCTGTACTTCATCTCTGCTAAATTAACACAGGAGAGCTCTAATTACCACAGTCAACAACTGCATAAATTAGCGTATACGTATATATCTTTATAGTGCTCCTTTAGTAATCTAAACCATACTTGGTGGCTATGAAACCAGCTTTTTCTTAAAGAATTGTCTTCTTTTCCTTAGTATAATTCTATACACTGATGTTACATTAAGTAAATGCTGCTCCATACCATTTTCAGAGAGCATACTCCTGAAATTATAAGTAATCAGTAGATTACTTATCAAAGATATCAGTAGCAACAGAAAGGTAACTTACTCTATTTTACACATTATAATAATTTGATTCTGGGTTTTGTGTATAAAATTCCAAGGTGGGGAAAAAGCTAGAAAGCATTAGAAAGGTGGCATCAACCTGAAGTCACCAAAAAATCACTAGTTCTTACATCAGAGATTACAAACTGAGACTACCAACTCAAATAATTATCATCAACATTATGTCATTAATCAGATTTCTGAGATTGAGGAGCAACTAGCATTATGAATGGCAAGGATCAGTTCCTCTTGACTGAGATGATAGCTGCAGTTCTTCACAATATAATCGCTGACCCAACAAGAGTAATGCTACTTTTGACTCTGGTTTGGTAAGGAGGACAGTACATATAAAAGAGAAA
Organism: Anas acuta; assembly: GCF_963932015.1. Taxonomy (NCBI): domain Eukaryota; kingdom Metazoa; phylum Chordata; class Aves; order Anseriformes; family Anatidae; genus Anas; species Anas acuta. The sequence goes on from NC_088985.1 coordinate 23,434,360, forward strand.
GTCATAACTTTTGATACAGCAATCATAAACTGATTTATCTGAGATGAAAGGGAAATTTAGACTGATCTATGATTAGGCCTCTCACTTCCAAAGGACAGACTTTTGAAAAAATAATAAAAAATAATAAAGTAACTGGAGAGGAAGTATTAAAGTAGATGTACTGGAATATGGGATAACCTCAATAGAATAATCAATTGTATAAAGGCAATTTAAAACCCAAATAAGAAAATTGAGAGACAGGTAAAGTGAATAAATAGCCAAATCTTAAATCATGAATAAGAATTCCATTTTTAAAAAGAGCAAAGAAGATATCCTATAATAATCAGAAAAGGCTAGCAACAATCCAGAAAGGGATTATGAATAATAAAAATTAACTTACTCTTTGCAAATTTTGCTAAAACAAGGGTTGTTAGTATATTAAACAATTCTTTTTACAAATAAGTAGTGAAGAAAGTAGATCATACATATCCTAAATATATCTCATTACTACTATGTCTATCTGTTCAGTAATGGTGGTCTTTTGGATTACATGCATTTATGGGAAAAGCATACATTAGCTTCCAGAAATGATCTTTCTTCCTAAGACCACCTACAGGATGACTCATAAACTGCAGAACTAGTTAAAATCCATAAAAAGCTGGGCAGCTAGAGACCTTCTAGGCTAGTCCCAGTCAATAAATAAATAAATAAATAAATAAATAAATAAATAGTATATTTATGTTTTTCCTGTTTCTGTAGTATCATGTTAGATATATACTAAAATCAATTAATAATTTTCCTTGACTAGAAAATCCATGATCTTTTTATATGCTTACATGATAAATCTTCAATTTCAATTTTGATTTTTTCCTCCATTTTCAATTTCCCAACATTTTTTCTATTTTTCTTTCTTTTAAAACTCACTTAGTAGCTGCGTCAAAACAAGTGAGGTAAGGCTAACAGGTCTACCAGAATCATCATTTTTTTTCCACTGACATACGCACATAACATCCATAAAGAATAATGCAGAAAGAAATGAAGACCCTGAGGCTAACTGCATTTATTGTAAGATACTGCAAGCTAATAATGGGAAGGATAGAAGGGAGGGGAGTGAGATGTTACTGGTGTTCTGCAGAAATCATCCTGTGACTATTCAGTGCTTTCACTAATGCTTCTGGCTCAGAAATGTAAACATATGAAAATAAAATCTGGTAATAACAAAACCAAGAACTGGTCAATATTAAGAGAACTACAGAATCATAGAACCATCTCGGTTGGCAAAGACCTTCAAGATCATTAAGTTCAACCATCAACCTGACCCACCAAGTCCCATCTATATGCCTTAGTGCCACATCTGCACCTTTTAAATACCTTCAGGGATGGGGACTCCACCCCTTCTCCCTGGGGTTCCAAGCATTTTCCAATGCTTGACCAACCCCTCTGTGAAAAAACTCTTCCTAATGTCCAATATAAACTTCCCCTGGTACAACTTGACTGTTTCCTCCTGTTCAAGAAGTCATTTTGTACAAGAGGTGAATGCTCTTGATGATGAGAAGTCTAGTAATTTCATTAAATAATATTATTCAAAGTGAAATGTGTAACAAGAATGCCACCTGAGAATTACAATTAATTAATTCAAATTTCAGCTATAAACCACAGCCACAGAGGAAAACAATAAAGAATGCCCTGAGCCTATACCTGCTAGGAAATGAAAACTAGCCTCATATTGAGGAAAACATAAATACTTACCTAGGATGCACAAAAAGACTAGATGCAAGAAAACACAGTGTTAGTGATAACATATAGGGAATTAATGAAACTCTGGATCTGCACACTCAAAAAACATCTGCAAACACTGGGACAGGGACTGAGTTAGGATACTAGAATGAGCAGGGATACATAAATCTTTACAAAAGGAAACTGCAATGTGCTGAAGTTTGTTCAGCCTGGAATCTACCAGGCTTTTAGTGGGCATACATGCCCTTTTCTGACATCTCCACTACAAGCAAAGGATATGGATATAGACTGTCATACTCATTCTTGATATTCAGCGGAAAGTAATAATACAGCTAAACACAGTCACAGAACAAATGCTGTACACTCACCCTGAGTCATTTTCTGTTCCTTATCATCACAAGATTGAAAGTCTGTATTTAACTTCTAATTGTTTTTTAAGATGCAGTTTGGAAGATTAATGAATAGAATTTTTAGATCATAGAATCATAGAATCATAGAATCATAGAATATCCTGAGTTGGAAGGGACCCTTAAGGATCATCAAGTCCAACTCTTGACACCGCACAGGTCTACCCAAGTTCAGACCATGTGACTAAGTGCACAGTCCAATCTCTTCTTAAATTCAGTCAGGCTCGGTGCAGTGACCACTTCCCTGGGGAGCCTGTTCCAGTGTGCAACCACTCTCTCTGTGAAGAACCCCTCAAGAAAACTAGATGTTTTCTTGAGACAGTAGAGATTTGAACAGTTTCTAATGAGGTTACTCCTAGTGTCTAGAAGCACCTTCCATTTAATAAGGTGGCTTCAGCAGTTTGAATTAAACATATCTCCTATGATAGTCTGATTTCATAGTCACAGTCACATTCAGCGTGCACCACAAAAGGAAAACCAGCAAACCACAAGGGTGAGTCAGGCTTGTCAAGTTTTGGAAACATGTCTGAGTAAAAGAGAGGTGGTCTCCACCCATTCATCAACTTACTATCAAGGCTTTTCCTATAATCTGTTCTCATTTGTTTACATCAGAGAAGATTTGGCATAGTTACTCTCATTAATGCGATCAGCAAGGCGTGCCAGATTTTGGCTTTTTACACAGTGTCATCTTGACCTTGTGGCAGATCTTTCTAGAAAGAGAAGATTTCCCTGTTTTTCTGAGGAAAAGCCATAACTGACTGGGGAGGAAGAAATAAAGTATGACATTTGTACCATACTATGACACAGGACAGGACTGATTTCCCATTCCTGAATGAAGGTAGATATGGATAAAAATACAAAGCCCTCCTGGGTCTGGCCTTTTAAACCAGGATCCTGTCAATGTATCCTGTTGAGACAAGTGTATAACAAAATACTATTTCCTCCATTTATTTTTTCAGCCTTCAAATATTTGAGACCTACTATTTTCCTGAACAAGATAGGGCTTCTATAAATTCAGTAACCTTGCAGGGATTTTTATTTTATAACGTCCGTAGTCCCTTGACTTCATGTAAAAATTTTAACAGCATCCTGCAGCAAAATGTTCCATGTTCCACAGCTTAGTCTTTTGTTAAAATAAAATCAAAACAAATCCCCTCTGCTGCCCCGCATTTACCTCACAGTTTTTTCTGTACTGTGAGAGATGATAAAAAATTGGTTGCTGTTTGTCTCTGTATGTTATTCAGAATTTTACAGTCTTGTATCATACTCCCTTTCCTTTCAGTTGTCCCTTTCCCATCCAGGAAATTTGCAACCAAGTTATTTATTCCTAGTATTTCCCTATACTGTGCCACAGCTCTCACCTTTTTTTTTTTTCTTTTTTCTTCTTTTTTTTCTTTCCCATGAACCTTTTCTAGTTTTGTTCATCTTTTTGAGCTGAGCAGACTGGAGTTGCCCATGTTATTTAAAGTGTGGGTTGTTGGCTTTTGAGTAGTAGAATGCGTGTTCTCTTATTTGTTCTCACATCCTTTAATAATATGGCCTAATTATTATTATTAATTTTTTAAGAGATACTGAACAGATGTTTACATGGCATCATGCACTATAATCTCTAAACATCTTTCATGAGTTTTAATGGTTAGTCCAGAACATACTGTTGGTCTTTTTTCCTCCCTCGAATCACTTAATGTTTACCTAAATTTCATCTCCCTTTTTCATCTCCCTTTTTACTGTGAAGTCACGGAGTCCTGTCCATTACTTCTGTCCTTCCACAAAATCAACCTTTACCCTGATTAATTCAAAAATCAACCTAATGCTCCGATTAACTTATATCTTTATATCTTTAGCAAACTTGGCCATTGCACATTTTATCCCTTCCTCCAAGTCATCTGATTCTCTCTAAAACTGAACATCCTGGGTATACTATCATAATCTTATTTTTTTTCTGATGGCTCCTTCTATAATAACCTGAAAATCTATTGATCACACATGCTCTCTGACATGCTTATGGGTATGCAAATTGATTGCATGTTCTAGGGCAGTTGTATGTGATAGATTAGTGACTTAGAAAGTACCATGACAAAAAATACGCACAATACAATACCTTAAATGGACAGTCTAAATTTGATATTTCTGAAGCAGTCAGAACTATCCTGATATTCCAGATTTAACTGATACTTTACATATTTTTTCTTCTGTTTACTTACATTCTTCTGTAATACTTTTTAGGAACAAAAAATATATATAACATTCTAATTGATCTCTAATGGATAGAAGGAGCAATATATCCATTTTCACAGAATTTTTTCACAGAATTTCTAGGTTGGAAGAGACCTCAAGATCATCGAGTCCAACCTCTGACCTAACACTAACAGTCCCCACTAAACCATATCCCTAAGCTCTACATCTAAACATCTTTTAAAGACTTCCAGGGATGGGGACTCCACCACTTCCCTGGGCAGCCTGTTCCAGTGTCTAACAACCCTTTCGGTAAAGAAGTTCTTCCTAACATCCAACCTAAAACTTTCTAACCAGTGTAAGTCCCAACTTTGTGAATCATCATTTTTTTGCTTGACCTTTATTTGTTTCCAAAACATGCAAACACAAATGTCACATTCAGTCTCTTTACAATGTGAAAATGAAATATGTTCAATTTAATTCTTTGGAGTTCCGATAGATTTTACATTTACAAATAGAAATAGAAACCTCAAAATGTCAAGTAATTACAATCATGGGCTCAGCAGAGACTCTTTGTTTTCATAGGAAGACTATATTAAATTAATTTTGATGTAATGTAAGTTTATTGCCAACTGTATTCAGGTAGGCCATGTAACAGTATGGATTTCTCCTGTTTAAAACAAGAATGGTATTATACTCACAATTTATGAAGACTGTTAAGTCCAACAAACATTTCTGGTGTTAGGCAACCAATTCTGTTATTTGAGAGATCTCTGAAATTAAAAAATAATAATAATGGTGAAACATTAGTTCTGTGTTGTTTGTGTACACATCCACATAACTACATAGAGTCTCTAATTTTAATGCCTAAGAAATTAGAGGAATTAGAATTTTTAATTGAATTAAACAGCTTTCACAATTTTAAATAAATGTTATTAAGCAATATTGCACAATTAAACATAATGCACTCCAATTTAAACTAATTGCATTAAAATGTGTTTTAATGTAACAAATAAATAAATAAATAAATTTTATGTAACAAATAAATAAATAAATAAATTATCTTTAAAATAATTTGCCATATCAAATTTACTTGCACCTGTTTGTTTACCAGTGAAAAATGTTATGTTCTGCATTTTATTGTATGCAACATTTAACCAAGATTGACACTTTTACTGTTTACTAATGCCTCAAATCATAGACATCATTTCTTGCTGAAGAAATCACATAAGCCAGGGGGCAATTAAAGTTTTAGCTAGTAAGGTCAGTCTTGCTAAGTACTTGACAAACTCTTCTAAGACAAATACTATGTCTGTCTCAGACTACAAATCATACAAAGCATTATGTTCTGTACCTCCTGTCTACAGAAAGGTGAGTGAATGTTTTCTGTACAACTCATACATACAACAAAATGCATAGAATCCTTCTAGAAAGGAGATAAAAATAGGTATAAACAATGATAACAATGGAAATACTGCCCTTGGAGTATTCTGAAATAACATTTAATTTTCAAATGTTTGATTTTCAACTTTGACTATAGTATTCCTTCTTATCAAGTTTTTTATATATGTATATAATTTCACTTATGTAAGGATTTTAAATGATTATAGATCTTTAAAAACATTAAAATTTATCTGAACATTATGAATTTATTTTTGTTAAAGAACCAGAGGTAGTCTTCTAAGTCCTTTGTTGCATTGTGCGGATTCCCTATTTTTCTATTGCTATATGAGAACACAAAAATCAAAACAGGAGAATAAAGATAAATCCAGTTGGTGCTTTCATGGAGACATATCCAATCAGCTAGTATGAAAAGGCAATTTCTTCAGAATTTGCCTTCAGAATTCAGAAGGCTTCAGACAAAGAATATACTGTTGTGCAATTAAACGATGAAACATTGCATTAGAATGGAAATATTTCTTAAATGCTAATCAGGGACATTAAGTAGACAACAGCTGAAGAAAATAATCTGGATAACAATATAGTGCATTAATTGCATATTAGTAGTTATTCTTTAAATTTTCCTAATAAAAGCTACATAGAAGACTTAAACATGCAAACTTAAGGCAAACACATATATTTATCTTTCTTTTAGAACAGATACACAGTAAACAAGAACTCACCCAGAATTCTCAGTTGGGTGACTTTCTTTTGGCCTAAGCAAAGTTTGAACACATACAGAAGAAATGCATCACAGTGTGGAGCATAATTTGGGTAGGAAGAGTAAATTTTACCTACACTAATCAAAATAAGTACGTATTTCTCAACACATGACACAGCAAAATAGTATTTTTAACAAAGCAAAAGGCTATGTACATATCCTCTTCTCAAAGCCTTTTTCAGTGTTATTTTCACAGTAACATGTACGTGGCTGAAGTCCCTATATTGTAGAACCTGCTTTTTAAAGCAAAAAGAAAAGACTGCTTCTTGCGCGTTCTTCCAGAATAATACATATTATATTAGGTATAATTCAATTCATAATGTACAAAACTGGTGTTCCTTTTCAGGAGAAAGACATTCGGTTTAATAATGTTGACTTGTAAAATTGATGCTAGAGAAACCAAGACTCTCCCCTGTTGAATAACCAAGTGCAGTAATTCTAGTGCTTCATAAATTTTCAATTTTCTACAATTTTCTGTGTACCTTTTTGCGTAAACCCTTGAAATAATTCAGTTTTTCATTCAAATACAAATTATAAGAGTTATCCGAATTATTCACAGAGAACATTTTGATGTTGACAGCCTGCAGTTTATCTGCCTGACTTGCCATAGTTGTATCTCCTGCAATTGCCCATTTACATCAAATTCTACTTTTCACGGAATCATTTATATTTTATATGTGAAATAAGAGGATATGAGTGTAAAGTACAGTCATAAAGTAATGATTGTATTCAGCATTCAACAAGAGTTTACACTATTTATTGCTTTTGCTCAATTGTCTGTTACTCTGCACAACAGAGTGCAGAGATTTATTTGTGTTGTTGTTTTTTTGTTTTTTTTACCATGAAAAAATGATTTGTATGAAATTTGAAAATCTTGTAATTAATCAACTCATTGTCTCTCAGTTGTTCCCAGTGTTACTTGCTCATACCAGAAAAAATGTTTTGTTGTTGTTGTTGTTTTGCTTTTTCTTTTTAGATTTAGCATGAGACATCGCAACATAGCCATCCCTTGTTTACAGAAGAGAAATTTAATCTCACTTTTCCCAAAGCCTAATGACTTCACCTTCTTGGACTTTGGTAGCTGACCTAAGGCTTCACCTGTGCAGTCTTCAAATGTGCAACCCAGGACTTGTACAGGTTTCACGATTTTCCCACCAGAGGTCAGGGTTGTGTTATTAGACTATACGGCCAAAGCAATAATTAGAGCTCATTTTGATCACTTCATTTTGTTGTTATCCCTATATACAGAGTGAGCAAGAAAGTTTCAACTTCATTTTTTTTATGGCATTTAAAAAAAAAAAAAAAAAAAAAAAGCATATTCTGCTCTGACTTCATATGTATCGTGTCTTTTGATCAAACACTAAAACTCACTGCTAGGTGTGTGATCAGAGCTGGAAGTCTTTTAATTACAGCATGCAATTCGAGAATTTAACCTCAGAGCAAGAAAGCAGAATGATCCATAAATTTGTTTTCCTGTAGATTTGCATTACTCCTCATTTAAATCTTAGCATTCCTCTAAAATAATGTTTTCTCACAGGTCTCTTCACACATGAGACAGCATACATGATGGCTAGGCAGACCTCTGTCAGCCTTCTCAGCAAGTACATGGCCACTTGGATGCATTCACTTGGAAAATTATAAAGAGGATTCTTGGTTCTTCTCACCTGTTCTTCAAGGTGAGAAAAATTACAGAGGCTTTAGCCCTTGTTAATTTAAAATGAAAAGCCCCACCTCAATGACATGTAGTAACTTTGATAAGTTCTTACAAATATTGCTTAGTAATCAAGCAGTACTTCTGAAAGCACTTTGATAAGATTTTCAGTGCAAGAATGCAAGAATGATGGACAGGAGATAAATTATATAAGTCTCTTTCCTTAAAAATAATAATTAAAAAAATAATGAATAAATACTACTAATAAAAAAAAATATCAAGCAAAGTCAATGTGAGAGATAAGAAGATTGTAGACAAATTCTGAAACAAATAAAGTTTCCTTTCTAGGAACTTATTTTACAGAACTGGCCTGTGATAAAAATAAGTAAATCTTACATTATGAAAAAAAAAAATATAGAAAAAAAAGTAATGTTTACGCTTACTTACACCACTTAGTTTTAGTTCCAATGAATGTCTAAAGTGACATCTTGTCTGCTAAATCAAGGTTTGTTTTAATTCTTCTAATTAGGTTTGTTTGTAGATGTACTCTTTAGGATATTTATTGAAGAGCAAACATATTTAAATGGGGAAAAAAGGGGGGAGGGGGGCAGGGGGAAGAAGGGAAAGAAAAAAAAATCATGGTAAATGTAAAAAGTATAGTGTGTAATTTTCTATTCTACAGCCAGTGTCCTTATGTTATTAATATGCTTGTTGGCATATTTGAGTTGCCCAAGGATAGAAATGTTGATACAAATGCAATTTTCAGAATAATTCAAATGGAATTAATACTTACAGGCGCTTCAGCTCTGAAAGTCCATTGAAGGCCCCTGGCTCAATTGTGCTAATCAAATTATTCTTCAGATCTCTAGAAAGACAAAATAGGAGGAGCAATTAATTATCACTTTACCTACTGTATTACTGCTGTACATACCGAGTGAGAAATGTAATGCAATTCTAACCGTTGTCTGTCATTAAAAAAAAAAATAAAAAAAAATTTAAAAAATTGTAAATAATAACACCAAAAGCATTACATCATTTGCAGTTTATGAAAACTTATTTTTCTAAGTAAGAAAGTGAAGATTAGGTGCTAAACAAAATGTTTTTAATTATTCTCCTATTTGTAATTTTCAAAACAAGCTTACCAGCCACTCTTGCCCAAGGAAAAAATGTTTTAATCAATGAGTGAATAAAATAGTCGGCAAAACAAGGGACTTTTAGTTTGCTTATTCATTGTGCTATGCACTTAACACTTAATAAATTTCTCATTTTCACCTAATGTAGGCAAAGCAGCTGGCACATGAGACATAAACAGATAGGTCAAGTTTCTGTCCTGAAATATAAGCAAATTTTCATATTTGGCAGATAGGTGCTTCATTTTGTACTTGGTGACAATCCAGAGGATCAGTTGTTGTGCAGATAAAGAATATTTCACTGGCATTAGCAATCTCATCTGCTCTTGGCACAGTGCTTGGGGCCATGACATTGCTCTCAATTCAGTCCCCGCAGAGATTTACTACTGAATTGTCTCAGGACTCTTCATGATGTGAACTCTGAAGAAATGCCTTCAGTGCAATTAGATAAGCAGGCCTAGGAGATGAACGCTGTAAATTCTTGTAGAGTCAGTGTTCATCTTCTGACAATTTACAATTCATAGGGAATGACTGGTGTGCAATAATATCAGTATTGTTTCTCTGACTGGCCACTTCCAGCATATTACAGCACATACCAGCAACTGCTTGACTGCCAAAGGATGGATGTATCAGCAGCTGTGTGAGTCACCTTATTTATGACTATTTACTTTATTGTAAATAAAATGCACACTGGGTGAAATTGTAGTTCCACTAGGTGTGATTACATTCAATAGGGCAAGATTTTATCATAAATATTTAGCTTACATTAAGATAAATTTTAATGTGAAAGTCCAAATAGTTCCTAATAATAAATATATATATATATTTATTTTGTTTATCATTTTTGCAATTTTTAATACAGTTCAAAAACTTCTGGATCAGATCCATTTTAGTGATGATGCTGATGAGTGATATGTCCCTAGCAGAGATCTCAGACTATTAAAGGTCAAGTTCAGCTTTCAGCTTGAATCATGTAACACTCAAACCCCTTAAGAAGGTGAAAAGACATTCAGATTACTTATGTACAAGTTCTGTCTTGCCTATAAGAAATGCAGGGCTATCAAAAGCACAGCTGACAGAAACCAAGTATATGCTGCACCTGATCTTGTGACACTACTGGAAAAAAAAAAAAAAAAAAAAAAAAAAGGAGAAAGGTAGGAAGGGAGCTAAATATTTAAAACTTAAATGGAACAATAAGTTGTGCTTTGAGTCTTTCTAATACATACATGTAAGTACTGCAGACCATACATGTTTACTTGTTTACAGTGTTTGTGATTAAGTACTTAAAATGAAGTAACAAGGATTCATAAAGCTATGAAACAATTTAGAAAACTTTATAGCCTCTCCAAAAAAACAGTGGTTGTTTCTTACTGTTTTTACCTTAGCTTGTTTGATGTTTTGATTATCTTAGCTTGTTTGATATTCCACAGTTCCTTTTATTTCTGTTGCTGTTTTTATTAATAAATCATTATTCATTAATCATTCAATCCCAATAAAATATGCTAATCTGAGTACAACACAAGTACAATGGATGTTGTAAGAAAATATTAAAAATGCAATATCACACTTTTCAAGTACTGGTGTAACTTTTAAAAAGTGATGCATGAACATGTGCATATATATCTACAGATGTATACATATTTTAAATATATGCATTACATAGCATAGGTAAGCATTATTTACATGACATGTAAATAATAAGCATTATTTACATGACAACACTGGATGCTAAGCCAGTAGAAAGCATAAAACCCAGAAGTGCTCCCTTTTCCCTGTTACTACTGGGTCTCGGAAAAAGCCCATAAAATTTCCCAGAGTGGCAAGCAAAGAACGCTATGAGCCAGAGGCAGCAACAGAAAAGATGGCACTTGAGAGGGGAAAGTAAAAGGAAAGCAGCTGTTCAGGGCCCAGATAAATGTGCCAGAAAGGAGCAAAAGCTTGGGAAGGACCTTGATGGTGAGATGCACACTCTATGACAACTTTACACATGCAGTTGACCTCAGCCCATCGGTGCATAGGTCCAAACTCTTTTCTTTCTCCTGGAAATCAGTAAGTACCACAAAGGCAACAGCACAGATGACAAACCTAGTGCTTGCGCTGGTTCTTATGGACAGTCTGACAAAGAACACAACAACTCCACAGACAACAAAGAGGAAAGAGGGACTGCAGCCATCCTCCTGTGGGTACTCTGCCCTACTCCCTAATCCAGGCAAAGCAGTTTTCTTGCTTGCTTTGTCTCCTCCTGCTGGATTTGGATGAAAGCGACAGTTGCTGATCTAATCAGACGTGAAATACAGTTGATGATATTTCATCATCATGACATTCGTGATCATTCCTCCAAACATCTAACTCAGAATTTTCCATACCTTTTCCTAAACAAACGACTTGTACAAAACTTTTGCAGTCTCTTCTCCAGAGTCCAATAAGCTTGCAAAGACAAGAGTTTATTGATGTGAGTGTATGTGAGTATATGTCAGTGTGTTTTCCTTTGATAGTTTAGGAAATTATTCACTACATGAGCCAAAAGTTCTCAAAACCTTTTTTTTTTTTTTTTAAATAGACCTTCAAATATTCATCTGGTCTACTCTCATTCTGTTCACGCCAAACATCAGGGCTTAGACTTCTCTAGGCAGCACTACCGACAATATCCTCAAGAATTAAATGCAGACCCTTTTCCTTATGCAGTATGCTAAAGGAGGTCAGAGAAGTCAAAGATATTTCTTTGGTTTGTAGAAAAGTCACATAGAAAAGAAGGAAAGGACACTGTTCTCATTATCTGAACTTCTGTATTATTGGAACTTAAAAGACAAACAAACCAAAATAAAACAAAACAAAAAAATGACAATAACAAACAGCCTGATAACATAGACCTTTTGGATCTGTGCTACTTTATTTCATGCTTCACACAGGGATCCATCTGAAAAACTACTTAGAGGCATAGTTCAGAGCAAATATCCACATTTCAGGCAGGGGAAACTGACAATTTTAATCTTTACACCAATTACACACATTGTCTGTTAACCGCCAGCTCATCTAAATGCTCTGCAAGTTGTAATTAGATGGAGTGAATTAGATCTCTTATAACCAACACTGTCAACAACACACAACAAACATAAAGGAATCAATGAGTGGCAGACTGTTGGCAGGTAAGTTTTAATGCCAGTCAAAACAACCACGTAGACAAAGGTCTCCCATTTACAGAAATGTTCTATGTTCCAGTTTATGGAAACTCTGCTCTGTTTCTCCATAACTTGTAACCACATAGGAAAAAACAGCCTAACCTTAAACTATCTTCTACAGGAATAAAAATGTCTCATTTAATGTTAGTAGAAGCAAGACTATTTCAAGGAAAAGTGTTCATCAGTTGCACTGTCCCAGACAAGGACATTTGGCCTTCATATTTTGGAAATTACACTTAAATTACCTAGGTCATTCTAAAAAGAGGATATTCTAAGATATCTCTAAGGATATTCTCAGAAAATTGTAGATGATTACAATTGTAGTACCCACAATCTTGGTACTTTCTTAGTAATTAGCATTATTCTATAATGTTTCCATATACTTCTGGCCTAACAAAATAGGTGTTTCCTTCCTTGTCATCCTTGGAGGACTAAAATGTGACTAAAATATATAAATAAAATGATCACACATGTTACTTGCTGTATTTATTTTTACATTAGAAGAACCTTTTATCTTTCCTCCCACTTGTATTTTTTACATAATTAATTTTATTGAAATATTATAATTACCATCTCCTATTTTCTAATTTAGGAAAGAGTTTTTTGCATTGAAACAATGAGTATCAACTTTCACTAAGCTAAATAAAGCAACCAGGGTGAATTTGGTTGTATGTTTACATTTTTTCCCCAAGAGCTACTGCTGAGGTTTGGCAAAAGGTCATGATCCAAGGCATGCCAAGCAGCAGCTCAGCTTGGGCCACACACAGGCACACATGCATGTATACCATGCAAGTGATTTTATTGTCAACCAAAAGTAAAAGAAAAGAGAAAAAAAAAAAAGTATCATAACAGTGAATCATCACAGTATGACCCAGTTAAAACCTAAAAAGAAAGCATTTATAACTAACAGTTATGGTTTTGCATCATTTCTGATGGAGCATTCTAACTTAAAAGTATCTATTCTGAATCTGAATGACGTGTTATTAGTGGTGTGGCATGACCCAAAATCTAGTGGCATGACCTGAAAATAAATCAAAGCCTTTTACAATTACAGATAGATGGAAGCTACATAAAGTTAGCTATAGTCAAAACAACTGCAATATTTATATCAAGGCTGCACAGCTGCAGGAAAAAAAAAAAAAAAAAAAAAAAAAAAGAAAAAAGTAAAATACTACAATATTAAGTATATTCCCCTAATTTTCTTAGTTGCTAGAGGTATTTGCTGTATGGCACCCTGATATCACGTAAGCTTGACTAGAAAAAGAACACAGAATGGACCTTGTTATCATTATTTAAAATCTCAATGGTTAATAAAGGAGAGTTTCCTTTTTTCTTCAAGTCTGAACTTACAAGTATTATACTAACCATTAGGCCCTGTCTACATGTATGTAGATAATTTGTATGTATAGGTAAATAATGCCCCCACAGGTAAGTACTGAGAATTCTTTTACTAAAAATATCCTGTCTTTTACTACTACTATCACAAGTTACTGTGAGTTTATCATCTTACACATTAATCTTTGAACGGACTTGTAATTACTAATTACATTTAAGAGGAGTTACCTCAACAAAGCAACTGACTTAAGGAGGGGAAATCTGTGTTTGAATACTCAGTTCCTGATGGCTTAGCTGAGATGTAGATGAAACGAGGAAGAGGCTACTGATGGGGCTTTACAAGAACATTTCATAGCTACTCCTGGCCTCTGAGCTATTAGACATCTTCTGTAGCCAAATCCCTGATTATCTAAATGTGTCTTTGAGATTCTTGATCCGTCAAGTTGTACGCACTTGTACAACATAAAAGATAGCGGGAAAAATATTAAAACATATTAAGTGCATTTACAAAAGAAACATTTTTTTTTTTCTTATATCACATCCTGAAAGCTTAGCTATTTTGTATCATAGTCTATGCCTTCAGACACTGCAAGCTCTTTCCCCAACTTACAATATATATATATACTGTAGATATTTTCAATACATATTCATAACAAGAATGTTCAACTAATTCCAGTACTTCGTTCAAATTCCTGACATCGATACATCTTTCATAAAAAATTATAGGTTGTACCAAGAGGACATCTGTGTTTAGAAAGCTGTCATTATGGTGCTGCAAACTTTCCAAAAAAGCTCTGAGAAGAGCAATCAGTTGTTGAGCAGATGCCAAATACCAATGAAATATGACTGACTTTCCACATTTTGCATACTACTATGAAACAACAACAACAGCAAAAAATATAAGGTCACATCTTCCACTTCTTTCTCATGCTAAATACTCCAGCTAAACTAAATGGTACTTTTGCCCAAGAAATGAATGCAGACTTGGGACAGTTAAAAGAGATTCTCTTTTAAAACGTCATGGTGGTGGGAAAGAGGCACAGCCAATAACGAAAGACCGCATTTAGCACATATCCTCCAGTCACAGTAGTGACACTCTGACAGCCTGGATATCATCAAAAATTATTTTCATCTCCATTGTTGGCAACTGAATTGCTGGTATTACACTGTAGACCAAGAAACAGGCAGGTATCACCATCAAAAACTAAAGCACACAGTGCTCCTACAAAAGTCCAGAGCTCTTGCTTTGTTTACAGTTTTTTTTATGAAGACAGTGGATTTTAATCTACTTTCCAGAATCTGAAAAAAAAATATGGTTGTGTTGCAGCTAAGTTTCAAGATACAATGATATATATATATATTTAATATTATTTCTACAAGATAATGAAAATAAACATGCACAGGAATATGGAGAATAGTTGTGCCTTTGCAGACACAGAGGCTACAATGGTTGGATTACCTAAAACAATACTCCCTAAGGACTGGACAAAAAACAAACAAACAAACTAACTAACTAAAAACCAAAAATAATAATAATAAAAAAACACTGCTGGCTACTCAAGGTACTAGTGAATTACTGGAAATTTCAAACCAGTCACTTGGGATGGCAACAATGACCTATAAAGCAACTGAACAGTCATCACTTTTCTTTTTTTTTAATTTAAGGATGATGACTCATTCACATCAAATGTGCTGTGGTAATTTGGCATTTACTCTTTATTTAGGAACAAGCCTAAAAATGTTAAACAAAATGTCAATAATGGCAGCTGAAGCAAAGCAGAGATATAAACTCTACAGCAGTTTGCTCGCTCAAAGTGGCCCACAGAATGTTATTATGTATTTCATTTTAATAACCATAGAGCAAGAATATAAAGCTGAGAGCATACAAACCAAGGGAGCAGTATGTCAAAGATGGAAAAGTAAGTAAAAGGTATAGTAAAGCAGGATAGATTGTCAGTGTACATATATTTTGTTTATATATTTTTCTATACGTAGATATTCGAAAACTACTTTTTAAATCCCTAGTTTCATTCTAAATATATCAGAATATGGGATGAGGATGCAAAGAATTTTGTCAAGTACCCTTAGTTTAGTATTTTGTTACAGATAATTCAAAATGAAATGCAGTTTCTAACAAAGAAAAATCATTTAAGTTTTTCCAGTTTGTTTTCCCCCGTCTGCTTTCAAGCAGAGCAAATTCAGCTCAATATTCAAATTCCCAACATATACAACTGTTCATATATATTTTTGCTTCTCCTGGAAAACACCACAAGAACCAGAGATATGTGGACTGTGGACCAGTTCCACAGGACTAAAGCCAGACTGGAAGGTCAGAGGCAACAGATGCCAAGGGAAGTAGACTTAAAAGAACATAAGCAATTCTTCACTGAATTTCAATTTGAACTTCAGAAACATATTTTCTTCCATGGCTTAAAATAAGTAAAGGAAATACAAGTACCTGCAGATGACATATCAACTTAGAGTAGTATTGAGCCAAAAATAAGGTAGGTCACTACTCATGTAAATCAATAAAATAAAGAGCATCTTTCCTACAATGCTTTTTTATTGTAATGACCTCATAACACAAAAATAGAAAACTTCAGAAAATAAGGTGATTCAATTATAAAACGTCAAGAAGAGACGCCATCTTTCTGCCTGTTTACTATTAATGTACTGCATTAGTAGAATAAGAATTTAAATGGAAGTATCACAGAGAACATAGTCACTGTTTACGTATACAATCTTGGGGGAGCTGGGAGAACTCTGCAATAGGCACCTTCAGGAATGAGTGTGCTCAAAACACTTATTCCTATTTACTGGGGCAATCCCTCTATTGGGGCAATACCCAGACATATCCCACCTAGATCAGGAAGCCTTTTCCAGAAAAGGCAAGCAAACAGACAAACAAACAAAAACATTCAAACAAAATAACCAATTCAGCTATTGTTAGAAAGAACATGACTTGCACAGAAATCTTGAAAATTTACAGCTGTTCAATAGTAAAATAAGACTTTGTTTAATGCATAATATAGGAGAACTCTCTACAAGGAGTTTAGCTCTGAGGAATTAAATCTTGGTGAAAGACTAGTCTAGGAATCCCTCTCCAGAAACCTCTGTTGTTATAAAAGCCATAAACTGCGGCTTTGGTAAAAACTAAGAGAAATTTAAAGTTAAAAAACCAACCATGTGTGCCAATAAGAAGGCATGAAGAATTGTCTTCTCCTACAGAAACAAGGGTTAATGATTATCCTGTTCAACCACTCTGAAGAAAAAAGGAGGACACTAGAAAGGAAGCAAGAAAAATGAATAGGGATAAATAGAATATTGTTGGTGATAATTACTGTTGAACAATGATATATGCTTGCTCAACTAGATGTCAATTCCTTTTTGCCATCCTTCTCAATGGATACAATAATAAAACTTCTTTTCCTAGCATGCTATTTTATACAATCCTCCATGGCATCTCTTCTACATGCTTCTCATCACCTCTTTCCCAGCCCCTCAGAGACAATGCTTTGTTTCCACAGTCTTCCTGCACCAGGTCAGGGGCCCTACTATTCTGTCCCACAAATAGTTAATTTTATTTGTTCAAACCTAGTCCAGGCATGAAGGGGGCAGAAAACCTGACAGGTGCTCTGGGAAGCCACAGTCAGATTTCTCTGCTCCCTGCCTAGCCAACTGTGCCATGCTGGTTTCCTAACAGGTTATTTTGTTTTCAGTTAGTTGTGGGAGTGGATTAAGGATTGCATTTCAAACTATAGCACATGCACTATACTGAGAACAGAAACGTGTTTCTTAATCAACAGCAGACATCTCACTTTAAAGCCCAGAATCATGCCTTTATGTGATAAATCCTACACCTATTTCCCTACAAAGAAACAAACACAGTTAATGTGTTTCAGTGCTGCTAGTGCTGTAAGTTTTCAGGAAGAAACTTTGGTGGCAGCAAAGGAGCTTTATGGTGGCTATTTTAACACATGTATCTATAAATCTGTGCTTGAGACATCTTCTTTAAGGATGACAGCATCTGACACAAATCATGTGTTAACTTAATGACAACACTATATAAAACATCAGATGAGTATATCATACAGCTGAGATGGCTGACTGCACATCAGGCTAACTGGACTATTTGTGGTCCTAATGGGAAACAGGAGCCTAGATACTCATAAATTCAATTAAGTGAACTCCTGAAATACATCTAAACTTAAGTTGTTACATAAACTAAAACCAAACAAAAATAAAAACAAAAAAAACACTGCAGCGAACATATGATCCATAATTTAAACTGCTCTATGAACTAACTTAATAAGTTAGTTTACTTTATATTCCTGTCATTTCTGACTACTAACACTGAATTTTATATAGATCATGTCATGTAATTTTTCTGTTGTCCAATGCCCTTATAAATCTATTCACAACTGTGCTGTAGCACGTATCACCTTAGTAGACAATACAAGATTGTATACAAATATAGTTTATTCGACTTTACAAGCAAAAATTATTATTTACACGGTATTGAAATGATGACATAAGAGCAATTGCCCAGGCAAAACTCCCCCAAAATACTGGTGTTTGTATACTCCCACATTTTCAGAGGTACATAAAAAGAGTTTTTCATAATAAGAACTGTTCCATCTAAGAAACATATCTAAATTATTGCTACCCTAGAATAGTAGCAATATTATTGTAATATTATTGTCTAATAGAGTTACAGCTGAACTAGAATGGTATTTAATTGTATAGGTGCCTAGCACAGACTTACCACCTGGGAAGGATCCTTTTCATTCTTGACATCAGAAGTTATGTGAAAATGATGACCTTTTTCTCATATCTACAGTTGTCTAACACAACGCTCTTCCTCAACAATTCACTCACTTTTAATCAGTGGTGATTTTCCCAAATTTATTTTAGGAAATATGTTTAGCCTTTTTAAAAAGTACTGAGTCCAGTACTGATTCACAAAAGAAATCACAGGACTAGACTATGACCTAAATGATTTTTAATCAAAAATTTAAAAAGTTTCGTAATATTTTTATGAAGTAGAATAAATGATTGAATTGTGGATTATGAACATCACTTGAAAATATCATTCTAATTAAACAGAAACAGAATAATCATGATCTTTTCTGTAGTCCTGCTATGAGCTGTTTAGATATGAGGATAATTAATGTAATATAAACAAGACATTTTTGCCTTTATATAGTCATTTATATGACAGACATAAGGAGCATGAAGATAACAGTTGCACCAGTAAACTATATTGGTATGGTGAACTCTGCCAAGTTATTTCAATTACATACTACGTACAATTTTCAATGATTATTTAAGTACTGATGAAGTAATTTTAAACCATATATTCAAAGGATCTCCTGCATCTCTTCATGAAGAGAAGCTTTCACAGATGAGGCTTTCCTAATTTGGACTACAAAGTCACAAATAGTGTACCCAACAGAAAAACATTAATCTATGGATAACTTAGAAAGCACTGTGATGATTATTATTTTATGTTGTTTTGATTACAAAATTATATCCTTTATTGAAAAAATATTTACAGTTTAGTACACAATTTGCAGTTCTGTACTGGACTTCTGCAAAAGCACCTCTCTGCAGTGACTAATTCTCTTATCAAAAAACAAAACCTGACCCTGCTGTGTCTCTCTCCGTGTTGAAAAACATTACAATCTTTCTTGCTTTAGGAAAAATTTATTAAAGAAAAAACAATGCCGTTTCAACATACCATTTCCTTTCTTAAATTGCCATTTTTCCAAGCTACCTCATACCTTCTCAGCTGGAACCTTACCAACAACTCTGTCATTCATGATGATGAAGTAATTTTATGTAATTGTTAACTATTATTAATATTTAAATTTTTGTAATAATTGTAATGATAACTTTTGTAATAATTAACTATTAATTGTTAACAAATCATTATTTGTGTTCCCAAAGTTTGATATCAAATTTCCAATTCATCTTTTTTTTCCTAAGAACTTTAACTTTATAAAGGCCTAAAATAACTCACCTCAACAGATTAGCAACAGCTGCCAGAGAACTCAATAAATATTGCACATGTCGCTCTTTGGAGGCTTGATTCTTCCTTTTGTAGGTTATTTTCACTTAGCCAATACTAAGACATAAATCTGTTACATTTTTACCAGAAGTATTAGTAAAGAATTCAGGGACACAGCCAGTCAAATCATGTAAAACACTCACAAACTGCAGTACAAACATTACTGAAATAAGAAGCAGAACCTGATAGTTCTATCTTCCATCAATTGTCTTGAACGGCTGAAATCATGCTGAACACTTTAAAATACTCAAAGCGTATCAAACTCAGAAAGAGTAATGTACTCTGGCCACCAAAAGCATGATGGTAAAATTACTGGCCCAGCTCCAAAAAAGCACTTAGGCCATCTGAAGCCAAACTGCAGTGGAATATAGGTACTAAGTCCCAGAGAGCAGCTCACAGCCCTCTTTTCACTTCCCACATGTCTGCATGGCTGCTACAGATACCTTACTTAGACTTCACTTTTCAACTTCCCCATGCACAGAGATGGAGTTGGTCTCATAGAAAAGCTTTTTTAGGATTTGCAGTTGGGATATGCCCACACTAAGGATCTCCTAAGGGCTAGCCCGGTTAATGGGATGTAGTCAGCATGGCCACAGACACAAAACACAGCACAGCATCCCAGAGCACTACAAAAGGATGAGGTGGTGTTGCTATCCATCTTTTCTACAATAACTTAGTGATTAGAGCTCGGGAAATGGAAGACATTGTTTCAGTGCAGTCCTTGCCCAAAAGGGAGGCATAGCTACATTTAAGATGCACAGGAGATGAAGAAGCAGAGAAAAGCCTCTGTTCCCCAGAACAGTATTTCTGTGTATTATCAAATTAATGTTTATAGCAAAACCCATTTTCTCCTTGTTGATGAAATACCCTTGGCACTTGACTGCTTCTGTTCTCTTCTTCTTGGTCCCATAAATTTTAAACACTCGACTACATATTGGCACAACTCCACTGCAGACAGACCCACATCCTAGTTAAAGCCTTTCTCTCAGAGGTAGCAAATGCATGCTGCTCTCAGCTGAACATGAGGCTTTCTCTTCCCAAGCAGCTACTCTAGCCACCAGGCTGGTAAGGAGCATAAGTGCCCTTTACTTTCTCTTATGACCAGGTTTCAAAAGAAAACATTGAGTTAGTTATGCTTTTAAAAAGGAGAATCTTCAGAAGTATTCAGCTGCAAATCCCAGTCCCACAAAGGCTTCACTAGGAGCCTGAGTTATTAGGGTTACTCAGGAAAAAAATAATGTCAGGCCTCAGTATTTTTGTAAGCTACTGAGTGCCTTTTTAGGCCCTTTGCATGATGGAAAGATGGATCCTCATTTTTAGACACCTAATTCTCCCCATTTGCTGCACAAAGAGTTTAGGTCTCCAAAGAATAGATGAGAATTACACTTCAAAAGCTAGATACTGGTGCTCTATGCACGATAGTGCTGAGAGCTGTTAACTCCACTATATCTTGCTGCTGATGGGAGCCTTAGTGACTTCCTCAGCTACCAAGCTGCTAAATTTCCTGTTTAAGGGTTGTATGTATTATTTACTACCCATTTGGCTGTGATTTAGCTTGTTTTTAGCTGTTTTCAGATGGCTTCAAAATAGGCCAGGACTAGAACCAACTTCCTCTTCAAACCAGTAAGCAAAAACCAAACAAGACAGTGGTAGCAAACCAGAGCTGAGAGCATAATTAATGTGACACATGCTCACAGAGCTAAGGTATGTGCTTGGGACTGCAGCTCAAATGTCTAGGAAATAATGGCACAGTGAAATATCCCTAAGAAATGCTGCAGGCAAGACTTTGAAAACAAATCATTCTTCTAACTTTCAAAAAAGACATGTGGCATAAAGCTAAATATGATTTTGTATTTTCTTTCCCAGTTAAAGTATTTTAAAAAGAATTAATTCTGGAGAACAGTGTCTTCCTGTGGAACAATAAGCACTATGCATATATTCCATCCTTACCCCTTCCCTTCTGCAGATGAGTGGTGGGAAAGGGCAACTCAGAAAATATGTCATCCCCTATCTGTCTCCCACTCAGCACACACTAACCCAATTCTCCAAAATCTCATCACAGTGTTGTAGCTCATTAAATTCAGCTGAAGGATGAGAACTGAGCTGCACAACTAAATGTGCACAGTTTGTGTTTACCAGCAAGAACACTGTATGCAGTGTTGCTTACAACATACTGCATAATACGGAAGCTTTCTTGTTGGCAGCTTTGACAATTTATCTATTCATATCAAAGTGAAACAGAGGCTGCTTTAAAACTGTTGCTCCTTGTCCTAATGGGAAAAGAAGAATATTAAAAACTGTCACAGTGAAATCTCTGTTACCATCAAAAGGTCGTTGATTCAAGAGACAAACAACCTAGTGTTAATGATTTAACAAAACATTTTTCACAGAGATTACATGCTCATCTGTCAATATATGTTTTTCACATAAAGAAAACAAGGATCATTTCCTTCTAAAATGCAATTATGAAGAACTATGTGCAAATCAAAGACAATACTTTAGTAATTACGCGTTTACCTAAAAAAATGAATTATAAACACAAATAAATATAAGAAAAGTTTGCTATTGCTTGCAAGTTAGACTCATTAACTGGAGAACTGTCCTAAAAAGAAAACAAAATTGTAGTGGAGTTTGTTCAACAGACATTTCATTTGAATAGAACTGTATGTAGGCAAGCATTCAGGCCTGACTTTTTTCACTTCTTTTCCTCTTTTTTTTTTAAGCACATATATCCATGAGGACCGAAAACTAAGAGGTTGATCCTGATTTGATGAAAGTAAGTGGAGAACGACCTTCCTGACAAGCAGTATATAAACTGAAATGAACATCAGACGTTATTCCAACCATTTTAAATTTAAGAGAAATGAAACTAGCATAGTAAGCAAAATAGTTTTGTTTTGTTTTGTTTTTAAAAAAGCTATAATGGCAATGTTCTTACACAGTCTTCAAAAATACCTGTCAACATTTAAAAGTTAAAATCCAGCAACACTCATCATCATCAAATTTATATTTTACTTGCAACTATATATGTATTTTTTCATAATTACAACACACTTGTTTACCAAAAAAAATGTTGCTATTAAAAAAAGTGTCAAAGATGTTGACAGGTGAGGTGGGTTTGTTTGTTCTGTCTGTTTTTCTAAATGAAGGTTTCACTCTCATTTTGAGTAGAAGTACATATAAATAAACATACTAACTTTGAGTCTGTATAATGTATGGGCGACTGATCCAAAACAACATCATATAGGAGGTATACATTTAAAATAATTCCCTGACATACTACCTACACATGTAGCATGCAAAGTTATGTAATTCAAGAAAGATAATTTCCATAAACCAGTAGATTCTGAACAGGGCGTGAATTTCAGGAGAGGATTTAAACTCTGTCTCTTGGCAAGATATTAAAAACAATCTATTTTGATCTTTGATTTATTTTCCACTTTTGTGATTCAATTGCATCTTCAATGTGTGAGTTCTTTTCAGAAGAATACTGCAATTCATCTAGAACTGGAACATTTTGTCAACATTTAGATTAAGTTGTTACTCTTGATTTGCTAACCAGTTGGGGTAGTACTAGTCTTTTACAAAATCACAGGGCTAGACATGAGGAATGAAAACATTCTACTATATTGATAAATCTGTCCCTTTACATATAAATAAAATACAGAAGATGATATCCAGAACAACTTCAGCATTTGTATTGATAAGATTTAAACTGGAAGTATTCTTGTACTTTGTGTACTTTTGGCTCAAGGACTAGTTTCCAGGTACAAGAACAACAAAAATATTTTATATTTATCTCACAGAAGTTTCCAGAAGGTTCCAGTCAGGGCAGGAGATCTTTTGTGCTTTGCAAACACCTTCTTTGTTTTTTTATTTTTTTTCTTTTTTTTTTTCTGTTCTGAACATATATGTATATACGCTCATATATACATAAGGATATATATAAAAAGTGACTGGGTATAAGCTCACCCATATATAATCATTTGCAGGATCAGCTCACTGACCTCTGAGAGACCACAATGCAGTCAAAGAAATTGTTGTCATATAACTACTTGAAATACACCAGAAATACAAAGTAGCAACTGAAAGAAAACTTAAATAGAACAAGATTTAAATAATCAAAAACTACTCAGATTGCTCTTGAAGAAGGAGTGTTCATTTTAAGCTAATTCTGTAAACAGTGAGCATTTGACTGGGCACAGACTCTTCATGATACTGACTCTACAAAAAAAATTCCTTCCCAACCAATCTGCTTCTACTTTCTTAGGTAATGTATTTATGACACCAGTACTTAAGGATCTGTACAAGATTTATAGGCTATCACAGCATGAACTCTTGCCAGCAAAGTCTTAATTACTTTCAGAGAAAATGAGGAATGTGATGATCATGTTTATTGTTATAACCTTATTTCCTTTGAACTAATCAAACATGGCTTAAATGATTCACTGGGAAGACAAAATATTCATAAATGATCTACAAGACAGTAATTATAGGAGGAAGTATCAGAAATTTTCAGAAGCCTGTCCCTTTTTTTTGGGGGGGGGGGGGGGGGGGGAGAAGGGGGAAGGGGGATGGAACAGGGACGACACCACCCCGGCATAGACCAACATTTCTGGCATTTATAAATGTCTGCAGTGTCACCCAGAAAACAGATATCTACTGTATAATGTATTAAGATTCTTAGTCCAGCTGGTCCATTTTTTCTAAACTCTAAAACCCATTTCCAAAAATACAAAGCATTTTTAATGGATTTCAATGGTCTCTTTCTTCTTTTACATAAAATCACTCAGAAGAAGGATGTTTTCTTAAAAACAATCTGCTGTCCAGGTCCACCCTCCCAGGCATGTCCCTTGGAACCATTCCCAAACTATCCCCAAAGCACCAGCGTTTCAGCAACTGGAATGACAACTTCTTTTTAATTGTTTGAGATCCTGCAGGCTTCTATCTGAGAACAAAGCGTGCACATAAAGCACATTCTATGGCCATGATTCAAGTCCTTTTGAAAATAAATTATATATTGAAACAATGCTATGTTATATAAAGCAGTCTATCTGACATTGGATGTTCAGCATTACAGCAAATCATGTCCAAGTTCATTTCCCACCCATATGTTTGGACATACAAGACGTGCAATAAAATTTACATAAAGTAACTTTTTCATTATGTGAAAGCTAAAGCATTTGATGGAATTATGAAGAGACTTGGCTATGAAGAAGAAAAAGATGAAGCCTGTTTAGTAATGGACAAATAAAATAATGAATCCAACATAAAAGTCTATTTGATAGTTGGTAGTGATACATTTTAATACTACAAGAATAAGGGAGTATCTAATGAAGTTCAAAAGCAATGCATTTAAAGCTGTCAAAGGAAGTATTTTAACACAATATGTAATTAACCTCTACAGTCTCATTACTGAAACATATCATTGAGGTCAAGAGCTTAGACGGATTCACAAAAAAGAATTAGGAATTACATGCCTAATGAGGACATTCACATACACATCAGACAGCTTTTCTCAGGACACAGTATAAAACAAGGAAGTTTCTTTTATGGAATAGTTATTCTTTATCAAATCTTCCAGAAAGGAAATTAATTTTAGGATACATCTGAGCCCAAATCCTGACTCAACAATATGGGTAATGGAGCCACCAACTTTAGTGAAACAGGATGCTCATCCCTGGCATTGGCAAGGGACAAAATACTGGAAAAATTACATTAAAATTCTGATTTAGGGCATGATGACTTGAATTCTTCTAATTAAACCAGTAAAAGCCATAATGTAAATGCATTCAGAGCAATTTAAAACTGCTTAACTATATGCAACTCTGTTAGTAAATTGTTTAAATTTGCTTAGCCTACTTCTGTAATCTCTACAAGAAGTTGTGTGTATTTATTAAGACACAGCATTTCTTCCCACCTCGCCCTTCACTACCAGCACTAAGGTACACCACTTCTATCATTAATCCCTTATTAATATTTATATTATCAATCTATTAATTTTAATATAGTTTTTAGCATGCCAAATGGCTCAGATACAATGTAAAGTTAGTGATAATTGATTTTGTAATTTAAACCAAGGGCTTGGGTTTATTTTTTTTTTCCTCAGAGTTGGAATGCATTTCCCAGGCAATATAGAGAAAATCACATTTATTAAATTAGGTCTCGGGCTTTCAGAAGACTTTACAAAAGGTTATGTTTGTAATCTTCCATGTTTATTTTACTATGAAACCAACACATCCAGCAATAAGTCAGATTTATTGTGAAAATAAACACATTAAGACCTTATAAATAGTTGTTAGAAAAGTTCCGTATGGTCTGCCAAAAGTCCCAAATGATTGGTTCATGAACTTTTCCTTTGTATGCTCTAATGGCTTAAAAAAATTGTTTATTTTTGACTGGTTATGAATAGATGAGGATTATATTTCATCTACAGCCTCCATTAAAGCATCAGGATTTAGAAAACTTCCAAACTTAAGAAACTCAAATTAAAAAAAATAAACTGTTGACAGCAGATATACATAATGGCATGGTGAAATGGAGTGTTATTCTAAAGCTGCATTTACAAAATGAGTTTCTCAATTTACCTGATTATATCCCCTAAAAAGAAAAAATAAAAATAAAAAATCAGTGCTCAAAGATATTGCAAGACTTTAATGGTTTATCTAAATGCCTATAGCAATTGCTGTAGCCTGAGTTACTGCACAGAACTGTATCTCAGAGATTGAGAAGAATTTTACATCGCCTTCTACTTGCAGAATGTATGCTTTAACAGTGAGAGTAGGAGCCTTCTGGTGAGAGGCTGTCTGCACACCTAGCTGCCCATGATCCCTGCATCCGTTGGTATGCAAGACTCTCCCAGACTGGCTCCCTAAGAGCAACAACACTCGCCTCTATCAGGGCCAATTTCCAAATCACTCATGTCATTTCAGTTCTCTCCAGCACACAGTCTTCATACAGAGACCAGAATGCTACCTCCTGAAAATAGGATGGAAAAACATTCTCAATGATGTCTCTTCCTCAGCCATGCAGAAAGACTAATGCCCTAATCCTCAAATCTTGAAAGAATATCTGAAAAAATGTTTCAGTGTTTCTGGGAGTACAAAACCAGTTGTTGCTATTGTAACAAAAAGCATACCTGGGTAGATCCTGTACAAGAGAAAGGTTTCAGGGCAGTGCTAAGTTCATTCAAAACTAGAAAAATCACTCTTGCAATTTTTTAAATTTTTATTTTAATTTTTTATTTTTTGAAGAAAACAGGAGAGAGGAAGAACTAAGAGGCCAGCATGCAGGACATGCCTTATGACAGAAAAGGGCCACTGCTTCCAATGTGGGGCAAACACTTGAGTTTGGCACTTGCTTTGATTTTAGACAAATACCTTGTTGGTTTTGATTGTCAGAATCGTTCTTCTTTGTATGTATAACTAAATGCGTTCTGCATTGGACTGGTTCAACAGAAACCATCATCTTATCTCACTTACAGCAGGGAGTCCCAGCAATCCCCTGCAGTTCCAACCACCCCTTCCCTCTCAAACCTTTGTCCTTCCCACTGCAAGAGCCATCAATGTATTACAATAAATAAATAAATAAATAAATTTTAAATTATAAAATTTAAATTATATAAAAATTATAAATCATGAATGATAAAAATAAAAAAATATATAATATTTTTTAAAATTCAGTTTTGAATGAGAAAATACCTTCCCCAGAGGTTTGAAAACACATGGACTCAAATGTTACCTGATATCAATCAAAAATTAGATGAAAATCCAAATATTGGGAGAAAAAAAAAAAAAAAAGCATCATAATTCCTCTCTTAAGTGAGCAGAATGACCTCCTCTTAAGGTTTGGTGTTCCCCTCCTCCCCTCATCTAGTTACTTTTATGTGCTACAGCAGATGTACCACATTTTGTATTAGTTTCTGCTTGAATGAATAATGGAGATATGTGCACTTGTATAAACAAGGGAAGGTATTTAATGAACATATTGTACATGCTAAAGAGGCAGCTTTCTGCTGGAAAAGTGTAGAATGCATTCTTCCAAGTGCATGAAAATCCCATATTAATGATGCATGAGTTTTCTATGAACTGGGCCAGGAATAAACTGTCAACTATATTTAAAACACTGAGTCAAACCTGATAATTGCTTATTTCAGCGTTAATTAAAAAATAAAAAATAAAAAAAAAATCCCTACACAGAAAACAGAAGATGTTTAAAATGATGATATTATTTTTATTTAGTTTTTCATTAGAGATCATTTGTTTGTATTTCTATTTTGAAAATTCAATCCTGCTGGTCCCAGATAAATGTGCTCCTCTAGAACTGCAATTTGTTTCATTGTATTTTCATTCATTTTCATTCTCTTCATGAGCAACAGTGACATTTACAAAACCAAAAGAAGAGGACAGAGTAGTTGGAACCTCATATTTACAGCACATTTATAGCACTTGGCACATTGGCCACAGTTTTCTGAAAGATATTATTAGATTTGTCAGTGAGCGTCTTGCTGCCTTTTCAGGACTCTGTGGGTTTTATCTACGAAGGCAAATGCTGAGGCTTTAAATGCCTGGCTGCACTCAGAGCCTCAAGTGAAGCTCTTTGGGCTCCTGTGCAATTGGAGTACAACAAGAACTATTAGACAGAATGAAAATAAAAGTCCATCCAGCCTAGTCCTGCATCCAATTGTGGCCAGCAGTGGACATAGTGCATGCTTACAAGGAACAGATACCTAGGGATGCCTCCCTTGTGTACTCTCCCAGCTCTGAGCTGGATGCACCACATCTATTTCATCATCAGTTAGTCATCCAGAGGTGACAGCAGCATGCCCTGATACCAAGATTACAGAGAAAGCATGCTGACATGATGAAGCAGAGTAAGTAGAGGTGGATGCAATGGGAGGTTGCTATGACTTTTCCCACACTTACTGGGAGTCTGAAGCATGACAGCAAGCACAGTAGGTGAAAGCAACATTGTCCCACTGAAATGGTCACCAGCACATCAGACCTAATGTTAAAAAAAAAAAAAATCTCTGGAAAAAAACTTCCCTTGAGCACCAGGTTCCTACAAAAAAGGGGTGGTACTAATTTTGAAGAAGGCATTTTTTGCAATCTGATGATATGGGCTACCAAAAACAATGACATAAATTTGGACCTGGCTAACAAGACAAACAGCGGGTGTTGTGTTGACAGCTATTTGGGTGACGACTTGTGGATTACAATCATAGCGAAAGGCAAGGAAAACCTAGAATTCACAGCTGGCTCTCCCAGTCTGTGTGACATTCTTCCCAACTCTGCTCCCACACACAGTGCAAATACTTTGGTTAAACAGAAATGATACCACTCATTCCATTGCATAAACTTCCCCCACGCTAAACTGTGGGGAAGGTACTTTCTCCATTCACAGTCTGTAATGTGCAGCTTTTCTCAAAGGAAAGACAGGAATAGTGATGCTCTCTCCTTTGTAGTTTAGGGAAACCACATCTTATTTCCAATATGTAAGATCTGAACTATCATCAACCATCCAAATATCCTCCTCAGCTACATATTTGGTATCCTCCTTGTGGAATTTGTTAATTCCCAATATTTAAGTTTTCCATTCTAGAATTAAACAATTCTACATCCTAAATAAATAAATAAATAACATCCAACTGATTATTCAGTTGGTGATGTATTCAACAGCACTTCCTGACTTGCACACAAACTGGTCTTGAAGTTATATATTACTTCTGTCATGCAAAACAGTACCTCTAAAACTAGAAAAATATCAGAGAGAACTCTACAATATATTATTGCTCTGCTTTTTTAGACAAAGTATGTAGCAAGATTATTTACTTCAACAGTTGAATGATCATCATTAATAAGGTTCTGTATTTCATTTAAGTCTTCAAGAGAAGTTATTACAAAATTTGTAGATTGTGGATTTTGTTTGTAACCTGCCAAGATTTTATTGCAGACATCTGAAACTTTAATATTAAACCTGGTCTAATCTTCAGGTTAAAGGGGGTGGGGGATAAGGGGGTGGGAAGCTCAAGTCAAAAACAACTAGATGGATATTCTAACACCATATGTATACCTCAGTAACAAAGCACCATCAAAAGCATGTGAATATACCATAGAAGCTACTATTGAATCTAAATGAAACTACAAAAATGGAAAATAAATTAAAAAATAATGTAGACTTGTAAATACTTGCTTAAGATGAGCAACTATTAACTAGTAGCTTGAGAAAATAGTTCAATCAGTTAATTTGGCTTACCTATCTCTACTGCAAACATTTTATGGATATGCTGAACTAAATTGCCAACTCATATAAGATGAACCAGAAGTAAAAATACATCCTTTAGGCAGAGGATCAACAGTTACATGATGTGACTGGCAATATATAACTATAACTATATAACTATATAACTCTTAAAATATGGTTTTTGATCCCATTTGTTTTGTCTCAAAGTGTTCAGATTCATCTGTTCAAATGAATCTCACAAAATCAAAAAGCTATTGTATCTCACTTGCAAAAGACAGACTAAAAGTTAGAATAGAAATCTCTTTGAATTAATGTATTTTTTTTTTTCTTTTTTTCTTTTTTTTTTTTTTGGATGCTCTGGCCACTTATCCTTACTTAAGGATACACAATGAATGATGAGCAAGCAGGGGTGACCAGAGCAACACTCTCTTCAGGATTTTACTCACACAGAACTTTTCTGTTTTTTCCCAAACCCATTGTTCATTATTTTCACAGAGACTTGTGTATCTATTTCAAAATGTGTAAATATGTTATATTTAAATAGCAGCCCTGCAACGGTTACTGCTGTGACCTAGAAAGAGAAGCAAAGGGCAGTAAATGAACTTTGTCTAATTCACATGTTTTATTGGAAATAGGCTTCAGTGCCTCCATCATGCAGCAGCAACATCTAGGAACCAAACTGCTAGAGGCCAGTAAATCAAACAGCTACGAAGGGACAACATGACCTTTTATTTTTCAGCTACTGATTTTTTTTTCTTAAGAAAAAATAATAATCCTACTATATACAGCTATATAGAAAATATGATCAATTGCACATGCTTTATCATCATAGAGCTAGTAGTAACATTCAAAATTTTAAATGGCTGTCTTTCATAGTCAATTATAGGCTCTCTTCTGAGAGTGAAAGACCATCATCATTAACTGAATCCAATTTCACATTGATTAAATTAATCCTATTAAAATAAACCTACTGGCACAAAAGGCAACTTTCATTGTTTCTTTCCAATCAGCCATGCAGGAAAAGAAAGCAGACTCAATCTATTTCTCTTTTAATCAATAAGCCCTTTAAATGGCATCCACTGTAGTCCTTCACTGACACTGTTCTCTGAAGAACCATTCTGCAGTTTTACTCACCTGGAGACCAAAAAAGAGCACCATGTTGAACTGTATACCTTTCCTCTGCACCATCCACTCCAACCTCACCACCATCAGCATTTTCCAGATAAGTAAAATTGTTCATATACCTCAAACTTTGGTCTAAACAATGAGAGTGATCAAATACACCAATAACATCACAACAGATTTCCAGCTTCAGCTTGTTAGGAGAACTAAACATTACATATTGATTGACAAGAGATTCATCAGAATGTTTTTATTGACAACTTCTCAGCTGTATGAGCTCAGCAATCTTAAGTCAGTCAGTTTTAAACAGTAAATCTACTGTGCTTGAAATCTTAGCAAGCGACAGAATGGAATGTATCAGGACTAGAATGTGGTTTACTCAGCTGCTCCCTTTAGTGGCTCTGCCTAGGGAAGCACAATTTAAGGCTTGGACTTATTTTCTAGAATATTACATGATAGTGCAATATATCTGAGTCATTTTATATGAGTAACAGCCAAACTGAGCTGAACACCCTGAGCTGAACTTCCAAGAACCAACTGCCTGAAACAAAAGTCTACACTATGGAATTAATAGAAGAGCTTTGTATAAACACAGCTATTCATGGCATACTACTTGTCATTTTTAAAGAACTAATTTTCTCAATTGTAAAGAACTTACCAAGCTATTCTACAATTTAAAACTCAAAATTTACATAGCCAGTTTGACATACGCCTATAACGCCTATTGAATACTTAGCAGATGTTTTCACAGTTAAACTACCAAAAAGTACCCAAAGTATTCAAAGTATTGTGGTTCCAGGCATTTTTGTAGTCTTGCATAAAAGAGACGGTTACACCCTGCAGACCTCTGAAATTTTCACAGATGTTCTTACTTCTTTCCATTTAATCAGGCCATTCTTTCTTTGTCTTATCAAAGAAGATAATTTAAGAGAATGTATTTTCATGCCTTAATCACATTATCTGAGATTCAAATGAATTGTTACCTATAGACACTACTTTTACTCTCAGACATCAGTTACTTGGTTTTTCTATCTACTTTTTTTTCAGAATCCAATAATATGTATCAGATATATTTTACTGAAATAAAATAAGAAGTGCTGATGCTAAATATTTTTATGAATACATTTAGATCAACACAAAGTTCAGTATAAAACTTTCAATAGGCAATAGTGACACATCTAATATATTGTCTAGTATTGTTACAGATATTGTGACACAAAATTGTTGTACCCTGTTACAGAAATTTACAAACATTGTTACTACTTTATAACTCCATGCTGTTTCTTTGCTTTTACATGGCCATAAAAATCTTCTCTATTCGTGTATATTCTAACAGTGGAATTATTACATAAGGCAATTCTTTGTCTGTATCATTTTTAGACACTAGAAAAATAATATTTCCTCAGTCCTCTTAATACTGACATAGTATACAGTTAACTGACATATTTAGTATTCTACTATAACTATTAATCAAAATAAGACACTAGTAAAGGTTTCTGCATTAACTCCTCTTAACTGCAGCTGAACATGACTTAGACAAAGTCAAGACATCTGTGGTATTCAGTGCAGGAAACAACACGGCCCTTCATCTTGACCTTTTTATCTCCTTTGTATTAACAGAAGGAAAACATTTCAAATGCAACTAATTATTTGGTTTATAAAATTACAGGCAAGTTTTAAATCACAACTCTAAAACGTGTGGTGTGGATGAAAATCTATGGTGGTGGAAAAACTAGTTTTTAATTTTCTAGTTTTTCAGTATTTTAGTTTTAAAAGGCACTAAATACAAAGTATGATGCATAAACTGCTTAAGAGTACATATCTTCATATCACCTGAAACCAAAAGTGCTGAATGTTCACAGTCAAAGTCAAGATGCAGCAAACATAGCAATCTCATCTGGAAGGCTACATACAGGCAAAAGAGCCACTGCCATTCATTTCATCTGAAAATTTGTAGGTGTAAAACCATTATGAAAACTGAAAGGCACGAGAGACAAATTTCAAAAACAGCAGTTGTTTGGAAGTGAAGGATGAGTTTTCAATGTATCAAAAGGTTTTGAAGGAGAAGGTAAATAAGCATTACCCAGATGGTATCCGGTTGCCAGCTATTCATGAGTTAAATCAGTGAGATGACAGAAGTCTGAACCACAGTCAGAAAATGATGATTCTATAGCCTGAAATGTTCTATATTGTCATACAGCATCATGAATTTATATTTGTCACTACCAGGGAACTAGGATACAAAGTTGACATCAGGTGATAAAGGTCAGGAAACGCAAATCAGTCTAGCAGCCCATTTGTCATATTTTCTGTACTACATACCACCAAGAATTATTTCCCACACAGTTTTTCTTCTTTACTTTAACATTCTATGTATACACAATTTCCTGCCCCAAAATCTAAAGTTTTGCCCAATAACGGAATATGTGGCATCAACAACACCTCAAGAAGTGCTTCAAAGTCTTCAAGTTATTGTAAATAGTGCAGAGCTGCAGAGAAAGAAATAAATAAATAATAGAAGTCTGTTACAGGTGCAATATCTGCCCTCCAAGCATCTGAGATCTTTTTCCATAAAATACATTTCCCACTGACTCAGGATACAGAAATCATT
The DNA here is from genome assembly GCF_963932015.1 of Anas acuta. Lineage (NCBI taxonomy): Eukaryota > Metazoa > Chordata > Aves > Anseriformes > Anatidae > Anas > Anas acuta. The sequence continues at coordinate 23,468,159 of NC_088985.1, forward strand.
GTTAAAATACGCATAAAAAAATATAGAGAAGAGGAGAACAGAAGCCAAAGGAAAAACATCATCAGTTGTTTTAGCCTGAGAGTGGCACTATATCGAATAGAATTTTTTTCAAAGTATTTGATGTCTGCACATAGCAGACCTGACACTTCAGGGACACACTGAATCCAGCAGTGTTTGGCTTGTGCCAAGGTCAGCATCTGCCCAGAAACTTGACCCATTGGATTTATTTCATATACCCAGACCAAAAGCACATGCTCCCTGGATGGGCATGTGCTACAGTTCATGGATCCATAACATAGTTTTGTCTGAGGTTTTTCAGAAAAAAAATACAGAGCCAGGCAATATGGCTATAGTAGTGCATCTTTCCAATTCTCCCTGAGACTTCTGTCAGTTCTAAAGCTTTTCATACAGCTATCCAACTCCCAAGTCTGACATCTGTGGTAATGGTATTTGACATAACAATGAAAATAACCATGCCAAATATAGTAAAAGTATACTATAAATCAAAATAAAATACTGACTGAATTTCAAATGTTGAAAAAAAAAAAGGCACAAATCACTTCTGAGGTTCCTTTTTTACATTGATTTAATTTGTAAAAACAATAACGACAATAAAATATGTAAATGAACCATTCCATTGTCTTCCCCTACACATCTTTTACAGTTTTAAAAGGCTAATTTTATATAAATGTAATTAATTATTTATTTTTTTAAAACCAGTTCTGCTAACTAGTCTCAATAGCATGTGCCAACCCAAGATTTTTAAGGGATAGTTAACTACGCATCTCTACTCTTTTAGCAATGCACATTGTGTTTAGCAACACAACAGATAGAAAACCACCCACAACCCTGTTCCTTAATCAGTAACCTACTTGCTCTTCTCAGCTTTCGGTTAACTGAGAAAAAAATATAGTCAAGCCTACATGAGTATTCAAGACTAAAAATGACCTTGCACTAATCAGCTGAAATAATTAAAGAAAAAATATAGGAAGCTGCTTTTTTTTTTTTTTTTAAACTTTCAGTCTTGAACTCTGTGTTAGCTCACAAGCAGGAAAATCTGCAAAACTGCATAGAAATTTTTTGAAAATATAAGAAATTCCATCCCATGTGTAAAATATAAATAAATAAATAAAAATTTGATGATTAGTCTCAGTCAGAGGTTTCCTAGCCAAACATTTATGAGAAATGAAAAACTTGATATCATGCAACACCATCTCTAAGAAAAGATTAGTTTTAACAGGTTTCTGCATCTCATTTACTGTCCTGTAAATAGCTATCTGACAAACATGTCATCAAATTTGGTATAGCCTCTCTAATCCAGGAAAAAGGGAGTTGCAGAATTTATGTCAAATGAGTCTGGAAAATAAGTGAGACACAGCGTATGCTAATATAGAGAAACACAATTCCATTGAGTTATAAGTCATATCTACTCATACGTCTTTGCATTGTCCTTCCCAGGACTCTGGTTTTCATAAAGACTGAAGAGCCTACATGCAGTACTGTACTCATCCCTATGTGTATTTACTTTGCCATCACTCATCTGAACATTTATTACTTCTGTAACACACTTCTGTGTGCTCCCAGTTTCAGCAGAGATCCAGCACAAATTTTGAGCTCAAGCTTTGCACCACAAAAAAAAAGTTACACTGCTGCTGAGCTCAGTCATCAAACATATATAGACAAAAGTGTACATGACTCTGGCTGAACAAACAACTTTCAGAAGTAAACTAGAACTCAGATTATCTACTAATGGGTAAACAAAAACTGTTCATATTTAAGGGGATCATTTTCAAAACTCAGCAAAACATTCTACAGGCATCGCCAGTAAGGATAAAAAAAAAGGGGGGGGGGGGGGGGGAGGGAGGAGAGAGATTTATTGACAAAAATTCCATGAAAACAGTTGTGAAGGCTAAAAAACAGAAACAACTCCTTTTCATCTACTTCAGTGTTCATAGTATTAATTTGTAGTAGTAGTTTCCAAAAATCCAGAAAGCAGAATATATCTTTCACTTTAAAAGCAACACTTTCCATTATACCCAAGACCCCAGTCCAGTAAGCAGGTTGATGGCTACACTATTACATGTTTTCATTATAGTGGTGGGGAACATATCTTAGAGCAATACTTGGTGCCTTTTTTGTTTTCCCTTATGTAGGCTTCTAAATACTCTAAACTGATTTCTTTTTCCAAGTAGAGACAGTTTTCTCAGGGGATGGAAGTACATCAACATAGGAAAGGAATTATTTCTTTAGGAAACAGAAAGTTGTTGTTTTTTCCCCTCCCAGTACCAAGGTAACATGACAGATTTTGTAAGTGAGGAAATGAGCATAGAATTCAATCTGTTTTCCCATATAAAATGCCATTAATGATATATTAACTTGTATAACCAAAACTATCTCAATAAACTTTCCAATTACATGTTTGAAGTATTCTTTGAGATTGACATCATTGATACCAATGAGAATTAATAGGAATTCCACAATGTTCTTTAGTGCATCAACAGAAGAATAACCCCCAAGGGAATTATTAAACAATACCTATATTTAGCAGCAATATAAAAGAAAATGGTTACAAAAAAGCTAGCATGTCAGCAGTCCTTATTAATAGTAAGAGTTGTTCCATTTTTCTTTAAAGGTCTTGCAGAAGAAAGGTGAGGGATTTTGTTTTTTTGTTTTGTTTTGTTTTGTGGTGTTTGTTTTTTGTTTTTGTTTTTTTTTAATTTATGTATTTACTTTTGTCAATATGGCAACTATAATGCTGGTTTTGAATACAGGATTATAGAAAAATTGGTTATAGTGAGAACATAATCAGGAGGAGAACAGACAATATGCAGTGCTTCAGTGAATAATGCTTTCCTGTGGTTTGAATATGGCTGGCATAGAAGAATCTTTCAGTAACTTTAACTGAAACCGAATCAGCCTGTTAAGTAACTATAGAGAAACAGCTACACGCTTGTTCAGGTCTGAAGCTCTGTCTAGAGATTTTTTTCCTCTTTTTCTTTCCTGATTTAGGAAAGATTCTGTTTCCCATTACTTTCAGATTGAACTTGAGTAGTAAGATAACAGAATACTGGGTGAAAGATCCTGAAGTGCAAAATCTATCCAAATAGCTAACTTTAACAACATGTGAAATAATACTAGAAGATTTTTCACATTTTCCAGCAGTAAACCCTTCATTTCTATAATTGGGTGCTTCTCTCCTGGGCCGTCAATAACAAGGTGGGTTCAATAGCAAGGGGTACAAAGAGGGTGGCTGGGAGCACAAGGAACATACGCACATGCTTCTCCATGCTCTCTGTTCCCATGTGCTTCCTCAACTGCATTCTTTTGCAAGTCTGCATATAGAGCTGGCTACGACTAATTTAAAATTCCTCACTTAGACAATGCATTCTTGCCCGAATGGTGCACAGCTGCTTCAGACATTTAGAATATTTCACAGGAGGTTGGTTTTGCTCACAAGTGAGCATCTTCCCTAGTGTCTACTATAAACTAGCTTATGTTTGCAATAAAGGAAGTTCTATTTCACATGTGCACTTCTATATCTGTTGAGTTTCCTTGTGATAAAATGCTTTACAAGAAAATAAAAGTTAGCTCTATAGTTATACCATTTTGACTGTATGCATTTCAGAAACTTTATTTGCAAATTGAAAAGTACAAATAAAAAAAATGAAGTAGTCTTTGTCAATGTAAATCTTGTTTCTATTGGGAAACCAGAGAAATAGAATTGGTATACAGGTAGACAAACATGGTCTAATAGGTTATTTACAGGCATTATTATATTAAAATATATATATATATATATAAAATATATACCATTACATTAATCATATATAACATATATTATTGTAGTATGGGTAACTGAAAGTTTTACCCAGATGCTCTTAACATTTGTATAATCAGAATTTATGTAATAAACTTTAAAAACATATATGCTTATGATGCTTTGAACAGTTAAACAGCTGTTTGAACAGAAAAACATGCAAGTTTCTGCTACCATGTGCATTTTAATTCAAAAATTCCTGATTTTATTCCATTGGATTCAGAGCACTACAGCTACACTTTAAAAACAAACATACCAAAAAAAAAAAAAATAATAATAATAATCCAGAGCTAACTAGTTTTTAAGGCTGGATCTTATTTTAAATTTCCACCTAAAAAAAAAATCCATTATAATATAAGCATATACACAGATAGGAAACTATTTAGGTCAGCTAACTGTACAAATACCATTTTGCAAATACAACAACAAAAGTGCTCAATATCAAATGAATTAATACTACCATAGCTGCGTGGTTCATAACTAACAAAAATTTAAATCAGGTTTAAAGCCACCCACTGAGCTGAAAATATTTAGAATTACAAATGTAGCACACTATAATGAAGGATTTCACAAGCTTTACGTCCTTATTGCAGACAACTCGTTCATTAAACATTTGATGATGTGAGAAAAACAGAACACACTGTCTGTGTGAAAACCTTCCATCTAGCATAGCAACAAAAATAAATATTTCATTGAAAAAGCCTCAAACCTGTAAGTGAGGCTACTGCTATTACTTATATGGTATCTGCTTTATCTCCTGGGTGGCCAAAAATGCACTAGGCAAAGGAAAATGAAGAAGTTTTGGGGAAAAAAAAAATAAAAGAGAGAGAGAGAGAGAGAGAGACCTCATTCCTTTGTGTTTGACTAAGAATATTAAGCCTTCCCTGAAAATCTGGGTTATATTTCCATACCTTGTAAAACACTCTGCATACAACCTGGCACAACACACCCCCGAGAGGGTTTATCACACACCAAACTCCTTACCGTTTCAAAACATTTAAAAGGCAACCTGCTGACATATGACAAATTTCCATGGACAGCAGCAGCTGCGCGGCCTGGTGTTGTTGCCACTATTAACCTCCGTTACAATCTGATGGCTGAATTAAGTTGTCTGCCAGCAGTTCCAGCTGGCATAATACATTACTATGTGGTGTCATGCTGTTTAGCTATGGTCAGTGTTGTGACATGCTGAGCTCCATGTGTTTATCCTCTTTTCATAGATAAAGCTTAAATCCTGAAGCTTCATGCAAAGCACTGATTTCTTTAAGTCATAGACAATCCAAGCCTTATTGGTTCTAGTTTTATATAAATTTAATCAAAATATACTTCTAAACAAATGAAATTCATCTCTGAACACTGTGGTACTATAGATGAGAAGACTGGGAAGAAGATAGTCTGAAGACACAACTAAATTCAGGCTGGAGGCAAATAAAGTTTCATATCTTTATATTGCCTGGCTTTCAGATTGCTGTGAGGGCTGAAACAGCCTGGGGAAGATTAGTACAAATTCAGGGTAGAGTCCTGCAAGCTATTTTTGGACGGCACCTAATCTTGATTCCACAAAGAAGCACAATCCCATCCCAAAGGGGATTCAAAGAAGCGCTTGCAGAATATGAGAAAAAATCTATTTGTAAAGCAACATAGGTTGTTACTTTGCTAATATCCACCCTTTTAAAACAAAGGTGCCCAACTTACTGTCCAGAGGCACAAGTGATATGCACCTGGTACACCTGGTGTCCTGTTTTCTGAAGGTGGTTACCAGCACAGGGCACAGGCTGCAGATACTCATCCCAGTCACAAACAGTGAGTTACCTGCTTATATGCATGCTAAGCCCAATATATCTGAAAATCACCAGCCTGCCTCACAGCTCAAAAAACTCATCTGGAGATGCAGAGACACCTCAGTGTTCAGACAACCTCACTTGAAGCACAGCTGCATGTACAGCAGCAGGGTGCCAGAGAAAGAGCTAAAGCACATGGACATCTTTGGCGTTAACAAAAACTAACTGTTCTGCAGCCACAGTAACTGCACTGCTCTCCCAGCAGATCAGCTGTTATCCATACCTACTGGGAAGGTCCTTTACCACCTTGGTTATCAACTGTTAAAGAGTTCCAATTTCCAAACCAAAAAACAAAATTCTCAGGCAAGTGTTTTTTTCAGAAGCAGTAACTACTGCCCATCCATGATTTACTTGCCTGAGAGAAAGCCTCTTTTTTCTATTTTTTGTGGAAGGTTCAGTGAGACAGGTTGTACTTTATTACTGCAATCTGAGCCCCACAAAATCAGATGACACTAACAAGCACTGTCTATTTCTCTCTTGTTAATCATTTAACAGTTATCTGCTCCAGCAGAAATGGGAGAACTTTAAAACAACGTGCTCATACAGTGTATAGCTCTGAATATTATATTATTGCTAACAAACTAAGTTTGAAACTGCATACAGCCATGACTTCAAACAGATTTCTGACTCTGATTTTAAGAACAGTGAAAGAACAATTCCATTGTCATGGCTCGCTTTGAGACACTGAGAATACTTCATAGTGGTATTTTGACAAACAACTTGTTATTTGAGAAATAAACTCCAAACCAACTCTCCAAAGGCAAAAGAAGAGTTTAGGGTGGTTTGTTTGTTTGTTGTAATTTGCATTTAACTATGTTGCATATGCATCTTCACAAGCTCTATTGTGTTAATTACTGTAAAGCCTTACTTAGAAAAATAAAATGCAAAAAATGTCATGGATTTTCAAGTGTAATATTTTTTTCTCTTCACTATCCAGTTTCCTTTCCTTAAAAATAGAAGCTCTATATTTTAAGATGAATAACTTTTTGAAATGCAGACAATGAAGCAAGGACAACCTTCCTGAGCAAAGCAACTTAATGAAATAATGGGATTTTATATAGTCATATTGTTATTGATTGCATTCACCACACAGCTCTGAAAACAAGAAAAATAATCCTTTCATTAATATTATACTAGCTCACTTTTATGCTACATTTACTTGCATAAGAGATTTCTGAGAAGTTCTGAGATTTTTCTGCAGGATTAGCTTTCTCCTCCCATGCTATTTTTGAAGGTATCGACATTTATTAATTCCAATACTGAACCTAAACAAGACCTGTGGCTCCATGCAGAGCCAAGAGGAAGCAAGCCTGTTTCCAGCATTTCACTGACCTGTTTGAGATGGGGCTGGACTCCCTGCTTTTGCCCACTCTGACATTGAGTCTGTGTTCTTCCCCTCCCTAATTACAGCAGCAACAATAATGAAACCTTACAACATTATTAACAAACTCCACCACAACACAGAGCCTGACCACTTCTAAAAGTGGTCAGGCTTTTTTGCAGTTACAGTCATTCTTTGAGCTGTTACTTAACCCATATCAAAAGCTCAGAGAAAAATTTGAGAAACAAACTCGAATGCTTTTCTGAGTCAAAATGAGTTTTAAATGGTGTTTTGGTTTTGTTGTGTGGGGACTCTTTTGGGGAGGAAGGGGATGATGTCTTTCAATCAACTTGAGTGAGAGTCTTTCCCAAGCAAGCAAAATGTGTAAGGAATGCAGAACGGAGCCCTTGAGGTATTTGGGGGATGGTGAGGGAAACAAAATTAAAAGTAACTGAGGTGCCTCTGTTAAAACCATCTACTTTGTACGCACATGAACATTTCCTCATTAAACATTCATAAGGACTTTATAGTTTTAATGCACATGTGGCCAGTGTTACAGTTCAATAGCCAGCACTCTTAAAAAGAAAAGGAAAAGAGATGAGAGGAGATACTTTGCTGTTTTTTTAATTGACTGCCTTTTCAGAAGGGATAGAAACCTGCTTTTTTACACACCAAAGCTCAACTGCTGCAAAAGCCTGTCATTTTAAGAAAGACCTGAACAGATGAAAAATAAATCAGTGTCTGTAGTAATGCATATTCACAACTACTGCCCATTTCCTGCCTCTGAATTTCTGCATTTTCTTGTCCCAACAAAGAATGAAACCATGACCTGCAGTCACAACCCTACAATCACCTACCTGGCTGTGAGGAGTGCCATGAATGGCTCCTAAGCAGCAAAAGATAATAAGGTACACAAGCAGAAAAGGATTACGGAAGGAAAAGGGGAAAGAATATACACACACATCAAGTTGAAAATTTGCACAGAAAGGTCAGCCCTGGATTTCTGTAGGTCAACCTAGGGCAGAATCTGCCCACAATTATTGCTGTTTAAGAACGCAGGGTTTTTTAAGATTATTTTTTTTTTTCTGATGCAGGTTATACTCCATTTCTCCTACAGTCTGTTGACTAGTCATAGTAGTTGTGCCTCAAAGGCTCTGGTATTGTTGCCAATCTTCCATCCTGTTACTTTATTTTTACTGGAAAGGTGAAATACTTCTACTCCTCTTATCCTTGTCATTTTCTTCTGTTGTCCAAATTATTTTTCTGACTTTTCAGGGATTCCTTTATTTTTCTCCCCGCCTCCCTCCCCACCCCACCTTTTTTTTTTTTTTTTTTTCCCAGAAAGCTATCAGTACCTGAAAATCACCAGCTAGACAGAAATCAGGCAGGCATCAACAAATACCCAGTCTGGTATCAGGGACTTCAGGAGGATTAGTTTCATGTCAGCAGACCTCTGGCATAGTTTTACAAAGGAAGTTTTGCAGTGGAGCAAATAACTGTGTAAGGATTACCCACCAGAAGGATTAGTGTTTTTGACTTTTTTTATTGGACACTCATAAATCATTTTTTCCAGTGCAAATGCAGACCATCCACTTTTTTGCCAGATCCTCCCTTCAGTGCCCTGCAAAGCAGATCTGATGCATATTATTTTTAAGCAATACCCACTCAAGTGGACACACTACACACTATGCAAGTGGTTTAAACAGATTCAGAGAAATGTTTTTTTTTTCTTTTTTTTTTTTTTTCCTTTTTCAGCAGCTCTTTGGTACCCTCCCTTCTCCACGTCAGCATCCTGTCACTCAGTCACGTGTCCTGTATTTATGTCTTCCCAAACTACCTCTACTATCCTACCAGCCTAAATTCTCCATCTTTGTTCTTTCCATCTTGATTATTATTTAATCTAATACTCCATTTTATGTTTTATCTTCTTATTTCATATTTTATCTTCTTTTTAACCTTTCCAGTATCCTTTTTAACAGCAGAGGCCTTTGTCATAGTGCTTTATGCCTTAATAACAATATTACCATCTACAGTGATCACCTTCATCTCCCGTTCAGTTGAACACGTGGTTTCCTGATATTGGTCAATGTGCTGTTTGGCTCGGTGCTGTGACACTCCAGCATGGACAAGAAGCTCAAAGCATATTGCTCTGCACTGCATACAGAACATGTAAATGCCTGATAAAATAGGCAGCCTTCCTACACGCTGATTTCTAATTCTATATAGCTTCTCATTATGATAAATCCAATGCTGTTTTCCCTCTATCAGTAAAAAGTTTAGTACTTTCAGTTTGACTTTCATTTCCCAGAATTATTTAGCAATAAAATTCTTTATATCCCAAGATAATTGTCTTACTATTGGCTTCACAAAGTCAGAATATTTTTGTAGTGAATGACCACATCTCTACTGTGTCAGGATTAGTTAGTGATTAATAATGAGTACTAGCATTCTACCTACAAATTTCCATGCTCATGATTATCTCACAGCTAGATTAAGACTATATACTTGTAATAAATGTTAGTCACAAAAGCACACAACTTAGCTGGCAGCAGCAACAGACTTCTATGAAGACAGGCAAAACATAATTTTGATCAGTGTAAGTTTTTTCTTCTCAAACGTTATTGCAGTATAAGCTTAGTTTGCTAAGTGTTCTTGTGATTATAGTACTACCAGGGATTCCATAGTATTTGGAATTGACATACATTGACAAATGTATTTGTATGTTTATGCTCCCATCTAGTATGGGCAAAGACAATTGAGTTGACCACTGTAACAAAGGATACTCTAAGGATACTCTAAACAGCAATTCCCATTGCAACACCTAGATTTCACAGGAAAAAAAAAAAAAAAAAAAAAAAGAAAAAAAAAGATATTTGATACTTTTCAATATCAGATATTTGATAGATATGAGGAAAATTTCAAGGTTCCTTAAGATGACATGCCTTAGAACCATAGCAACCCTTAGAACATTATTTGTCAAAAATATTTTAACAAGTAAAATCAAGATAAAAAGACAGATAGATGGTAAAATTTTAATTTTCTAGACTCCTAAGCTTATGATTTCTTAATTCATTCTGCTAAGATCCAGGCACTCCTGTCATCATCCATTCTAGCTTGCTTATAATACAATAATAATAATAAAAAGAAAATGAACACTGCATTTGCAAAAATTCTTATTTTAAGTGACCAAATTACATTAGATTTGCAGGTGATTTATATATATATATACATACATATTGAATGTTTTGTATTTAGTTTAATTGCACAACATGTAGATATTCATTTACAGGCATACTAAACCACTGATACTATAATTCCATCATATACCACAACTAGGCAATCAGAATTTTCAGTCTATTCCCCAATTAATGAGGCTGTAATTTTTCCATTCAATGCATTTAAATCACATACACTATTGTTAGTTATTGTCCAGAGCTCTGTATGCATTTTTGAACTCATTTTTCTCATATTTTATTTTTATGCACTCAAATCCAGCAAGTTACTGCAAGAATGACTTTTACTGGGAATTTCCACTGTGTTTATATATGATACACACACATATAATGTACAAAGTGAATGTTGTTAGATCATTGATTTCATTGTTTAATATAAATCTTTCACAAATGTGAGGGATATTGTTTAAAACTTTGCAACTCAGCCAAATGAAAACAGATTATATTACTGAACTGTGGATGACCACATCTGAAACTCAGGGACAAATCTCTGCCAGATTTGTAGTCTGAATATTTCAAGTCTGAGCATAAAATGTTGAGAGAAGAGAGACAAGTGGATAAAAATCACAATTTTGCATAATTTCTTTAAATCCTGTCCAAAACTTCTTTTCCATTTGTCCTCTGAAAGAACTCAGTTTCTTTTTAATGAATCTCTGTAAGAAGTTAACCCCTGGTTTATCCCTAAGTAAATCAAACAGCAACCAAAGATCTGATGAAATTATTAGCACTAGAGATTAAAAATACAGAATTAGAACAAATCTGTACTAAGCTTTTGGAGTAGAGTTTTTTATAGGGAAAAAGAAAGAAGATCTCAAAATTAAAGTTTTAACCTTTTAAATATTTAATTGGAAAACTAAGTCTGCATTTTGGAAGGTTTTTAAAGGAAAGTATTATATGACTATGCTATGTAATTTAAGTTCTAGATCAAAAAAAAAACTTGTATTTCAAAATTACATTTGCTTAAAGGTTGACAACACTAGCTTTAATGAGTATCTATTATATTCCAGGAAAATACAGTATACAATTCTATTAAACAGCTATAAAAATAGTGAAAAAATATGTTTAGAAAGAGTTCTCTGGTGCAGTAAATTAGTTTTATTTTGTTTTCCCTGAAAAAGGAATTTACAATCCGTATTCATTACGCAACCAAGCAACCAAGAATAGGTATCCAAACTTATGACTGTTCCTAGTATATAAAAAACAAACACAACACATTCCAAAAGTATGTGAGATGTATATAAACTGTTGAGTATATTTTAAGCAAAATGCAGTCAGATCAAATGATGGCTGATGTACTTGTTGCTGATGGAAACCGTTATTTCAAGAACAGACTCATCTCCAGCATCACTTCAGACATAGACTTAATTATGTTAAGATAAATTATATTTTTTTTTGGCTCTGGTAACAGTCAATTAATTTATGACGATGATTACTGATTATCTTTAAAAACATCTTCTAACAAAGTTTACCCACCAATAATAGGCAAAGAAACCAGAAACAGGAAGGACAAGCCATCAAGGGGTGGATATATTAATACATGTATCTTCATTGCCTGAAATACTATCTTCCCCTGCAAGGTGTGGTATGCTCTAACCACTTCCATTGCCTTGGTCTCTGAGAGAAGAGGAGGAGGAAGCAACAAAAGCAGCAGAGGACAGTGACCTCTGGCAATGCTGCACTTTGTGTTTCTATCAGCCCCTTCTTGAATTTTTTCTTTAAGTCTTTTCTTTGACATTGCTAGGAATGATGCAAACAAGCAGTAAAACAGACACCTTCGATTTAATTCTAGAGTCAGGTTGGATAAAATTAAATGGGAATGCCTAGGCAAATATGCTAGTAAAAATAACACTTAGAAATCCCTTGATTTCAGCAATGATGATGAAATAAGATGAAATAAAATATGATTAGTAAAATTCAAGTCAATAAGCCAGAAAACAAAGCCGACATATCCCCAAATCTAACATATGGAAAACTCCCAGAATAGCTGGCATGCAAATGGAGAAGTGCCAGTTAAGAACAACGACAAAAAAATGCTTTGACTTCTAGCATTCTGGGATGTAGATAGCTTGCTGGGTAATTGGCTGAGTGACTGTTCTCCTGACTTTCTGTGAGAGTGGTGGAGCAGGCAGGCTGACTTCCTTCAGGCTCACTGCTGGCAGATTGGCACTGATATTATACATATGTGCACATGTATTCTCTTTTTAATTTTCTTTGAATCCACGTTCATTTTGTCTCACAAAGGAGCTTGAAACTTCAATGGGAAATGAAAGGTAATTGTATCTAGAATAAATATTGCCAAACTGGCAGTATTATTGCAATCCATCAGCTCTTACTTAGCTAACCTGAATTTATCTGAGCAAGTGATGCAAACAGTGCACTCGTGTAGCTGTAAGGTAGAAATTCATGATAATTTGTGCTATTCTTAATGTCAGAACACCATTTTATGAGCAATGAAGTTACAGGTAACATTACCAAAATAATATTGCATTTAAAAAGATTGTTCTGAAAGTCAAGATCAGTACAAGTGGCCAGGTATGCTACTGCCTCAATATTGAAACAAGAAAAGGGGCCATTTAAAGTTTTAGTTCAGCATGCAGATAGATTGCTCTTTTTACATTAGCACATTGCTAAAGTATGACAGCAAAATTTGTAAGCCAGTGTAAAAGGTTCTTTCACTCATTCTGCAAGACTGAAAATACATTGCTTGATCCTTTCTGCTTTTGGCTGGCTCACCACACCTCATTAGATTTTGTTTTTCATATATCATATATATCATTTTTTAAATGTTGTGTAACTGCACAATGACTTAAATAGGTCATCAGAAAAGCTTTGGCTTCAGAAAATTTTCTTCATGAAAGTCTGTATGTGGACCACAAGGAAGCATACATTCTGTTCACCCTTCCCAGATATCTTATATATTTTAAGTTTCCTGTAAATTCAGTTAATGAAAACAGTATCCACATCTGCTTTTAGATTAGAGTAACTTAAAAGAAAAATTGGGACTTCATAGTCTACCACCAGTAACTTCACTAGCATACACTAGAGCAACAGATTTACGGCCTCTGAATGCAAGAATTAAAATAAATAAATAGCTAAAACACACAACTAATTCTCTATAGTTCATTAGAAACACTAGAGATTTATTCTGTTGAAGCCTAACCCTACTAAGACACTCCAAATATTTGAAGAAAGGTATTTGCTAGGTTTGCTCGGCAAAAGAAAATGTGGCAGACCACGTGCAAGCAAGTTGCACAAGTTGAAGTAACAACTACAACAATAACATCCCTGTACAGGCTTTTGCATACATTGGCCAGAGTCCTGAAGAGTTCATGCTCTGATTGCTGGTGTGTGTTTAACTTCACATGTTACCAGTATACTTACTTGGTAAATTACTAATCATATTCTTTGTGGACCTCAATCAGAGACGCTGTTTCAGCTCTCTGTCTGAAACTACCTTTCTTCCTAAAAATGTTTGCTAATGAAATGTCTGCTCGGCAGCATGCCAGTTATGTTTTCTGAAGCAACATGGGCTGTTCCTGTGAAAGAGGTGGAGCATGAAGGAACTGCATCTCCATAGCATGGAGGTGTGGAAAGACAAGGGCTACTGAGAGGCATTAGGCAGGCTGAAGATAAGAAACTTGGCTTAACTCACTTACATGAGAATTAGAATTTTATTATTTTAATTGAGGAATTTTCATACTAAAATGTTTTAATGGGTGTCTGGAAAAACAAGACAATGGTATAAAAAATACAGGACTTCATGCACACTTATTGAACTGTTTAACTAATTATACAGATATTTAATACTTCATGCAAGAGGGATGTGTCTGTCTTGGTTTGTAATTTCCACACAATATAAGTAGACAGAATGATATGGGAACACAAATACAGTGACAAATATTTTAGATATATATATATATTTATATATATCTTATCTATATCTATATATCTATATCTATATCTATATCTATCTATATATATATATATATATATACAAGCCTATAGGAATCACATGTCTAGGAAATGACTATTTCACTTAAAAAAAAAATCAAAAGGGGGTAACCTGAAATGAGAACACAATAACATAGGACAAACATCTGTTGGCACAGTGACCTAACACAGAGGTGGATAGACCAGTAATTTCATTATGTCAATATGAATGAAAGAAGAAAACATGCATAAACATGATGCATAAATGATATGGCTGTTGCTAACTCCTTCCAAACAGACAGGTGCCTTCTGACATTCCATGTGCATCCTCCACTCTTCTAATAATATTTATAATTTTATCATATTATTTTTCTACTTTTGCTAGATGTTTTTCCTTTCATTGCCACTGCTTAGCGTAAACCAAGACAAGGCAAATAGAGAAGTAGGAAATGGCAGAACGAAGGAGAAATTATGTCAGAGCTATTAGCTAGGATGAATTTTTTCATCTGACAGTAAGATAAAATACATGAGCAGATAGTTGTATGAAACCAGGGAGAAGCTGCTGCCAAATAACAAAGTTATAACAAAGGAGAAAAATAAGTGAGATGTCTAGTTTGCTTCTGAAGAAAAAGCATTTCATTTGATTTACACAATCTGCAAAGTGATTATCACAGACCTCTGCCCACAGACCTCTGCCCACACACCTGAACACAAGGAACTCAGGAGAGAAGGCTTTAGCAAAAGGTTTGCGTTTTATCCTCTTTCTCTTCGCAGATGAGAGTTCAAATACAAACAAATAAATAAAAACCCCAGATGATTAATTTACTGAGTTCTCAGTTCTAGAGACAGCAAAAAGAAACAAACTTTCCCCACCCATACTCAGTAATATCATGATTCAACCTGAAAATAAGGAGAACAGAAATAAAAATAAGGAGAAAAGTAGGAATCAGTTCAATGTCACCAGCAGGAAAGCTTCAATTTTCACTGTGTTTAAATGACAATTTGGTCAGCACTGGCTGGTTACACAAGACCAGATAAAGCAGACCTCCTAAACCCTAACATCCCAGTGAATTTCCAGAGGGTATTTACTGCATGTAGGTTCTCTAGAGGGGTCTTCCATGTATTGACCTGTATGAGAGGTTTACAGCGTGACATAATTTCTGGATGTTAAGCTAGGCAGAAAAATTACTTGTCTGAACATTCAATAAACTGGATGCAAATATATTTTAGACTATTAATAAAAGAATATATTGTCATTGGATACAGACTAAATCTTTGCAGATAATGATCTTACTTTTAGATACATTTGAAATTTTGTGCCCATAAATAAACATTTAAAGGTTATTTTCATGATGTCACTGAGATTACCCTATTTTTGGCTTGCTGAGCCCAGAAAAATAAATATTACAGCATTGTTTATTAATGGTGAACTAATGAGAAATAGTTTAATTTAAATTAAAGGATAACAGTAGTATACTGGATAAATAATAGGTTATTAGTACATTTAGACCACATATTAGAAAAAGTAAAAATAATACAAAGATATTTAGCTATTGCAAAAGGAAAAAAAAAAATAAAGATTTGGAGCAGCCTTCACCATTTTGTTTGGTCAAAATGCTGTTTGAAACTGCTATGGAAGGGGGTTTATGTCTGGATGGCATTTACTAGAATTAAAAATTGCAGTTTGTGATATGAATCTTTGCATCTCCAGAGCTGAAGCCTCTCAAGGCTGTCATGCAAGGACCAGCAATTATTTATTTATTTATTTTTTACTTCTTGTTTGATGCAGGATGTGGCTTCTGGAGGTTCCACCCCTGCTACTCCTCCCTTTTAATTAAGCTGCTAAAAAGTACCAAGAGAGGGAGTATGTGCTGGCAACCTGAACTGGTTAGGCACTGAAAACATGTCAGGTGCCTGTGTTAGTGTACCTTGCTAGCACACTCATGGTTAAAGAAACCATCAGATTTGAACTGATAAGGATTTATTTGTTCCAGTGGCAAAGAAACATAAAAAGAAAATTATGAAAATAAAATTAAATTAAAAAAAAAAATAAAAGTGTCACATTACAATTTCATCTCCTCTGACACATTATATTTTTAAGGGACATTATTTTGAACTGAAGTTTCAGTGTTCTTAATGGAGTGCTGGAAAGCAATTAATGCTGTGGCTGGTTTATGGTGTATATGATGAGGGGGAGCATTGAACAAATTTTCTTTTTATCCCTGGAAATAGTCTGGCTGCAATCCATTCTGGTCACACATTCCTAAATATTTTTGTAAGTTCACATAACTATACAGTAGAAAAGCCTAATACAGTACTTAAACTTCACTCAACTGGGAGAATTGTCCCTTGTGAGGCACAAGCACTTCCCAGAAAAACCTAAAAGCAATTAATGGTACAAAGGGGAAAAAAGCTATCAAATGCTCAACTTAGCTGCTGACACATTACAGAAAACACTGCTTTGTTCTGAACACAATGTACTTTAAACTCCCGTTTCAGCTGAAAGGCATGTC